>NC_057861.1:648638223-648963223 GCF_019393635.1 Dromiciops gliroides
AGCCATTATTGAACTCCATAAGAAAAAATCTCCAGGCCCAGATGGGTTTACAAGTGAATTCTACCAAACATTAAAAAATAATTAATTCCAATATTATTCAAATTATTTGGAAAAATAGGTAAAGAAGGACTTCTTCCAAATTCCTTTTATGACACAAATATGGTGTTAATACCTAAACCAAGCAGAGCCAAACAGAGAAAGAAAATTATAGACCAATTTCCCTAATGAATATTGATGCAAAAATCTAAAAATCTTAAATAAGATATTAACAAGGAGATTACAGCAAGTGATAACCAGGATACTATGCTATGACCAGGTAGAGTTTATAACAGGAATGCAGGGCTGTTTCAACATTAGGAAAACTTTTAACATAATCAGCCACTCAAAAGGAAAACTAACCAAAATCATATGATTATTTCAATAGATGAAAAGAAAGCTTTTGACAAATTACTGCGCCCATTCCTAATAAAAACAGGGAGCTTAATAATAGGTAGTGCTTTCCTTAAAAGAATAAGCAGTATCTACCTAAAACCATTAGCCAGCCTTATATGTAATGGAGATGAATTAGAGGCCTTCCCAATAAGATCAGTGGTGAAACAGGGATGTCCATTGTCACCTCTATTATTTAATATTGTACTCTATATGTTAGCTTTAACAATCAGAGAAGAAAAAGGAATTGAAGGAATTAGTATAGGCAAGGAGGAAAAAAACTATCACTCTTTCCAGATGATATGATGGTATACTTAGGGAATCCTAGAAAATCAATTCAAAAATTACTTGAAACAATTAACAACTTTATCAAAATAGCAGGATATAAAATAAATCCACATAAATCATCAGCATTTCTATACATGACCAACAAAGTCCAGCAGCAAGAGATAGAAAGAAAAATTCCATTTAAAGTAATAGTAGGCAATATAAAATACTTGGGAGTCTACTTGCCAAGACAAACCCAGGAACTATATGAACACAATTACCAAACACTTTTCACACAAATCAAAACAGATCTAAATAAGTGGGAAGATATCAATTGCTCATGGATAGGCCAAGCTAATATAGTAAAAATGATAATTCTACCTAAATTAATTTACTTATTCAGTGCCATACCAATCAGACTACCTAAAAATTATATTATTGAGCTAGAAAAACAATAACAAAATTCTTCTGGAAAAACAAAAGTCAAGAATATCAAGGAAACTAATGAAGAAATGCACAGAAAGTTGGGCTAGCTATACCAAATCTGAACCTTTACTATAAAGCAGCAGTCATCAAAACTATCTGGTACTGGCTAAGAAATAGAGTGTAGCATCAATGGAATAGGTTAGCCACAGGAGACACAGTAGTAAATGACTTTAGTAATCTACTGTTTGATAAACCCAAAGACTCCAGTTTCTGGGATAGGAACTTAGTATTTGACAAAAACTGCTGGGAAAACTGGAAGAGAGTATGGCAGAAACTAGGCACAGACCAGCATCTTTCACCTTATACTAAAATAAAGTCAAAATGCATACATGATTTAAACATAAAAGTTGATACCATAGGTAAATTAGGAGAGGAAGGAATAGTTTACCTCTTAGATCTTTGGAAAAGAGAACAGTTTATGACCGAACAAGAGATAGAGAATATTATAAAATGCAAAATGGATGATTTTGATTACATTAAATGAGAAAGTTTTTATACAAATAGAAACAATGAAGCCAAAATTAGAAGGGAGACAGAAAGCTGGGAAACATTTATAGCCAGTACTTCTGATAAAGGCCTCATTTCTAAAATATATCAGGAACTAAATCAAAATTTATAAAAATCTAAGTCATTCCCCATTTGAGAAATGGTCAAAGGTTATGAACAAGCAGTTTTCTGATGAAGAAATCAACGCTATCTATTCCCATATGAAAAAATGCTCTAAGTCACTATTGATTAGAGAGATGCAATTTAAAACAACTCTGAGGTACCACTTGACACCTATCAGATTGGCTAATATAACAAGAAAGGAAAATAATAAATGTTGGAGAAGCTGTGGAAAAACTTGAACACTATTACATTGTTGGTGGAGCTGTGAACTAATCCAAACATTTTGGAGAGCATTTGGAATTATGCCCAATGGGCTATAAAGCTGTGCATAGCCTGTGACCCAGCAATACCACCGTTAGGTCTTTTTTCTCAGGGAGATCATGGAAAAGGGAAAAGGACCCATATGTATTAAAGATATTTATAGCTGTTCTATTTGTGGTGGCAAGGAATTGGAAATTGAGGGGTTGCCCATCAATTGGGGATTGGCTGAACAAATTGTTGTATATGAATGTGATGGAATACTATTGTGCTCTAAGAAACAATAAGCAGGCAGATTTTAGAGAAACCTGGAAGGACTTAAATTCGAAACAGAAAATGTTGTATTTGTTCCTGGAGATAATAATGAGCCACTGGAGTTCATTGATTAGCATGGATCAGTTTAGGATTAACCTCAATGAAAATCTTTTCTATTTCCCTCTGTACCCTGTCCCAGAAGAAAGTGTTCCTCTCCACATCAAATTTCCCTATGGCATTTGATTTGGATCTCCCTTTGTCCCCAATCAAAATATCTTATATTAGATATCCTCATAAATATTACATGTCTCCCACAAAATATTAACATCTGAAGGCCATTCTGGGGGCAAAATGTTAAAATTGGAATTGAAATTAGGATGAAACTATGATATTCAAGCAGTGAAGGATAATGTTCATGTATCTGAATCATGTTGCAGTACATCTAGGTGACAATTTTACTACTTAGGTGTCTAGGTGGCATTAGAGAACTGGACCCGAAGTCAGGAAGATCTGAGTTAAAATTCAGTCTCGGACATTTATTAGCTATCTGACCAAGAACAAGTCACTCAACCTCTTTCTGTCTCAGTTTACCCAACTGCAAAAATGAAATAATAATAGCACTTGCCTCAAGTCAAATGTTCTCTTATTGGCAAGATGTCTAGCATAGTACTTGGTACATGGTAGGCACTCAATATTTTTTCCCTTGCCTTCTAAACTATATTTATTTTACAAATAAAATCCTTACAGAACTATAGTGCATGGTGAAAATGTGTCAATTATCAAAATATCTACAACAGGCAGGGGTTAAAAAATATTAAATAGAAAAAATCTAAAAGGAATCCAATGAATTTGGGTTCATATTACTTATCTCATTGGTATTTAAACTTCCAAATTTATTTTAAAAATTAGAGAAGTTTTCTTTTTCAATGTCCTTTAGAAAAGATAAATAGAATCTGAAGAATTTGCAGAAGGATGTCCAGGGGACAGTCGAACTGTGGAAGAATTATGTATTCTCTTTAATGTCACAGAAATAAACCTCCATATGTAAACGACTAAATACAATCATTGAAAAATGAAAAGAAAAAAATCAGTTAAAGAATTTTGGGGAAATTGATGTCAAAGCAGTAATTTAGCTGTTTTGTTTTTGTTTTTGTTTTTTCATGGAAATAACTACTTTCAATATCCTGTAGGTAAAGCTTAATTGTATCTACAATTAAATTTGATTAATATCACTGAACTTTTTGAGAATGTAATTCCTCTCTTAAATTAACTATCCTGAAATGTGCACTACTATTTTCTTTCTTTCCTTCTTTCTTTCTTTCTTTCTTTCTTTCTTTCTTTCTTTCTTTCTTTCTTTCTTTCTTCCTTTCTTTCTTTTTTTGTGGGGCAATTGGGGTTAAGTGACTTAAGTGACTTGCCCAGGGTCACACAGCTAGTAAGTGTCAAGTGTCTGAGGCTGAATTTGAACTCAGGGACTCCTGAATCCAGGGCCGGTGCTCCATCCACTGTGCCACCAAGCTTTCCCCTACATTACTATTTTCAATATAGAATTTTCTCTGTACCTAACTTAGACAAAAAGAGAATTATTTAAGCAATCTACAAATATTTATTAAGTAACTGGGTATTGGTGTTGATGATGTTGACAACAGGAATAACAACAAACAATGAAGCATAGGCATTGCTTATCCTAGATTCTCAAATCCTCATCTTTGCCAGATTCCCAATAAGATGAGGTTTGAGGGGCAGCTAGATGGTGCAGTGGATGGAGCACCGGCCCTGGAGTCAGGAGTACCTGAGTTCAAATCCGGCCTCAGACACTTAACACTTACTAGCTGTGTGACCCTGAGAAAGTCACTTAACCCCAATTGCCTCACTAAAAAAAAAAAAAAAGATGAGGGGTGAAACACAGATGTCTATTATTACCTCTATTATTCAATATTCTACTAGAAATGTTAGCTTCAGCAATAAGGGAAGAAAAAGGAATTGAAGGAATTAGAATAGGCAAGGAGGAAACAAAACTCTCATTCTTTGCAGATGATATGAAAATATACTTAAAGAATCCTGGAGAACCAACTAAAAACACTAATTAAATAATTAACAACTTTAGCAAATTTACAGGATATAAAATAAATCCACATAAATCATCAGCATTTCTATACATGACCAACAAAGATCAGCAGCATGAACTAGAAAGAGAAATTCCATTTAAAATAATGGTAGACAATATAAAACATTTGGGAGTCTACCTGTCAAGACAAACCCAGGAACTATACAAACACAATTACAAAACACTTTTCACACAAATAAAATCAGATCTAAATAACTGGAAAAATATCAATTGGTCATGAATAGGCTAAGGTAATATAATAAAAATGAGCATTCTACAAAAATTGACTTACTTATTCAGTGCTATACCAATCATACTGCCTAAAATTATTTAATAGAGCTAGAGAAAAAAATAACAAAATTTATCTGGAAAAACAAAGGGCCAAGATTATCAAGGGAACTAATGGAAAAAAAAATGTACCAGAATGTGGGCTAGCCATGTCAAATTTAAAGCTATACTATAAAGTGACAGTCATCAAAAGTATTTGGTAGTGGCTAAGAAATAGAGTGGTAGATCAGTGGAATAGATTAGGCACAGGAAACACAATAGTAAATGACTATAGTAATCTACTGTTTCATAAATGAAAGACTCCAACTTCTGGGATAAGAACACACAATTTGACAAAAACTTCTGGGAAAACTAGAAGATAGTATGGCAGAAAGTAGGCACAGACAAACTAAGGCCAAAATGGGTAAATACTTTAGACATAAAGGGTGATGTCATAGGAAAATTAGGAGAAGTAAGAATAGTTTAACTCTCGGATCTATGTAGAGGAGAAGAATTCTTGACCAAACAAGAGATAGAGAATATTATGAAATCCAAAATGGATTATTTTGATTTAATTTTTTTTTTCAGTAATAGAAGCAATGCAGCCAAGTTTAGAAGGGAAACAGACAGCCGGGAAACAATTTTTATACCCACCGCTTCTGATAAATACCTCATTTCTAAAATATATAGAGAACAAAATCAAATTTATAAGAATACAAGTCATTCCCAGTTGAGAAATGGTCAAAGAACATAAACAGGCAATATTCAGATGAAGAAACCAAAGCTATGTATTGCCAGAAGAAAAATGTTCTAAATCACTATTGATTAGAGAAATGAAAATTTAAAAAATTCTGGTGTACCATATAAAGATTGGCTAACATGACAAAAAAAGAAAAATAATAAATTTTGAAGAAGCTGTTGTGAGAACCAGGGCACCACCCTCCTGCTGAGATAACTTTTTCTGGCCTCCAGAATCTGCCTGGCTTCCGCCTGTAAGTCATGTCAATCAATGAACCAGCCAATTAGCTTGGAGCTGTGTGTGGGTACTGCCCTCCTTCCTGTTCTGGGTTTGGGCAGGAGCTTCTGGAGGAAGCTGCTGGGACTCGCTCTCTTTCATTCAGGAACAAGCTCGTGGTTGCAAAAGCAGGCAAGGTAGATAGATTTCCTAACTTTCAGAACTTCACATGTTCTCTCTTGGATAGCCAGGTGAAGGCAGTTTTCTTTCTCTGTCTTTGTTAACCCCTATTATTCTTTAATAAATGCTTAAAAGCCTAAACTATTGCTGAATTTATAAGTAAACCTTATATAATTCTCCCCCCACATGGGGGGACGGGGCGGGTGGGAGAGAGGTAAGGACACACACATTAAATTTTAGACATCACAGTTTGGTGAGCCAGCCGGGTGTAAGCCATCTATATATTGAACTAAAGTGGAACCTTTAAAAGTAATGGAGGGTAGGAGCAGCTTGGTGGCACAATGAATAGACCACTGGCCCTGGAGTCAGGAGGACCTGAGTTCAAATCCGGCCTTAGACACTAAACACTTACCAGCTGTGTGACCCTGAGCAAGTCACTTAAGCCCAATTGCCTCACCAAAAAAAAAAAAAAAGTAATGGAGCATAAATTCTTCTGTAAAATTTAAGAGAATGGTGTGGAACTGTCAACAAACCCCTGTGGGAGTCTGGTCCATGTCCACTGTCTATTCTAGGTGAAGGCAAATAAGTATTGGGAAGCCTGAAGTACTGGTATCAAAAAGAAAGCAGAACACATATCTACCACTGGGAAGTAATACCACTACTAGGTCTGTATCCCAAAGAGATCATAAAAAAGGGAAAAGAACCCACATGTACAAAAATATTTATGGCAGCTCACTTTGTGGTGGCAAAGAATTGGAAATTGAGAGGATGCCCATTAATTTGTGAATGATTGAACAAGTTTTGGTATATGAATACAATGGAATGGTATTGTGCTATAAGAAATGATGAAAAGGCAAATTTCAGAAAAACCTGAAAAGACTTAAGTAGACTGATTCTGACTGAACTGAGCTGAACCAGGAGAACATTGTACACAGTAACAGCAACATTGTGGAATGATCAACTGTCATAAACTTAGCTCTTCTCAGCAAAAATCTAAGACAATTCCAAAGGACTCATGATGGAAAATTCTCTCCATATCCAGAAAAACAAAAAAAAAGAACTGTGGAATCAGAATGCAGATTGAACCATACTGTTTCTACTTTTTTGTTTTATTTTCTTTTTTTAGATTTTTCCCTTTTGTTATGATTTTTCTTTCACAACATGACTAATGCAGAAATATGTTTAATATAATTGTACATCCATAACCTGTTAACAGAATGTTTTCTGTCTTGGAGAGTGACGGGGGAATGGAGGGAGGGAGAAAAATTTGGAACTCAAAGTCTTATAAAAACAAATGTTGAAAACTTTCTTTACACATAACTGGGAAAAATAAAGTACTATTAAATTAAAAAAAACAATAATCTCTGCCATGATGTAAATTAATTTCATATGAAGATATTTCCTGCTTACTGAGGAAGAGAAGTATAGTATAATGGAGTGTCCCTGTGTTGTGCATGGACTAAAACAAAAAGTAAAAGGTTATGTATACCTATTTTATATACATTTATACCCAAAGTCATGTAAAAATTTCTCAGACAAAAAGGGGTCACAAGTGGAAAAAGTTTAAGAAGCTGTGGATTAAAAGACCTTTGTTTGAACCAAGGATACTTAACCTCTGCAAATAACAAGAGGCATATCCATAGATGATTTGAAGACTCAAGTAAAAGAAACATGGAAGAGATTATTTGGAGAAATTGGATCCAGGCTCTCAGAATCCAGAAATCTGCCAGGTGAGGGCATTAACAAGTAGGTAGTATGGTTATCCTTAAGAAGAAGTCTTTCACTCTAATCATGTATTGAAGTGATATAGAGTTTTCTAAACACAGATTTCTCTGGATGTACATACCTGGTTCAGAACAAGGGTGAAGAATGGAGTTTGAGGGTCTCGACTAATATGTGACTAGGTTAGGTGATTTACCTATTTGGGGACTCACTGTTCTTATCTAGAAAATGAGGGTTTGGGATTATAAGAAGTCTTGGATCCCTTATAGCTTTAAATCTTTTATCCTATAGGATGTTGGAAAACATCAATAGAGCAAATGCAGTTCGGTAGAAGGCACATATTTAAGCATTCAAAATGCCCAATCACCTACCCAGGCCTCATTATGTAAACAAATATGGATATGATTATTTAAACATTTTTGCAGTCATGGTGAATTCATGGTAAACAAATTTGGTCCCCATGTAAAAATTTAAACCAGATGTTAAATAACTCCTAATAGTGGCTCTGAAAATTAACATGTTCTTGAGTCTATTGCTGGCCATTCAATGATAAGGCAATACTATTCTAAGATGGATGCATTATAAATCAGAGCAAGTACACATAGTTGTAAAGCAAGACTGAAATATGACAGACAAACCATCTTTTTTCTGAAAAAGAGGACAAGTATATTAGGCATATTAGCTTTCAGGTGATTAAAATTTTGCCCTACAATGAACAAACAAAACTGTTTATGGCCATTGAGAGAATGGAAATAATTTTCCATACCAGAAAACAATTTTATACAAAATGAACCACTTAAACCTTTCTCCAACCTACTTAGATTTCATTCAAGTCCAGTTGTTTTGACATTATCTTTTGCTTGTTAGCCAGAGATGGAAAGCTATTTTGTATCAATACAACCTGCCCAAAGAATCTCTTCTTTTTGAACCACAAAAATGAAAAAGAATTAGAATAGAGCTCCAATTGAACAACTTAGGTTGTGCAACAGAGAATCTCATTTTCAACAGAAAAATGCTATTTTATTTATTTTCTCTAGATTTAAATATTACAATAGTTTTTCCCCCAAGACATAATCTGAGTAATTAGAGATACAAGACACATATTTATGTACTATAAAAACCTCATTAATTTTAAACACAAGGGTCATGCACAAAAAAATGGACTTTCAATTCATCAGGTTAGAGTTAGGATCATTTACCAACATAACAAGAAGTGGTCTTCTCAACTGGGAAATAGCTGTTTCACGTTATGCATTATTTTGAACATGCCAATATGGTTTATTAATAGGACTTCAGTGTATAAAATGGAGTTTTACTGTGTATTCCTTTGTGGCAGCACTTCTGTTTTTCTTCATCCAATGAAATTGACCACTGGAAAAATATATGACTGAGAAACTAAGAAAGATACAACTTGTCATTTTTTATAGTTTTTTTTTTTTAAATATAGAGTAACTTGCTCCTAGCCAGTTTTAAATTGTGTTATTCTACAGGTCATGCACACTTTCTAGAATATTTTCAATATTTAATATTTAAAATAGCCATTTTTTTCTTTATATGTTAATCTAAAAAATTGTGACAATGTCAAAGAGGAAATGGCTTAGTCACATTCCTTGAGTTTTGGCTTCATGAGGGGAGGGGGTGTAGGGAAGGGGAGGAAGGAGGATAGAAGGCCTAGAGGTGCTGTTATGTTAAAAGTAAAGTTTGAGTGGAAAAAGTAGTATGGGTAAAGGAATGAATGTTACAGGGGAATGGGTGCTGATAATGTGGTAACAATACTACACTGAACTATTGAAGCCAAAGGTAAAAGACCTGTTTGCCTCATGCAAATTGGTTTTTAGTTTCTAACTCTCAGGGAGGAGTAAAGAGACTAGATATATGGGCAAATTGTTCTTTCTTCAGTTAACCAAATTGATAAAAAAAGGCGGGCAAAATTATATTAATACAAACATTTCATATATGCATATATATGTATATATGTAGACACACATATACATACACATATATATGTTTTTTTTTTCCTGAAAATAAAGATACTTCATATATTCTCAGGGGTATTAGAGATCTAACCACACTAGATCATCTATGTATTCTAAAATTAAAGACCAATGATTATATTTCAGCATGTGTGTGTATATATATCCACACAAACATATATATAGTATATAAATAATGTGTATATAGTGTATATATATATTATATATTGATATATACACCCACTATCTATATAAACATATAAATATATAAACACATATATAGATATAGATATATACTAATACAGGGAGTTATACCAGTCCATGAATATTCTTTAGAGGATTCATGACATTCTAGTTCAAATTAATAGTACTGATAACCTTTAGCTAAGGCAAAACTTATGATTAGCTTAATATGAAAACCTTACTTTTAAATTGATTTTTCAAGGATTTCAAGCAATATAATAATGTAAGCTAATTTAATCTATGACTATTATTGCTTGGATCTTAACAATAATAGTGGACAGGTGTGATCTTTTTTTTTTCTAAAATTATCCACAAATTTGAATGAAATTAAAAATATTAGTTCATTAATTTTGTTTCTTTTTTTAACTTCAATTTGCTTCAAGTGATTTGAGTTCAGAGTAAACAAATAGAAGAGGAGAATAAATACCAATGATGACCCTTACTTTCAAAATTAGTTCCTAACTTTTGTCTTCAAGAAATATATTATTAACATTTAAATATACTTTGTGTGTATATATGTATTTCATGGGCATGGGAAGGCAGTATGTTATCGATGACATGATTATGGCATGAAGAAAATAGTACTTTCCTTGGAATTTATGGACTTTAACTTTAGGTCTGATGCCATCATGCAATTCACTTAACCTCTCTGCATCACAATTCCTGAAATAAACAACAGAGATGAATTGGATGTTTTCCAAGGTTACCTCTCCATGTAATAGAAAGACCACTAGATATTAGTGTCAAAGAACTTCATTACAAATCAACGCTTTGTTGTGTTTCCACTGTGTGGCATTGGGTATGAGGCTTTCCCCATTTGGGCTGGTTTTCTTAACTATAAATTAAGGAGTTGCAGGGTTTGATAGGTATATCTAAGATCTTTTTCAGCTATGTATACTATAATCCTATGAATCTTTCATCTTTAGGGCAGGGCATTACATATAGTATATTCCCTTTTACAAATGGTTGTTGAATTTAACTGGATTAAATTGGACATGAAATACACTTCATTGGTGATCAGTCAATTGCTAGCTGAATTAATATGTATCATCAATATTGTAATGTAAAAAGGGCTTTTACACCTCTCTTTTTTTGTTTCTTGAAAAAAAAAATTTTACTTGCAACATTCCCATATTATTTAAGAGATAAATGCACTTATTTACAAGACAGATGAATTTTTCTTCCAGAAGAATTGGGTGGCATAAATTACTTTTGCTGGTTGTTGCTTTAATCTTTGTTGAGGTTCTTCAGGGAATATGCTTTTGAACAAGTTGGTTCTATTTTACTTCCTTCCTTTGCTTGGAATTTGATGGACCTGCTACTCTCCTCAAAGGTTTAATGGTATTCATGGAAAAGTAGACTGAATTTTTTAAGTCTAATGAGGTGTCAGTTTCCTGGGTGACTCATTTTCTTAGTTGCCCTTCAGCATTTTACATTCTCTAGCTCCAGAAACAATAGAGATTAACAAAATGGTGAGGCACCGTTTTCAAAAAAAGCTTCTGGGAACTTATTCCACTTGCTGGAAGTCAGAATGAAGGTCTTCCATTAACACTTTCTACAATTATTTTACATAATTTCCTATTTTGAATTTATATAATTTAAAACAGTACATATTTATAATAGTATCCCTCAAAGGAACTTCAAACTCCTTTTAAGGATACTTTTAGTAGTATGGGGATGGGGGGGGAGGGGGACGGCGGGGAGGGGGGCGGGGGGGGGGGACAAGTATCACTAACCAGATTTTATTACAAGCAGAAAGAACACATAGTTCTGAATAAGAATATTGGTCAGGAAAACCTAACCTTCCTCAAGTCATTTAAGTTCTTTGTCCCTTTTATTTCATCTGTAAAATGGGGATAATAAGTACTTTGCCTCCATCACAGAGGTGTTGTGTGGCCCAAATGAAATAATGAATCTAAAGGGCTTTCCAACCTTTAAGACACTATACTACATAAACATGATTTGTCAATATTATTGAATTAGCATACAGGAGATGTATTGATTATAAAGGGTGGCTCTATGGATTGGGAAAGTAGACGATGCTATGTGAGGATTGCCAAAAGGCACACTTCTCCAAAACATTTGCCCCTCTGTCTTGTCATGTTGTTCATGATGTAGGGTAATGAGACAAACAAAGATTAACAAAATTCAGAAACACTCCTACATATACAAGAAATTAAGGGTGTCTGAGCAACAGAGTTATTAACTGGATATAATAGTGGTCAAATCAGTGAACCAATGACTTCAGAGAAATAAAAAATAAAAGCAAGGAGGTCACCATGCAAAGGGAGTTGGCAATTATCAAGGTCTGGGTATAAAAGATAAGGTAGAAGAGAATGGTAATTTTGATCAAATGTTCCTAACCTAATATGATAGACTTCTTTTAGAATCTGGGAAGCCTATGTGTTCCTCCAAATAATGTTGCTAAAAACCTAATGTAAAATAAATAGGATTGCAAAGGAAACCAATTATATTGAAATATAGTTATCAAAGCATTTTAAATTACAAATTCATGAACCTCCAGTTGAGCACCCTTCATTTATATGGAGGTGGATTCATAGGCCAATGGATGAATATCAAGCCATGCCTAAGAGTTTCACAACCAAATGCTGAAGTGTGTTATATATGTTCTCAATCCTGGTTCTCATTCAGATTGCAAATTCTCCAGTCCTTTTCATCCTGTGTGATTACTGTGAATCTTTTGTCTTTCAGTAAATATTCTATAAAGGATATACACAATCCACTGAAAGTCTTCTTCTGGTTCTTTTTTTTAGTGGGGCACTGAGGGTTAAGTGACTTGCCCAGAGTTATACACCTAGTAAGTGTCAAGTGTCTGAGGTTTGAACTCGGGTGATCCTGAATCCAGGGCTGGTGCTCTATCCACTGTGCTACCTAGCTGCCCCAAAGTGATTAATATTTAACCCAAATTTGAACCTTTCTTTTTTTTCTAATATCACCATTTCAGAGATAGGCCTAGTACCTTCTCTTAGTTGAGGTCTGTGGCTATAATAAAATGAAATATTTGGAAGTCACTGAACAGTTAATAAACAGAGACTTACTTTGTTTGAACACAACAAAGTAAACAAAGAATGACACTTAGAATCTGTAGATATAATACCCCTCCCCCTTATCTATAAAGACTTAATAGGACAGGTGATTTGTAAGTTCCACATATATTCGCCAACCCTCAGTGGTCCCAAGCATAATGGTGACCAGGAAACTGAATCAGGGGAAAAAATGACCAATCAAATCTTGTGGGATAGTTTTGTCTCCTTTTAAGGAAAATTAATACCTGTCACAAGAGGGAAGAAGAAGCCATGGACCTAATTCATTTTGTAGGGAATAATGGGAAAGCATGGGTCTAAGCTACACTGAGGGGAAATACTGGCAAATATTAGTCTTATTATGTAGTTAAGGAGAATTTGCAGCTAAATGACTAAAAATTAAATGTCCAATCATTGTTATAATCAGTCTTTTTTGAATCTTAGTATTTCTTTGGAATTATTGATTTCAGAACATGCTTACTTCCAAAAGGTAGCATAAAATAAGCACTTGTTATTCTAATAATACACTGTGAGGGCCAAATTTAATATATGGAGAGTTAACTGAGTGGCTCACCATAACGTTGGGGTCCCAGAAATAATGAGGGACCTCTAGGTCCAAAGCTCCCTCCCCTCCAAAACTGCCTTTTTAGATATAATAAACTCTTTTCCACAAATGAATCAGATTTTTTAATAGGAACAAAATAAATAGCAAAGGTGAAATTAATACAAATCGAAGATAAGGGAAAAGGGAAAAAAGAACTATGGATAATACTCCTAGCTCTAACCTAAGTCTATACAATCCCCAACTCGCTTCCAGTTCAGCTAATTAAAAGGAAAGCAGGGCTTTTATGTTAACTCACCACCTGGGGTGTTTGCTCCTGCTTCTCTCACCACCTGGAAGAAAGAGACTCCAGAAAAGACTGAGACTCCTCTCAGTGAGTGTTTAATCTTCCTCCCCCAAAAGGGGAGGTCCTTCAAAACTACCTGTGGAGAGTGGTTTCTCCTTGTAACATCAGCAGCATATGTCACTGCAGGGCAGGCCAGGTGTGGCCCCTCCCAATGAGTAAGCCAAGTTCCAATAATCTTACCACAACACTAACAACAAATTTAATCTAATTAACAGACTTTTACTAATCATTAAGTATGTTCTGAGAACCATGAGCTTTACAGAGCTTATATCATGATAGAGTGATAAAATAGACAGATAAGAAAAATATCCAATATCATGACCTAAGTACAAGTAGAGAGTTTAGTCAGGCACTGTGCTAAGTGTTGGAGAAACAGGTGAAAACAAAAATCGCTACTTTCAAGTAGTTCTCTCCTAATGGGAGAGAGGAAATGAACAAGTATGCACATTCACAAAAGATAGAAACAATGTAAATAAAGGTAATCTCAGAGAGGAAGACACTAGCAATTGAGAAGGCCTTCTACAGAAGGTGACCTTTGAACCATCTGAAAGAACCCATAAGAACTATGAAGAAGAGTCATAGGGGGAAATTATTCTGTGCATGTGGGATATCCATTATGAAGGTGGGGAATCAGAAGAGCCAGTGAAATTGGATTATAGAGTACATGAAATAAAGTATAATATTTGAAAAGTAGGAAGGAGAGAATTCATGAAAAGCTTTAAATGCCAAACAAAAGAATTCATATGTGAATCTATGATTAATAACGAACCACTGGAATTCATCTTCTTAGGGAAGTGATATATTCAGACTGAGAATGTGTGAAAATCAGTTTGGCTTTAGGGCAGAGAATTGGAGGAAGGAGAACCTTGAGGCAAAGAAATCAGTTAGAAGGTAAGTGAGGGGATCCAGTAGTGTGTTTATGGCTGTGAGACAGGTGAGGAAGGACCAGTATAACAAAATGCATAGGGAATATTTATGGGGAAAAGAGTAGTTTTCTCTGGGCAGAACACAGAGTTCATGTAGTGAAGTAGTAGCCAACACTGATTAATGTGTACTATATGCCAGATACTGTAGTAATAGCTTTTTTATTATTATTTCATATTATAATTCAATAGCCCTGAGAGGTAGGTGCTATTATTCCCATTTTTCAGTTGAGGAAACTGAGGCATACAGAATTTAAATTTCTTGCCCTGGTTCACACAATTATCAAATTTGATTTGATTTGAACTTGGGTCTTCCCCGTTCCAGGACCAGCACTGTATCCATTGTGCCACTTTAGCTGTCTAGGATGAGATGAGACTTATAATGCTAAGCAGATTAATTTGACCTTTTCTTGAAAGAATAGGGAGTCATTGATTCACATCTTCCTTTGAATTCTCCACAGTGGGTCCAGCCAAAGTCCTTGGGGCTGTCCCTATGTCTTTTGACATTATACTGACACTTAACCCTGTCCCAAAATGTCCTTGTTAAGCCTTACACTCCTATTCATATGGGTTAATTCACCTCTTTTTCTATTTATTAATCTCTGACATATCTGCTTCTTATGCACAATTCATCATGTTAAATTAAACATTAGCTCACTTATATTCACTATATACCTTTGTTTTGCTGACACATAGCAGGTAGGCATTTGATAAATAATTTTTGACTGACTTTTTTTTTTTCTGTACAGCTTTTTAGCCTAACCTCTTTTGAGAGGCTGGTGATTTCATTTGAGCAGTACTGAAGGATTCTAGAACATAGTCAACACAATGCCATCTGAAAACAGAATCATCAGGAGGAACTCACCAATGGTTTAGTAAGGTATGTTTTCCATTTGTACTCTGCACTAGAAATTTTCTGTGACTGAGGTAAACCACTACGTTAAATCACCAAATATTTATTTAGCATTTTTTATGTGCCAGAATCTACACTAAACACTGGGGATAGGTGAGGAGGGGAAGTTACATGCTAGAGAACATGATAAACACAGGGCAGTGTAGCCATCAACCATGTGGGAAATGAAGTGATGCCTGGCCTCAAAAACCTCCTTAAATGGAGGTTCAGGGAGGAACTCTCTCTTCTCCACCCTCCAATCAGGGGGAGAGAGTGGCCAGGGTCAGAATATATCAACAAAACATGAGTTCAAGGTATAAAGTAATCTTTTGGAAATAAGAAATTTCTGGGACATAATGCAGAAATCTACATGCATGTAGCTGGTTCAGAAATATTTTATACATCACTTGATATTAATGAATAAAATCATCAAGCAAATTTCTGCTGTGAGACCTATGAATGATTAGGACTATTAATATTATTAGCAAAAGATTCCAATCTCATCACTTTCACTTCTATATTCAGGATTTTCCTAGGAAAATCTTTTCTATTTTCCTGTATCTTCTGCAATTTGAACTCAAATGGGAATTTATGGGAAAGTAATGATGATAATTCAAAATCTAATATTCCATGAAAGAATCATGCCATCCTTGAAATGTTAAATTCTTGTGGTAGCTTTAGTGCTAAGGAAAATATAAATGTTGTAATCAGATGTCTTGGGTTTGAGTACTGATTCTAAAGTTTACTAGCCCTATGACTTTATAAAGCATCATAACCTCAATTAGCTCATATGTAAAATAGGGTTTCTAGAATTTATACTATGTTTTCAAAAGATTTTTATTTGGGAAGGGGATGGAAAAAGAGCTTTTAAAATTATATGATATAAGCTTGTATAAACAAAAGTTGAGAACTATTTTTACATGTAACGGAAAAAATAAAATACCTTATACATTTAAAAAAAATTATACGATATACATGTGAGATATTACTGTCCAGCCAAGAGACGATTATAGGTAAATTATAAGATTATTGTACTCTTACATAATTTGACATTACAGAATTTCAACATATTATTTGTTGTTTAGTCATCCCATTGCAAATTTCTGTCAAAAGATGTCTAATATGGACATGGAAAAATAATTTTTAAAATGGCTTACATTTGGGGCAGCTAGGTGGCACAGTGAATAGAGCACTGGCCCTGGATTCAGGAGAACCTGAGTTCAAATCTGGCCTCAGAAACTTGACACTTACTGGCTGTGTGTTCCTGGGCAAGTCACTTAATCCCAATTGCCTCACCAAAAAACAAAACAAAACAAAAAAGGCTTACATTTATATAGCATTTTACATATGTTTCCTATTTTAGCTATCAACTATGTGAGGCATGTATAGAGCAATTATTAATATGCCTATTAAATTTAGGAAGAAACTGAGGTTCTTAAAAATAAGTAAAAGTGTTAGAATTCAAACCTAGACCTTCTGGGTCCAAATCAATTGTTCTATTTTTCCAGAGCATTGACCAATATCTAATAGCTTTGTGTTGATAGGAAACAAGTAAAAAAAATTCATATGGAGTTTCATTTTGCCTGATCCATGCTTCATGTTTCTAATCTTATTGTTTTTTGCCTTTTAAACTCAAGGCTATGAAATAAAATGGGTGAAGCTAGTAATTACATTTTCAAAACTCTGCCTCGAAGCCACACTAGTTCTTCTTTCATTTCTTGTTCATAGGAACAAAAGCTTCAGAGTATATGTGGTCCCCAATCCCTTAAGAACTGCTGCATACTTTAGGAAATGCACTTGGCTATTTTTACTCTTCACTTAGGACCAAAAAACAAAGCTTTATCATATTATGAATTCTGAAAAAAAACCTGAATGCTTGCAGAAATTTGAAGACATTCCTTTAAAGATTCAAATCTTTGCTCCCATAAGTCATCAGTCCCACTCCAAGTTACCAACACCCTTTCTCGAGAGCCAGGAATATGGGCAAGTAGCAGACCTAGGACAAACACACCTATAATCCAGATGGCCTGGTATTCTCTTTCTTGTTTTCTAGCTGAAGGGGTATTGTACTAGACTTATGCTATACCCTCTCATGTGACAGAATTTTTCTTCTATCTATATTAATAAATGCTTTCTGGATAGAAATCCACATGCCTTTTCTATTCCAAGACACTTCATTTCTTCTCCTGCCTCCTAAATATGTGTCAGGGTTCCCCTCTTCTCTTTAGCCCTCCCAGAGGTGTAGCAAAATATTGTCATGAGATGGTAGTTCCCTCAGAAGAATAAGTATTGTTTGTTTTTTGTCACCACTTTTATCAAAGACACTGAAAAATACTGGAATGTGTCCAGAGATGTCTGACAAAAAATGATGAGGGTATTAGAAAACATGCCATATGACCAATTGAAGGAACTGATAAATCTTAGCTTGAAAAGGAAAAGCCTAAGGTGTGATATGAGAGCTAGCTGCTTTAAAGTATTTGAAGTGTTTTAATGTGGAAGAGGGATGACTTTGTTCTGTTTAGCCACAAAGCTTAAAACTAGAAGTCACCTGTGTAAGTTGGGGGGCAGGGTGTTAGATTTCAGCTAAATATAAAGTTGAAAATCCAAACAATTAGACATTGGGATGGGTGATTAAATGAATTTACCTTCCTTAGAAGTTTTCAAATGGAAGCTGGTTAATCCTGGTTGCAAATGCTTTATAGGGAAATACTATAGTGTTACTCATTGAACTAGATTTCTTCTATGATTCTTCTAACTCTGTGATTCTATCCCACTCATTATGGAAGACGACAAGAATGAAGGAGGGAAAGAGGCCTAAAGTCTGCTCTTTTTAGGATAGCCCTCCTCCTCAGGATTGCTCCCAAAGGAGATAGTTCTAAATGAGTTAGGAACACTCTTACTTGGGTCTTCCTGGGTTTGGTTCTGATCTGGTTTTGGAAACAATCACAGATTATCAAATTCTGTGTTTTATTGTAGATGTTGTTTATATTTCTTATCTAGTTTGAGGGCATGACATAATGAATAGATGGCTGTCCTTGAGGCAGAAAGGCCTCTGTCCATTTCTCAATTGTGACATATATTGGCTGTACGACCTTGGTCAAGTCACTTAATCTCTCCGTGTTCTAAGCAGCATTCTAAAACTATAAATTGAAGGGGGAGGTGCTAATCTGTATTGTTTGAGGGAGCCTCCTAATGCTGATTTGATAGGAAGAGCATCTAATTTCTTTCCTACTATGAGGTGACCTAAAAGAAGACAGAGGTATCCTTGGAACCTGCCTGAATCCTTTTCTTGGTAAATTTGGGACATAAAAATCCCAGCCATTTAGAGGTTACACTTCTCTGACTTGGTAGGTATCTGTATGAATCACACTATCCTGATGACCTCCTAACTTCATTTCCAGGTGGGGATGATGTGATGCATGTCTAGAGGAATTATGTGTGCCATTGTATATTGGGTGTATATACTTGTGTCAGGGCAAAATGAACCTTCTGTTAAATTATCAGTGACTTGCAAGTGACTTGTTACATTTTGACACCAAAGCTGCATTAAAAAGGAACCGCTGTTAGAGTCATACATCTAGAAAACCAGGGTTTCTGCTTAAACCAGTGAAATAACAGACTCACTCCCTAACATTATCCCTATCTCATCTGCTAGAATGTAATCTTCACTAGAAAACTCTTATATGTTTCACAATCTTAAACCAAGATTCATACTGGCAATCATATAGGACCACATAACCTTCATTTCTTTGACCTTCACCTATTGTGTCCCCTGGGCCTCATTTATCCATAAGTATTTTCTAAAATGAAGTACCTGAAACTGAACACAATAATTCTTATGTTGTTTGAAGTTAGAGAAGAGTGAACCTATTACTCCACTCATCTTAGATATACTACAACATTCCTTCATTCAATAAACATCTATTAAGGGCCCATTGTACATAGATTCTTGTGCTAGATACTTGAAGAGAAATACAGTTTATATAAGATACGAAGTCTATACCCTCATGGAGTGTGCAGTCTCCTTATTTCAGAGGTGTTTGAACTAGGGTACAGAGACACTCAAGATGTTCTAGATATATCAAGACGTCTGCCAACTTGAATGTGAATACAGAATCAATTTTCAATAACCATTAATTTTCTTTGTAAATCTATGTATTTTAAAAGCCAATAATGTAATCTGAGAAGAAGTCCATAAACTCCATCAGGACAAAACAGGACCTATGAAACACACAAAAATAAGAACCCCTAATTTTGTTGCATAAACATTACTTGAGCATGAACTCTGTGCAAGACTCTATCAGGATAAAAATAATGGAGGAGATATATGGGGTGGTTTTTCTCAGTGTAATTATGTTAATGATGCTGATAATTTGCATTTATATTGTACTTTAAAGTTTACAAAGCCCTTTTCTCACAGCTTTATGGAATAGATAATGTAATGTCATTGATGGGGCCATTAATGAATGATGTCTTTTTCTAAGGGGGAAGAAATTATCAAATAAAGGTATTAGACTTGTTTTATGTCAAGAATTCACAATTTCAAGGGCATAGTTATACCCTCAGTTGATCCAGAGAATAACTCCTCCAAACCTATTTAGATTCTTTCAGGAGTTGTGTAGGCTCATATTAGATATCACTTTCTAAATAGACAATGAAAGGTCAAATCTTTTATTAAAAACCACTATTGCCTGAAGCAATTCATTAATCTCTTAGGCCTTACAGAGTCATATTCTTCAGCAATGGAATGACTACACTCACCAAAGAAATCACAGGTCCTTAAAGTACTGAATATTTGCCAAATGCACAAAATATTCATTGGATGATAAAAATTGGAAAGCAAGTACGGAAGATTCTCATCTTTCCCACTGTTCTCCTTGACTTTTAAATCAGAGTCCCAGAATAGAAGAGATCAGAAAAAGTCAGTGTGGTAGAAAGCACTGAAATTGCCTGAATTAATTTGGCTTTGCAGGATAATAATTCAGGAGAAAATTTGCTCCAAATTTTGTTAAGGATTGGTTTTCCAATTCATTGATACTATGACCAGAATTCAGAAAAAGACAAAATAGAAAAAAATGACAATTTCTTTTTTAACTTGGGATTTTTAAAAAGCTTTCTATGCTCAAAATCTCAGTAGACAGAAAACATGTTCACCTATCAGAGTTGTCACATCAAGTAGCATTTATTAAGCATCTTCTATGTACCAGGAAATCTGATAGTACTGGTGCTACCTTTGGAATTACAAGATTTATAGCAATTAAAGACTTTGGGAAATTGCCAAAAGGGCAGATAGAAGGCTTAGTGGATAAAAGTCAGGCCTGGAGTCAGGAAGACATAAATTCAAATCTGCCCATTTACTAGCTGTGTGCCTGGGCAAGTCATTTAACCTCTTTTTGTTTCAATTTTCCCATAATAAAATGCTAATAATAATGTCACCTACTTTCCAGGGTTGTTGTGTGAGTCAAAAGAGATATTTGTAAAGTGTTTAGCATAACGTCTCATGTATAGTTAATATTATATAACTATTATTATAACCATACAGATTTCTGTATTTCTAATAATTTGCTATTTGTTTAAAGATTAGAAATCACATTCAGTTTTGGAGCACAGAATCTGCTAATATCCTTAACATGTCTATACTTATGCAATTTTAAGGACTTTCGAGCCATATGCAAAGCTTAAGATAATTATAGTGCAATGGTTCTGACCTAAATATGCCATAACCAAAGACAGGTCAATGACAGTGGTTGCCATAAAGAATTAAATCTTCCTATCATTTAGCCTTAGTAAATCAGTAGTATTATCTTAGTTTGTGATATAAGCCAGCAAGTAAAGTATGTGTGTGTGTGTGTGTGTGTGTGTGTGTGTGTGTGTGTGTGAGAGAGAGACAGAGACAGAGACAGAGACAGAGAGAAACTACTGGATTATATTTCTTTAATAGAAATTTTCTATTTGCTTTGGTTGTTTTGTTTTATTTTCCCCTCATACCTAGTTGAACATTTCTATCTTCCAAATATTCCTAGGGTTAGAAAGTCTCTTCATGTATCTGGGATAAAGGAGAATAAGTCAACCTTATTGCAGCTTTTTGCAAATGTGTTTTTGGTTTTTATTGTTTTAATAGAATTTTATCAATATATATTTTGCTTATATCACTTATATCTCATCCTGTATCTCTTCCCCTCCCCGAGACAATTTCCTTAGCCATTGTTTTCAAATTAGAAATCTTTTTTTTTTTTTTTTAAGTGAGGCAATTGGGGTTAAGTGACTTGCCCAGGGTCACACAGCTACTAAGTGTTAAGTGTCTGAGGCTCGGTTTGAACTCAGGCACTCCTGACTCCAGGGCGGTGCTCTATCCACTGCACCACCTAGCTGCCCCCCTTAGCCATTGTTTTAAACTAATAATTCAAAAAGATGAGAAAAAGCAACAGCAAAATTAATTAATCCTTTGAAAAACAATTAGATGTTATATGCAATAAATATTACACACCCATGGACCCTACCCACCACCTCTACAAAGATCTGGGAGGACTTGTCCTTTTACATCTCTTTTGGGCTAAAAATGTTAGTCCTTATAATTTTACCACATGCAATTTTGATTATTTTTGTGGGTATTCATTCATTTGCATAACTGTATATGGCTATAATTTTCCTCCTATGCATTCTCTCCTCCAAGGTAAATGTTTCACTGATAATATGATATAGAGGACCTTAATTTCTTTAGTGAAATGGCTATTCTTGGATTTATCAGCATAGTGGCTCTCCTCAGTGTTGGAGATTGTGATACCATGTCCTCCTAAAAATAATTTTAATAAAACAATAACATTAAATACATAGCTTTTCCAAAGGCCCACATCCTCAAAACAGGATTGTGTTTCAGTCTTATGTCCTCATATTGATTTGCTTTCTCCTGAAAGCAATTATCTGTTGCAAATGCATAACACAAGTAAAAACTTTATCCTGTGTCATTGTATCCTAGGGGAATTAGGTTTTGAATGATACCTATTAGAGATTGGCTTAAGTATACAAATATTTAACTAAAATTAAACCCTGTGATTCTTTCCCAAATTCCATAATTCTTCATAGAAAATCTTCTTTCTTCCTCATTCGCAATTTTATAGTGATTGGACTTCTACTCTTTCTCACTCTTTAAAATCTTGGAAATATCAATGTCTCATTTATGCTATCACCCCCTTTCTCTAATTTTTGTCCTTTGACCAAATATTTTTCTAGTCATATGTAACCTTGATTATGTTTTTTAAATTTTTCTCCTTGGAATTAAGTCATTGTTGGAAACATGTAACAATCTTCTTATGCCCACAGTTCCTTTTTCTATTGCCTTTAAATTATTCATTATTTAAATTATAATATATCTATAATAAATAGTCTTCCATGATTTAAACACATATAGTGTCATCATGAGAATATTGTTCTTTTTTTTGTTCTGAGGCTTTGGGGAGACAATCAGGGCTAAGTTATTTTCCCACAGTCACATAGCTGGTAAGTGTCTGAAACAGAATTTGAACTCAGTTCCTCCTGATACCAGAGCTGGAGTTCTATCAACTATGCCACCTAGCTGTCACTAAGAGAATATTGCTCTTTAGGTGAGGGGCTTTTGATGAAGGGAATAGTTTAGGATCATAGAAAGAACTTCACAGTTTTCCATATGCAGCCCAGCAGTTTTCATTCTTCCATCCAATTCTAGCGTTTTATCTATCTGCTGATACATATGTACATATTTATAGACTCATTCAATGCTCTGCTCATTAAGCTATACCATATCACCTAGATGTTATAAAATTTTAGTCTATGTTGTTTTCCATTGTGGATGCTTGGGACAATTTATTTACAAGGTCCTTATATATTCCATTGAGGGAAAAAAAATCATATCCCACACTTAGATCTCTCAACTACTAATCTTATCCTCACTAAGTCTACTTTATCCCTACTCTCTATTTATCTTGAATGTACCAATTTATGTATTTTACATATTTAGTAGGCAAGATCCATTAGAATGTAAATTTTCTGAGGGCAAAGACTGTTTATCTTTTCCTTATTCTAGGATACAGTTAGTCCTTAATAAATGCTTATTGTTTCATAGTTTTTTGAGTTTCAATTTAATTTCTGTGAAATCTAATAAATACAAATAAAATGTCACTTAAATAAAAACTATCTTCTTCCTTCACATATTATGTTTTGTTTGTTTTGTCTGATGAATACCCTTCTCTCTAGTAAAACACTCAACAGATTAATATGCCATAATTAGAGTTAAAAGGTTATCTTATGTTTGTTCACAAGGGCAATAGCCACAGTTTCCAAGAGCAGAAATATGCTCTTTGCAAACTTTAACAGGTTCTAAATTCTTTAGAGATCCAGAATCCCAATGATATTAGTTCTTTCTCCAATGGTCAGTCAGTAAACAAGTATTTTTTGAAGCATTTATAATTTGTCAGACACTGTTAGGCAAAGAAAGGCAAAAATCATAGTCCTTGCATGGTTTCAAGGAATTTACATTGTAATGGAAGAGGAAACAGGCAAGAAATTGTGTACATACGAGATATATGTAATGTAAACAGAAAACATTGTCAGAGGGAAGAGATTGGTTCAGGGTAAGGGAGAATAATGACCAGGATAGGCCTCCTGTACAAGTGTCACATTTCATATCTTCTCAACCTGTGTGGCTCTTTGACCATGATATTTTATAAATCTTCCACAATGGGTTCTCCTAATATTCTGGAGGCCTTCCTCAAATATGTGTGAGTGTATATATTTGTGTACGTGTATTATATGTATTATATATATATATATATATATATATATATATACACATATATGTATATACATGTATATATACATATATCACATCGTATCGTATTGTATCATAGCATAGCATATATTACATTAGTGACAGTACAGTATGGGCCACCATCTATCTATTAAAATTTATTCTTGCTCCAAATTTGACATAGTTACTTACAAAATTTTTATAGAGCAGGGATGATATTGCTTAGTCTATTTATGCATGAAAGTCCCATAGGTAATTTAATGTAGCTTCCTTGCATCCATATTCAGTCATTCCTTATACCCATTCTCTATTACTTTGGGAATCACTTATACTTTTGATTCTTTAAAGAATTCAGTGTTCTATTATATGTAGCCAGGAAGGATCATCAAAAAAAGTATTGGTGTTAAAAATGTGGGATTTTTGTTTGTTTCTGGAAATAGATTCTAATAAAGTGCTTTTTCCTTCCTGTTAAATTTCAACCCCAGCCCACTGTCTATTTGCAATGTCTATCCAAGATTTATCTCCCAGTTTTAGAGAGTAACTTAAAGCCCTAAAAGGTTAAGTCAGCTTTCCAGGCTCACAAAGTTAGTTAATATATGTGGCTATATTTGAGCCTACTTCTTCCTGAATTGCAGCCCAGCACACACAGAATACATCACATGGTTCTAACAATATAATCCTAAAAAATGGCTAAACATAGGAAAATTGTTAGAACAATTAATTATTAAAGGAAAGATAATTTTCTTAGAATAAATAAATAAAAGGCATGTATTCTACTTTGACAAGAGAACATTTTAAACAAAAGGACTAGATACAGTTATTGCAACTGCTCTCAATTTAATAAAAAAAAAAAAAACTATCGGGGCAGCTAGGTGGCGCAGAGTACCTTAGTTCAAATCTGACCTCAGACACTTAACACTAGCTGTGTGTCCCTGGGCAAGTCACTTAACCCCAATTGCCTCACTTAAAAACAACAACAACAACAAAAAACCCTATCACCTTAAAATAGGTTATAGTCAGGTTTTTTTTTTTTCTAGGAATGATTTTGCTACTGTTTCTCTGCATTTATATTTTGTTTTCAAACTGATGATTTTAATTACTTACAAATACATATCTCAGTTTGGTGATTACAAAACATATATGTGAAACAATTTCCTATTTTATGGAGTAGAATTCCCATCCCAATAGGAAAAAAACATTGTTTAAAATACATTTCTCTACTGCTTAGACCATTTGAGAGTCTCTGAGACAGGGTTGTTTGTGGGGTTTTTTGTATTTTTTTTAACCGCTAAAAGCTGTACCAATCTCCATGTTAGCAAATTGTATATTGAGATTAATGTGAGCAATTACACTGTCATTTTGGTAAAATTTGCAATAACTTTGATTGCTTGCATTCAAGCAATGACTAATATAATCTCAAACCCACAATATAATAAACAACTGACAGTGCCAACCAAAAAATAAGTTTTATTCAACCTGAACATCATGGCTACCATATTATAAACCTGACTTTTTAGCTTTGATCATTTGTCTTTATTTACTCAGAGAGTTCAAGTACCAGTCTTCATATCATAGCTACAAAGGCAAGAGCACAAGGTAACATACATGAAACACATACATGTATGTATGCACACATATATGTGCATATACACATAGAGTATCATGAGCCTCCATCTTTATTTTATCCTTGCTGTTTACATCATTGAATAGCATGTTACATCTGGTTTCTCAAAACATATGCTTAGGGTGACAAGATGAAACCTTAAAACCAGTGTTATGTAAGAAATCTAGCTAAAGCTCTCATAGAAAGGACTTAACACTACAGATTCAGAATTTAGATCCCTTGCAATATGAGAATAGTATAAACTATATCCACAAGATAAGAATCTCAGAATCTCAAGATTGAAGGTAACTGAGAGTCTGTCTAACCCAGCCCATACCTGAAGAAGAGTACCCTCTACCATATACCTGGTGCAGGAAATTTTGTTCACTCCACTTGAAGATCTCCAGTCAAGTGTAAGGTTCTTCCTTCTGAGATGACCAATTGGGAGGGATTTATTTTCATCTAGCCTAAAATTTCTCTGTAACTTCTATCTATTACTCAATTAATCAATAAATTAAGTGGCCATTAAATGCCAGGCACTGCTCTCACTTCTCAACTTCACTTCTCCCACTTCGACGTTAGGGGAACACACTGAACATGCCTAATCCCTCTACCATGATAGTCATCTGAATAAGGGATACATACTATCTCTTGTAGCCTCTTACCTGTGTGTTAGCTCATGGCTGAAAAGACACAAAGCCATCTGGGAGATTTCATTTCTGAACGTACCATGGGAAAATTTCACTTTGTGAACCATAGACAATGAAGTGGTACCCTTTTTCAAGTCACAGAAGATCCTTTCGATCTTTTCCTCTTTAAGTTAGCAATGCAAACCACCAAATGTTGCAAAAATCTGGTAATTTAGTTAAATTTGTCAATATTGACAACTGTTTTTCATTCTCACTAAATATTCTTAACTCTTCTGACTCTTCCTAGTAGAAAGAATAATGCAGTCCATCTACCTAATCTCTGATGTTTCACTGTAAACATTCTGACATACACCATAACTGCTGACCACCATACTGGTATTTTCTTTCTATTTTATTCAGTATAATGCCTATCTATTAAGAGCTTACAATGGTAAAGTTATAGTTAATGGAGCTTCAAAGGCAAAAATGAAAAAAAAATACAGCAAATTTTTAAAAAAATGCAAAAAGCTCCAATTTTCAAGGTGTGCATGGTCTACTACAGATGAAAACACATGTTTTATATGGACAGTTTAATGATTGTCTTATCATTAAATATATATATATATGTGTGTGTGTGTTATTTATATGTATAATGTATATACTATCTAACTCTGTATTTAAGAAAACTAACAAAAGAGATAGGGTTTACTAAAAGCTAGATTATCAGGAAAGGCTCAGGTAGAAAGTGAAAAGTGAGCTATACTTTGGTTTTTTTTGTTTGTTTGTTTTTGTTTTAATGAGGCAATTGGGGTTAAGTGACTTGCCCAGGGTCACACAGCTAGTCTAAGGCCAGATTTGAACTCAGGTACTCCTGACTCCAGGGCCGGTGCTCTATCCACTGCGTCATCTAGCTGCCCCGGTAACTATACTTTGAAGGAAATGAGATACTATAAAGCAGAACTGAGGAGCAAATACATTTCAAATTTCTAAGTACAGAGAGAAGAAAAAATAAACTCTTAGATTTGAAATTGAAATAATGACTTCATGAGTACAAAATGGTAGAGGTATGGCTAAAGAGCAGCTTGCATATGAATTAAAAAACCCTAAAAATAAATAAATAGATAAATAAATAGGTAGATATATAAATAAATGAGTGAATGAATAGATTGGATAGATGAGAGAGAGAGAGAGAGAGATCCGGGGGTTTCAGTAAGCTATAAGATCAATATGAGTCAAAAGTGTCATAGGAAAGACAAAAAAATCTCAACATTGTATTGGACTATTTAGAGTCATTGTTTTGAGAAAGGGGATGATAATATCACTGCAATCTTCACTTTGTAAATCTTATCTTGAGTATTGTTGTCCTTTCTTGTCTTTACATTTCAGGAAGAACATTGATAAGATGATCTCTCTCTTCTATTTACCAAGCACATCTTCTCTACACATACCCTTGAGCCCATCATTTTCCATATTACCTGATAGATTATCACCAGCATTTCTCCTCCTTCCTTACTTCTATTACTTCATTTTAACTGTACCTTACCTTCTGCCCATAGATATAAATGTTTTCCCCATCTTTCACCAGCAGTAGCAACAAACTATAGCCCCATGTTTCCTTTTTTTCACAGAAAAGTTTTAGAATAAAAATCTATCAGTTTTGGATGCCTTTCCAATAATATTTTAGTTTTTAGACCAGATGTAAATGATGAGCTAGGCCATATTCTCTAGAATTCAGTGGTTTCTTCAGATATACTGGATGAATAGTCATTGCCCATTAAGTAACAAATACATTTTAGGCACAACCAACCATAAAGACTGTCTACTAGGATGTGAGAAGTCTGTGGTGTGGATGTATTAGAGGGAACATTTAGAATGAGAATGGGAAAGGAAAAGGAAAGGACTACGCCTTTATAAGCACCAGGAATTGTGTCAGGAATTGTAATAAGTGCTTTTTAAATATTATGTCATTTGGTCAATGATGTGAAATATCACAATGATGAAATCATGAAGCCATGAAATATAGTAAATTATTGGTCAACTTTAAATTAACCATAAAATAAAAATCACGTTATATCAGAATAAACGTGGCTGTTTGAAATAGTAATTGAATGTGTTTATTGTTGTTTTTTAAATTGATAATTGCATGTAGGTAGATGTGGGCTGGTAGTATGAGCTGCTAGAAGGTGGATGGACCTGGGAAGGTTTGCATTTTGCCCCCAATTTATATGCAAGTGTGACACAATATTGAGACTATTTTGGCAGAATAATTAGTACATAATGAAAACGGAAAAAACAAACAAACAAGAGTTGGAGGATAGAGCTATGAACCAGTTAACCAATTTTGTTGACTAAAACAAAATACTAATAAATTATTCATCTATTTTGTAGGGATTCAGCTTTCACCCAGTGAACAACAGATGAATGGTAATGCCACAGAAGGAACTGAAGAAAGGATTAATTCCTCTATAAAAAAAAAAGAAAAGAAAAACATTTTCAAAAAGAATAAAAGTTGATGAATGTAGTCACAATGTCCTCATGAGAAATAATTTATTTACTTTTAGGCACTGAACTTACAATCTGAAGGTCACCTTAAATAAAGAACAAATTGGTGCTGAGACCATTTACCTATTCCTTCTCTTTCTCTTCCTTAAATCCTTAATCATCTCAAGAGGGGCTATTGTATTATCTTCATATTTTCCCAATAAATTTTCCATTCTATTAGCCTTGCTATATAATGTAACCTAGTACTGGTCCCCCAAATCACTGATATTTGGCACTGTGGCTTGAAGACACTGAAATCAAGAACTATGATGAGCTACACCCATAGCAATGGAGAAATCATGGAGCAATGACACGGGTTCTGAATTTGGAGCCAGAGGATGAAGGTTTACCTACTACTTGCTATCTATGTGACCTTAGAGAAGTTTCAACCTTGGCCTCAATTTTCTCATCTATAATATATGGTGTATCAATTAAAATTGTAGTTCTATACCAATGAGTCTAAACTCCTATAATAACCTTCCTCACTTTTATTTTTTTAAAAAAAGATTCTATTTAGCATAGAAATTTATCATTTTATTCCAAAAGAATGTTATTTCATTTTTTTTAAATCACCCTTTTATTTTTATGTCTACAGAACATCATAAACGAATGTTGAATATAGGGTTTGGGGTTTTTTTTAGTTATTTTCCCCATGGAAATCCTTTGCTTTAAAAAATATAAACACCATAAGCACCCATCAGTTGGTAAATGGCTAAATAAATTTTGATATATAAGTAGAATAAAAGAATAGATGAATAAAAAGCTTTAGGTAATTGCTGTCAAACACCATTTTAAACAATGATGATACAATTACAAAATACAGCCTCTGCCCCTAGAAATATTCATATTTGTAGGAGAGAGAATGCCTGAAAAAGAGTAGTAGCTAGCCAAGAGTCATAGAATCTTAAAATGAATTTAAAGAATTTATAGAATTTATAGAAACATGGGATGTTTCTTTATGAATTGAAGGATGATAATTTAAGAATAACCAAGAAAACAACAAATTCAATGACTAAAATAATATCAAAACAAAGCTGAATGCTGTAATTATAATGATCAGCTCTGGTCTGGTGAAGAAATAAAGAATATGACTTCAATCAATTAATCAACAAATGTTTTGTAAGTGTATTGCTTAAGAGAAGTGGGGCACTCTGGATATATTTTTAATATTGTCATTCATAGTGCATTGGTTAGTATTGCTGAATTCCTTTTTAAGGATTTTTGTTGTTTTATTTCATTATAAGAGAAGGCTCATTTTCTATGAGTGTAGGGGCTAGACTTGGAAGTATGATATAAAAATGGAAGGCATCCACACAATGATAAAAGGAAAAAGAAAAGGAAACCTTTGTTCATATGATGAATATCCATACACATACAAAATTAAAATATAAATTTTCAGGGAAAGGATTTGCTAATATAATAAAACAATGTTCTGACATTGATAACATGTTTGAATCCATTTTTGAAGTATGGAGTATTCAGGTACTAAGTAGCCAATCCATTAAAAAAAGATCATTACAATCTCAGATTTAGTATATTAATATTTTCAAAAAGATAAAACAAAAATCACTCCCCCAACTTAGTGAAAAATTGTGTTAGCATTGAAGGTTCAAAGATTTCTTTTTTTAATTTTCTACTGGTATGGCTTACAAGTTCCCAAAGTTGTACTACTCCCTTGCTCACCAGTTTCAATTAATTTGTCAATAAAAATTACTTCAGTTTTAAAAGGGAGTAATGAGGTGGTACTATAAGAACTCTTGGTACAGCAATTCTCTAAAATCTATGCCACACTCTCCTACTAGTACTAGGGTTACTAATGGTGGAAATGGGTACAAGATAAGAGATCACATGTGGTAAAGTGGCAACTCATAATTCCTAGTAGCTAGAAGTTCTATTATTCCCTTTTTCTGGTGGGGCAATGGGGGTTAAGTGAATTGCCCAGAGTCACACAGCTAGTACATGTCAAATGTCTGAAGTCAAATTTGAACTCAGGTCCTCCTCAATCCAGGGCCGGTGCTTTATCCATTGTGCCACCTAGCTGCCCCTATTATCCCCTTTTTAAAGATAAAAATCATGGTCTCTTTATGTATAATGCAACTTCTCTGTTTTGCTTCTTTTAGAATTTTGAGTATGACTTTCCTCAATGTGTCTAGTTAATCTTATGCTCCCAACATAGTGACTGAGATAGTTGTTCTGGAGACATTTCTGGTGACAGGTGCTACACTGATTGAAAGTTAACAATTCCTATTACCCTCCTATGTTGACTATGTTTTTCTCTAGTGAGGGTGGTGGCAGCAAGGCCAAGACAAAGGCTGAGGTCAAGGATTTCCTGTCAATGTTTTCTTTTCAGAGTCTTGGGTAGAACTTCTCTCTTGTCTCATATTAGCTATTATCTCTGGGTTCTGAATCAGTTTGCTATTTTTTTTCATTTAAAGGTGTAACCAATGTCTCTAAAAACTGAATATACCAAACAGATTTCATTTTAGTCTATCCAATAACTTTCGAGATTTCTAAATGAATCAAGGAATATATCACTTATAAATCCTGATTTGTTGTCTGATTCACTGTGCCCTATTCTTACTTAGTAAATACCTCTAATTGAGTCTTCCTACTAGATAAATATATAAGTACCTTGCCACTTATTTTAAGTGTGTTGGAGGTAATTGTCTTATTGTTTGATTAATTCATCAAAATCACTCACCATAAAAACAAAATTAAAAGTGTAAGTAGATATGCAAACTTTGGAAGTAGATATTTGTATCACATACATTTTTAATATTTAATTTTGACTGAATTCAAGAACTCTAAAAAAGAAGCAAAAAAAGTACCTGCAATCAATTGTGATAGATACCCTTCATGTATATATAGAGTATAGGTAACTGTATGGAAAGACAAATAATATTATTGCTAGCTGAAAAACCCAAGATGTTTTCCCTCAAATCCTATATATTAAGTAGTAGAATGCATTGAACTTCAAAATTCCCAGAGAGTATTCATTACAAAATATAATGCACACCCTAAGGTAACAAAGTATATATGGAGTATTCATTATATCTTCAACAGCCTCAAGATATCTACACCAAGCTGTTACAACTATCTCAAATAATACAAATCCAAAACTGAGCTGACAACTCTCCTCATAAGCCTACTCCTCTATCTGAATATCTCTTTCCTCTTCTCAAGTCTTCCATGTTTGAAAATTTAGTGCTATCTTTAAGACTTTCCTCTCACTTATATTCAATTGGTTAACAAGTACACCTCTCCATTTATTTCCAAGCCTTTGGAAATATTCCACTAAATCCATAGAAATATTGGTGTTTCTCCTTTCTCCTTACTTTTCTCCATCCTTCATATTACTAAAAAATGTTTTTCCTTATTTATTTTCTTGGCCATGTCACTCCTTTGCTCAATTTTTAGTGCCTCCCTATAGACTAGTACATAAATCCTTACCTGCATTTAAGGTGCCACTTCAGCTTACTAGCATTATACCAAGTTTTATGTACCCATTAAATAAGACAACTGCCTGTTTCTCAGCAACCCTCTGTACCTTTTCTTTGCCTTTGTTACAAAGTTCACTATGTCTGGAATGTCCTTCCATTGCTTTTTAATTCCTATCATATGATTAAAGATCAACTGAAATATCTTCCTGATCTTTATGAGATAGAGACAATTATCCCCACAGAAGAAACAGACATTTCATTTTGGATCATTTGGGTATACATAGCATGCATTTTACTTTTATTGTATGTATTGTATGACTCTTTAAGATTCATAAGAACAAGTTAGGATCGTATCTAAACTATTTTTCCCCAGTACAGGCAGGAGCTATTTAAATGTTTGCTGGATTGGATTGAATTGAAAGCAGTTTGAAAATTAATGTTTTCCATCCTTCTTTTCTACAGGTAACCCCCCAAAAGAATTAGATATAGGATTAAATAAGCCTCAATGTACATTTTTAGGACTATGGTTACATCCATTAAAAGAAAGGCTGTGAAAGTTATTAAAGCTTTCTGTAACCAGCAGGCATTCTCAAAATAGATAAAGAAATGTTGCAATGAACACATCTCTATTGAGAACCTATTAAGTATATTAGTTTGGGGGTATTCAGTATGAACACTGCATTGTTAACATTCATGTTACAAACATTTACCCCAGAGAGTTAATGTAGCATATTTCTAATTAGGACATTTTTCATAGGATGATGAATCATAATTTTGAAACCCTGATATATAGCATTTTAGTGCACTGACCTTTCAGGAGAGGTATATGCTTGATTAGAAAACATTTGAACTGCCCTTGCCATTGGATGACAGGGTTGTAAATGGTAAAAGCTGTGAAATGAGCCACCAAGCCAATGTAGACCATGCAAAGGTCAAAGTGTAGTAGTCCATCTATTTAACTGCCATAATATATGAGGCATTCAACCTAGGATACAGCAGCCTCATGACAAAGAACATAAAACAAAAACAATGAATGACATTTCATTAATCTATTTTTATGTCCTAGATTAATAGGGAAAAAAAGCTCTTTGTACACATAGTCTCTCTCTCTCTCTCTCTCTCTCTCTCTCTCTCTCTCTCTCTCTCTCACACACACACACACACACACACACACACACACACACACACACACACTTTGATATGTGAAGATATCCATGCTGATTTCATCAGTATTGGTGCTCCTGCATGGATTGGTCTAGATTTTGATAATATTAAAACCTTCTTAGATGGTTTGTACCAGTTCTTGCTATTAAAAAGTTTATTCCCTAATAGTAAAATGTTTAAAAAGGTAATGAGCCTCTTTGAATGTAATTAGGCTTGTCCTTGGAAAATAGTATGTCACTAGGACCATGTTCAAATTTGGTAGTATTGTCTAAACCATGTCCTCTTCTGTTCAGAGCCACTGAATTTGTTTTCTTATATGTATTCATGCATTCCTCTAAGTCTTGCAACATGTATTTTTCTGGGGATGGGAGGATAAAATAAAGGTTATTTCACATTAAAAATCTATTCTCTATATTGAGTCCCTATATGCAGAATTGGAGACCCTATTAACCATGTTTGAGGAAATCTAAATGAAAGCAAAGCTGTATATTTAGAATGTGTTGTTTGTTTTTTTTTTGTTTGTTTTTTGTTCTGTTTTCCTGAAGAATTCCAAGTAGGTGTATGAGAATCAGAGAAAGTAAATTACCCTCTTTGGGTGAGAAGCCAGTGATTAACCCCAATCCATATATATATACAAAATTCTTTTGTGGGTGAGGGAGGAAAATGGTGTTTTGAGAAAAGGCTTTTATTCAATATATCTATATTGAATGGACACCTAAGAGGTGCAAAGGGTAGAGAACTGGACCTAGAGTCAGGAAGACCTGAATTTAAATCTAGACTCAGTCACTTATTAGGTCTGTGTTTCCAGGCAAGTCACTTCAACTCTGTTTACACCATGCTTCTCATCTGTAAAACTGGGACAATAATAGCAACTACATCTCAGAGTTGTTTTAAGGATGAAATGACATAATATTAGTAGAGCACTTAGCACAGTTCCTGGCATAGAGTAGACTCTATAAATAATAGCTATTTTGATGATAACAGTGCATTCAATTTAATTCAACCAACATTTATTAAGTACTTATTCTTATGAAAAATAACACTTGTGTTAACGAAAAAAAAATTGAAAGAAAGTGGGTGCCCTGAAAGTGAGGAATAGTTGAACAGGTTGTGATTTATCAGCATAAATGGAATAGCATTGTGGCATAAAAATATAAATAATCAGAAAAATAGCATTTATTAAGCATCTACTATGTGTCCAGCATTGTGCTAACTTCTGAAGATACAAAAAGATGCAACAAAGATAGTCTCTGCTCTCAAGAATATTATACTATAATAGGACGAATAGGAATACTACAGAAAGACCTGGAAAGAAGTGAGTAAATCTATGAAAAGTGTTGAAAGTAGAACAAAGAATAAAATGTATGATTGCAACAATGTAAAAGGAAGCAATATTGCAAGACATCAACAACCAGACAAATGTTATATATAATCTACATTAAAGAGTAGGTAGTGAAATATTCCTAAACAAAAAAAAAATTGCTATACTATGTGGGATGAGGCAGGCATCAGTTATGGACAAGTTTTATTTGTTTTGCATAATATGTGTGATAATGGAGGTTCCTATTAGGGAAGAAGTAAATAGTGTTCTTGAGAAATAATAGCAATGGTAAGGAAAAATCATTTAAAAATACCTACTATACACAAAGAAACTATGCTATATGCTAGAGATACAAAAATTAAAACACACACACACAAACAACTCAACTTTTCCTGCTTCAAGGAATTTACATTTTACTAGAAAGATACCATACACATATAGGTAAGCAAATCTTGTGGAGATGGATCTGGCTTTGTGAGGAAAAGGCTCTTGTAGGAGGTAGCAGCTGAGCTGAGACTTGAAGAATTGTTACTAAGAAATGGATATTAGAGATAAGTGAATTCATGTTATGAATGTCGGACTGAGCATAAGCATGGGGGTGGGAGATAGAATGTGCTATATGGTGAATATAAGTTAGTCCAATTTCACTGGGAGATAAAGGAAGTAAAGAGGAACAATGAGATTGTGTGTAAAGCCAGACTGGAGAAATATTGGAAAGGTGCTAAATAGAGGAAGTGATATATCATCCTAGTGGCTATAAGGAGCCATTCTTTGTTAGGGGTGAGATACATTAATTTTGTGTATGTATATAAATATATATTTATATATATATATATATATATATAAATAAATGAAGATTTCCCTATACATATCTCTGTCTCTTTATATATACATTTTTTACATAGCTATGTACCTTTATATGCATATATGGTCATCTTTATTACTTCATATATATTTCTACATACACATACACAGACAAACATTAAATATCCTTATAAGATAGTGGCTCCTTATTGCTGCTGGAATAAAATATAAACTTCTCTATTTGACATTTAAACATCTTTGCAATCATGCTCCAGCATGATTTCCAGACTTATTTCTCATTGGTTCTCCTCACATCCTCTATCTTACAGCCAAACCAGACTATTTGCTACTTGCCACAAAGAATATTCTGTTTCATATCCTGGTGATTCTTGCTTAGGTATATTTGTATTTTCATGAGGTCACACTTACACACATGTACACCTGTGTATATGTGTTTGTGTGTGTGAAAGAGGCAGCATGATATAGTTGACAGAAACCAGACCCCTAAGTCAGGTATCCCCACTTTTTACAAAGGTTTGTATGATGCGGAAAAGTTATTTAAGCTCTCAGTCATGCCTCCATGTACCTCTGAGACTATATTTTTTTTTGGTGAGGCAATTGAGGTTAAGTGACTTGCCCAGGGTCACACAGCTAGTAAGTATTAAGTGTCTGAGGCTGGATTTGAACTCAGGTTCTCCTGAATCCAGGGCCAGTGCTCTATTCACTGTGCAACCTAGCTTCCCCTGAGACTATATTTTGTAGAATAGGCATGATTATATAATTTTCTTTTCCTAAGATTCAGCCAAAATACTCTCATTTTGACTTGAGAGCTGTATTGGGTAATTATATACCACTAGGGTGAGATTGATCTCAAAATTTTAAGGATATTATTGAGGGATTAGGAATGTCTTCCTCTAATGATCAGGTCCTATTCCTAGTGTGACTCTTCCCAGTTATAAACTGGTGTCTACCACCCCATTTCCATTTAGCTAATTAGCATCAATTAACTTCTCCATATGAGTTTTTACTAATGATATAGTTGTAATAATACTCCAAAAATCTTCTCTCTGATATCTGGGGGACAAGGTCTATTAGAATACCACTTTGAAACCTGAAGAAATAGACTCATACTTAGTGCATTTTCTACAAAGAATTTGTCCCACTAAGTTAGTTCGATCAATAAACATTTATTAAGTACATAGTATGTTTCAGACATTGTGATAAAGTCTGGGGAAACAAATATGAAAAAAGAAAGATAGTCCCTGCCCTTAAAGAGCTTGCAACCTAATGGGGGAAGACAACAACCAAATGGAAGCTGAAACATGGTTTGTTGAAGAGTAAACATGGTACCAGAGCCGGGGCTTAATGGAAGCTAGTTTAAGGAGTATTAGGTACTGATGGGGTTTAAGTGCCAATGCTGATGCAATCATTTTAGGATGATGAGTTTCCTATTGATGAGTTCCCAGTTTAGGCTCAAAGGTAGTGTCAAAGCTATATAAGTCCCAGACTCAGAATACAATTGGTTGGGCCCTTGCTCCTTGGATTACCTTGGAGATTGCTCCTGAGGATATTGGTACTGGATCAGCTGACTGTGAACTGCAGGCTGGGCTCTGATTACAGACTCCCACCTCCAATTGCCTTTATCTAAATAAAAAGAACAAAGGTAGGAGCAAAGAATTGAGATACATATTCAAAGGCCACATGTTCACCTTCTAAGGGAAGAGCCAAGTATTTGTTTCTTAAAACATTCTATCATTTCTCTTACCTGGAAGTCAGACATAGAAGTGGGAAAAGTTCTAGTCGACCACTGCCTTTTGCATGCTCTACAAATTCCAACTCTGTAGCCAATTGGAGGGACTCCTCTTCACCATATGTTTAGCAGAACAGAACCAGTTATAGAATGTCTCCATATGCTACAAAATGCCTGTGGTGATTATATGTACAGAGAACTTTGTGTCCGCTCTTATGGACTGAACTGATGGGCCCCATCATCCATTCCATAAAGAATGAAGTTTTATTCATTTTAATCTATAGACTCCTAATTCAAATTTTGTACATCCAAAAATGTCTCTAATCATCTGAATGGAGGGGGAGAATGAATCTGAAATTGGCAAAACAAAATTAGATTTAATTTATTTAAATTTAATTCATGCTATGGTTTTAGGAGGAAAGAAGTTTTGTGAAATCAAATAAGCAATGACAGGGTGTTTGTATGGCAACTTAAAAAAAAGTAATGTAAGCAAGATTAGAAGGAAAGCAGAAACTTGGGAAACAATTTTTACCTCGTTTCTCTGATAAAGGCCTCATTTGCCAAATTTATAAAAAACTGAGTCAAATTTATAAGAATGCAAGAAATTCCCCAATTAAAACATGCCCAGAACATATGGACAGGCAATTTTAAGATAAAGAAATCAAAGTTATTTAGAGTCATATGAAAAATATCTCTAATTCATTATTGATTATGGAAATGCAAATTAAAACCATCCTAAGTTACTACCTCACACCTATCAAATTGGTTAATATGACATAAAAGGAAAATGATAAATTTGGAGAGGATATGGGAAAATTAGGATATTAATGTATTGTTGATTGAGTTGTGAACTGATCCAACCCTTCTGGAGAGGAATTTAGAGCTATGACAAAGGCAATCAAACTGTGCATACAATTTGATCCAACAATACTACTATTAGGTATCCCAAAGAGATACAAATTAAGGAAAATGGCCTATTTATACACAAATATTTATGGCAACTCTTTTTTGTAGTGGCAAAGAATTAGAAATTGAGAGACTGACAAACAATTGGAGTATTTTTGAACAAATGGTGGCATATAATTGTAATGGAATGCTAATGTGCTGTAAGAAATAATGAGTAGTATGATTTCAGAAAAACCTTGAAAGACTTACATGAACTGGTATGAGGTGAATTGAGCAGAACTAGGAGAACATTGTACACTGATCAACTATGAACAGCCTAGCTATTCTCAGCAGTACAATGATCCAAGACAATTCCAAAGGACTCATGATGCATATCCAGAGAAATAACTGATGGCCTCTACATGCAAATCAAAGCACACTATTTTTTACTTTATTTTTTTTTCTTTTGGTTTGTTTCTTCTTTCACAACATGACTAATATTGTTAAGGGCTAAAATTCTAGCTAGTCTGTGTAAAATATCTAATGAGTGGTCGCCAATAAATTATAAGCTTTAGCAAGAGTTAGACTTTTAAGCATTTATTAAGGAAAATAAGAATTTGGTAAAGAGAGAGAAAGGCCTAGATTCCTATCTATTAAAGGGAGAGCACATTTGTAGCTCTGCTCTTCACCAGAGTCCCAAGGAAAGATCGTGAGACTGAGCGCCAATCTCTTCCTTCCTCCTCCCACTAGCCCGCGTCACTTCCTGAAGCCAAAGAAAAGACTTCTGGTCTTGCCCTCAAAGACCTTCGCTTCATGGGCGTAACTCTTCTACAGTAAGTCTCCAGCAGGTGGTGTCATTCCAATCGTTACAATATGGAAACATGTTTTACATGATTGTACATATATAACCTATATAAAATTGCTTACTCTCTTAGGGAAGGAGGGAATATGGGAGGGACAAAGAAAATTTGGAACTCAATATTTTATCAAAAGAATATTTAAAAGTACTCTCTTGTTGAATGGACTCTTCTTTCTTTGCTTCAAAAACACCCTCTCTCATTCATTTTTTTGTTTGTTTGTTTGGTTCATTTTAACTAATGAATCTCTTTTTTGTCCCTTTCAGGGTTATTACCAAAGGTTAAATCTTCAATCTTCTATTCTATTCAAACTTTTATGATCTGATTTGTTGCCATGGCAACAAATATGTATGTAAATAGTCATAATTCTCTACATTTAGTAGATTTACATACACATATATAAACATACATGCATATACACACACATATGCACACACATATATATATACTCATGTGTATCTATGTATATATCTATGTATGTACCTGAGATTTGTGTTATGCTCCATATCCACATAGTGTGTGTGTATCTATCTATATGTATGTATATATGTATGTATAAAAATTCATATACATAAATACATATATATATCTACACTTATGAATGTGTAGATATATGTTTGTACCTCTATCTATCTATCTATCTATCTATCTATCTATCTATCTATCTATCTATCTATCTATCTATCTATCTATCTATCATCTACCTATCACTTCTTTCTATCTTATTATCTTCTCTTTTTCTTCCTTCCAATACCTTGGTCTTTCACTGACTGGAAAATCTTCCTTAAGCATACATCTGACCTTGTCACCCCTCTACTCTCAGAAACCTTCAGTAGTTCTCTTTTTTTTCACAGGGAGAGTTTAAATTAATTTGCCTGACATGGCAGGCCATCCAAAATTGGACAGCACCCTGCCCTTCCAGCTTTTATCTTTATCTTTCATAGTACTCCCTTGGATACAGTCTATTGTACATATTATCTTATTTCCTGAATGTATATTATACTTTCTGCCTTCCAAACTTTTTTTTTTTTTTGGTGAGGCAATTGGGGTTAAGTGACTTGCCCAGGTTCACACAGCTACTGTCAAGGGTCTGAGGCTGGATTTGAACTCAGGTCCTCCTGAATCCAGGGTCATTGCTCTATCCACTGCTCCACCTAGCTGCCCCCCCTTCCAAACACTTGATCACCCTTTTCCTTAAACTTAAAATGTCCTACATTACAGAAGTCATGGATAAGAGTCACAAGAGGCAGGTATGGAAAGATTGTGATCTACATTGTTGGAGGTAATTCCTAAATGGATGCAGTCACAGATTCATTTGAGAATAGTGATCTATGATTCTGTTTCATCCTCACTCTTAGATGATTATAAACTCTACGAGATCAGAGACTTTTCTAAATTAATTTAAAAAATCTTTTCTAGCATTTTGTGTAGTCCTTATCATATAAAATAAAATTGAGAAATTATTTTTGAGTGATTGGATGAATGAATGAAGACACGGATTTCTTAAATTAAATTAGTTCTCAAACTTTTAGGTCTTAAAGGCACTTTACACTCTTAAAAAATTAGTGAGGACTCCAAAGGGATGATTGTGGTTTTATCTATCCATATTTACAGCATTAAAATTAAAACTGATAAACTGTAATGATATTTCTGTACTAGCTAATTTAAAATAATATAAACCCATCATGTGTTAACATTAATAACTTATTTTATGAATTATAAGTATAATTCCACAATGGAAAATAATAAAAGAATGGCATGATTATGCATATTTTCTCAAATATCTTTAATGTCTGGCTTAATAGAAAATAATTAGATTCAGATGCCTAAATCTGCATTCAATCTATTGTGATATGCTATTTGGTTGAAATATATAAAGAAAATATGTCCCCATATTGATATATAATTGGAAAAGCAAAGAACATTTTATTATATAACTAACATTATAGTATTATTATGAAAATAGTTTTGACTTTAAAGAAACCTCACAGACCCACAAGGTTCCACAGATCATATTTTGAGAATGTCCATTATCTCTGATCTAGAGAAATTATTTTGAATCACCTAGTACTCCACAACTAAAATCAGTGAGAGAGAACTTGTTTCCAGCTGGTGGTTCATAAACTTTACTAATAATTAAATCTTTCCTACAGTGGAATAGGTAACGTGGGAAATTAGTGAGCTTCCTGTGAATGTATGTCTTCAAAAAGAAGTTAGATATTTATCAAGTTAGAATGTTGTGCTGGGCATCACTCTTTTATATAGTTTGGACCAAATGTCCATTCAGATTCAATATTCTAAATCAGCAAATAGAGTTTCTGGTCTGGGGTTTGTGACTATTAAAATCTAAACTGGACAACAAAAGGACATGGGTCTGAGGTAACCCTCCTTGAGAAACTAAACTGAAGGACTAATACAACTTGAGAAGCAAGAGAGATAAGCCCAATAGATGTGGGTGCTGCCTGAGTGGTACCAAGGGAACAGAGATAGTTTCAGCCAACCCTCACCCCCTAATAAGACACATTCCACCCTCAGGCGATCACCCCCATCTACCATCTATAAAAGCCTTTGCCTTTCTCCTGTTCAAGGAGAGGTATCTCAGAAAACCATTTATTACATATTAAATTATCTCCCCTCAATAGAAGTTTGACTTCTCTTTTGGTTAATTTTCTCTAGTGCCTTAATAAAAGATTATTTTATTCTAATTGGATTTATGTGCAAGACTGTGTAATTCTTTTTTGTTGCTGTTGTTTTGTTTTTTTTGTGGGGCAACGAGGGTTAAGTGGCTTGCTCAGGGTTACACAGCTAGTAAGTGTCAAGGGTCTGGGGCTGGATTTGAACTCAGGTTCTCCTGAATCCAGGCCCAGTGCTTTCTCCATTGCGCCACCTAGCTGCCCCCAGGTGTAATTCTTTAAAGACGAATACCTGGGGCAGCTAGGTAGCACAGTGAATAGAACACCGGCCCTGGATTAAGAAGTACCTGATTTCAAATCCAGCCTTAGACACTTAACACTTCCTGGCTGTGTGACCCTGGGCAAATCACTTAACTCCATTTGCCTCACCAAAAAAAATAAAATAAAATAAAATAAATTTAAAAAAGAGAAGAGGAATACCTAAGTACTCTCTACCACCACCAATTTCCCCATGTCAGTTTCTCATTTCTGTTTTTCTTCTTTATGTAATTTCTGTATAAAGGCAGAATTTCTCATTTCAAATTCTATAACCCTTTTAATAATGTTGTGACAAAAATACAATTTCTCATTAAGAATGTCATGGGAGGATTATGGGCCCCGGTCACCCCAACAATTCTCTGGGGGGTTCAAGGAACTTTTTCCTTGAAACCTCAGGGGTTTTCCCTTGAAATCAAGTAGGCCTCTCCTTGAACACAATCAAGGACATACACACGCACCTAACGGAGATAAGCAGCACAGATAGAACTGAGCATGCTCCAAGACCATCACCCTACATTCCAGTCATCCTAAGCATCTGGATGAAGTAATCCAGGAGAAGACCACCTGGAACTGCCCATCAGCAGACTGCTTAGACCCATCAGGACAAAGTTGACACCCACCACCAGATCTCTCACGAGGGATTCTTCCTACCCCAGCACAACACGGGAAGACCACCAACCCCTCACGCAATAAGAGACTCTTACCCACCGCCATCTAAACCCTATAAAATGGCACCCCACAAGTTAGCCAGGGAGGAAAGCGTTTTGTTCTGGCAAAACCTTCCTCCCGGCCAGCTTCTCTTGTACCCCAATAAACCTGTTCTTTTATTCCTAATTAGGTCTTGTGTGAGAGTGTAATTCTTTACAGAGGAATCCTAAGGACCCACGTGCTTTCTCCTATCGTTTTCTCCCCCGTAACATTTGGTGCCCAACGTGGGGCGCCAGATGTAATGGTGTAATGGGGTACGGGTTAGATCAGGGGTTGGGGTTCTTGGGAATTCTTCTTTAAAGAATTATACCCTCTTGCACACAAAACTTAATTAGAATAAGGTGGTAGTTTATTTAGGAGCAAGGGAAGGGAAGGGTGGGGGGAGGGAAACCATGAAAGAAATCCTTAGATTTTCATGGGGAGATTTGGCATAAAGCACATGGCTCAGAGGTACCAAATCTCCTCGAACAGGAGACTGGAAGGTACTTTTATAGAGGACTGATGGGGGTGGACCATCTGTCCATGAAAAGTTCCTTTAGTGAGAGAGGACCATCCCCCACTGGTGGTAGCTGGGGGAATTGGGTGAGGAGTGGAGGACCATCCCCCACTGGTAGTGACTAGAGGAATTGGGTGAGGGGTGGCTACGGATCCCTCTTCAGGACACAAAGGCCGCAGCCACACCCAAATTTATCTCCCCAGGGTAAGGGAGACCTGAATGAAGTGTAGGAATCCCAAGCTAGCTCAGTCTGATTTTTTTCAGTTTATCTTGCTAGGCATTATCTGTCCTCTGGTTTAGTTTCTCAAGGAGAAGATTCCTCGGTGTGCCCCAGAGAAATTCTGGGGTGCTCTCTGCCATAACAAGAACATTTTCATTACTGAAAATATAGCACGTAAATATAGCTTCTAAAACATATATTTAATATATAATTTACTGGCCTCAAGATTTCTTGGGCTTCTGTGCCTTTTATCTCTGTCTTTTGGCTTCCCTAAAATTTATTTCCCTGGTCTCCTTTCTTGTGTTTGTGAATCTTGTGAAGCATCAGAGGGCATTCAACAGTGATATCTAGAATAAAATACTTCTCTTAAAACAGCATATTCATTTGCCAAAGTGAATATGGGACAATTAGAATATTTGATTTTAGTTCTTGTGGCTTCCATTTAATGGAATCAGACTATCAAAATATGATATAAGACCTAGTAGAAGCACTCAAAGTAATTGAAGTTATCATGACATGAGCTGTGTTGGGTGAAAATTCTTAGATTCTGAACACTTGTGGAAAATGAAATTTTAAAAATCAATAATAACATTGAGGGAGTCTTTCTAAACTTCAAAACACTATAAAGACATTGACTAGTGAATCTATACAACATTCTGCTGGGGTAGATAAAGTAGGACTATTGTTCCCATGTTAAAAATGAGAAAACAGAGAAAAATGAGGAAACAGAACAAAAAAAATGTCTCAAAAGCACGCACTGGGCCACAAAGCAATTGAGTATCTGAAGCTGCCTGAGCTTGGTATGAAGAGCCAGGAGCATTTTAAGCATCATTTTTTGTTTCCTCTGTGCAAAATCCAAACATTCAGTCTGTTAAACAGTAAACAATAATATAGCTGCAGCAGTTGGCTCTGGTAATGCTTAGAGGGTATGTAGGAGGGTGAGGAAGAACTGGGTAGATTATTTCCATCCATAGTGGAGGGCGGGGAACCTGTGCTGAAATTTCTTCACTGCCAAAACTCTTGCTGTCTCACTTTGAAAGAAAATATTATTCAAGCAAAGGACAGAAATACATCAACTCCTCTCAAATTTTTGAAGTCAGCATTTTATTTACAACACAGGCTTTGTAACTTTAGGGGACCTTATTACATATTAAAGCATGAAGTATTGAGAGTTTTATCCTCCTTGTAGCTATGGATGAATTTTCAATTATTTTAGTGAAACTATGGTAGAAAATTAGCATAATTCTGGTCAGACACTAGGGAAGTGCAATAGGCAGGGGACCTATGTTTGAAGTTTGAATTTTGGGAGTATCATGACAGCAGGAATCCTAGTGTGATACCCAAAATGACTTCTATTGAATAGAAAAAAGTTCATCTTTCTAGCAGCTGGTTAAAGTTCCTGGAGAGGCTCGGAGAAAGGTTAACAGAGTTCTTTAAACATTTATTTGTGTGTCATGGACATCTTTGACAGTCTAGTGAAACAAATAGACCTCATCATGAAATGTTTTTAAATGCATAAAATTAAAAAAAAACCATAGGTTTATAAAAGAAATTCATTGTGTGGAAATTCAATTATCAAAATATTAAAAATATAAATTTACAAACTCCAAATAAAGAACCCTGCTATAGGGCAATCTGGTATCACTGCCCATATTTAACTAGAGGCTTCACATGTACCTAATTAGCATACTTTCTTTTATATAGGTTGTTCCTTGCTACAAAACTTAAGAGGCACATAAGACTCCAGGCCATCAAGAGAGTTAAGTTAGCTACCTGGTTCTAGGACTAGTTATTTCCGAGAGGAGTAGATATTGATCACTATACCTGAAACTGAGGAAGAATACTTTGCACACTTTGTCTGTCTGAAAATTACCTGTGTTTATACAAGCAAGACAAAGGTGGAAAGGACATGGTTGGATTTATGGCTATGACTGTAGTTTGGCTGATTTCATCCGACTTTGTAAAATTGGTAAAAGAATGAATGAATGAATGAATGAATGAATGAATGAATGAATGAATGAATGAATGAATGAATGAGGAGGGGGTAAGGAAGGAGGGAGTTAAATGGAAAAGTATTTATGAAGCAATTACAATGTGCCAGTCACTATAGTAAATTCTATGGAAACAAATAGAAAATGTAAGACTATCTCTGTTCTCAAGAGTGATAACACAGGGCAGAGAAAAGATGGCTGAGAGAAGTAAGCAAGTTGCCTGAGCTCTCATTCAGTTCCCTCAAAAAGAATATTAAATCAAGCCTCTAAACAGATTCTGATATAACAGAACCTACAAAAAGACACAGAGAGACAATCTTCCAACCTAAGATAATTTAGAAGACTTCATGAAAGGTCAGTCTCACTTGGGTAAAAGGGGAGCACAATGCTGTACAGCATGGAGAGGATCTGGTCAAGTCATCAGGAAGCTCTAGGCCACAGCCAAGCAACTGAGGCCCCTTGATACTGGCTCAGCAAGCTGGTGACATAGCAGGCCAGTGGTGAGATCCACTAGCAGCAGCTGAGAGGGCAGGCTGAGAGCTAGAAGGCTACACATAAATAGGACAGACTCAACCAAGCCTGGCTATACCACTGTGCCAGGAGCAAGCCCAGGGAGCAAGTCCAGGGTGGTAAGAAATACACAAGCCATAGTGGCCTCAGAGTTAAAAGCCAGTGACATAGCCCTTATACCCCAGCAAAAGAAGCTTGAAAGAGTGAACCTAGTACCCCAGGAGTAGACCTCAGCTTTCAAAAAAAAAAAGTTGTAATATGAGTTAGAAACAAAAAGAGCTCTTACCATTGAGAGGTCCTGTGTCAACAGGGAAGAGCTAAACACAAACTCAGATGAGGACAATACTCTCAAATTGACTACAGGTGAAGCCTCAAGGGGGAAGATGAATTGATCACAAGCCCAAAAAACCCTTCTTGGAAGAACTCAAAAAGGATTTTAGAAATCAATTGGGAGGGGCAGCTAGTTAGAACAGTGGATAGAGCACTGGCCCTGGAATCAAGAGGACCTGAGTTCAAATCCAGTCTCAGACATTTGACACTTACTAGCTGTCTGACCATGGACGAATAACTTAACACCTATTGTCTCATCAATAAATAAATAGATTGAGAGAGGTAGAAGAAAAAATGGGGAAAGAAATGAAAGCAATATGAGAAAATTATGAAAAAAGAATCAGCAGCTTGGAAAAGGAAGCACAAAGATTGACTGAAGAAAATGATTCCTTAAAAAATTCATTTGGCCAAATGAATAATCTGAATGAAGAAAACAATGCCTTAAAAATTCGAATTGGACAGTTGGAAGCTAATGACTCCGTGAGACAACAGGAATCAGTCAAACAAAATGAAAAGAATGAAGAAATAGAAGAAAATGTGAAATATCTCATTTGAAAGACAACTGACCTGTAAAAGAGATCCAGGAGAGACGATTTGAGAATGACTAGACACCATATTCCAGGAAATTATCAAGGTCAACTGCCCTGATATTATAGAATCAGAGGATAAAGTCATCATAGAAAGAATCCACCAGTCACCTCCTGAAAGAGACTCCAAAAGGAAAACTCCAATGAATATTGTAGCCAAATTCCAGAATTATCAGGTGAAGGATAAAATATTCCAAGCAGGCAGAAAGAAGATTTAAATATTAGTGAACCAGAGTCAGGATTGCACAGAACCTGGCAGCTTCAACAGTAAAGTATAACAAGGCTTGAACTATGATATTCTGGAAGGCAAAGGAGCTTGAATTTCAACCAAGAATCTATTACCCAGCAAAATTGATCATTCTCTTTCAGGGGAAAATATGGATATTCAATGAAGTAGGGGACATCCAAAGTTTCCTGATGAAAAGACCAGAACTGATTAGAAAATTTGATCTTATCATAGGAGACTCAAGAGAAGTTTAAAAAAGTAAACAGGGGGGAAAATAAGATTAAACCATTTACATCCTTAGACAGGAAAATAATACTTATAACTGTTGAGAACTGTATATATATCTGGGCAGACAGAAGGATTATACAGAGATGGTATAAATATAAATTGTCTTTGATATGATAATAAAGAAAACTAAGGGATTAAAGGAGTTTATGGGGAGAAGAGGAAAGGGGAGGTGGAATTGAGTGAAATACATCATATGAAGAGGTGCAAAAATCCTATTATAATAGAGGGAAAGAAGGGAGGGGTGAACATTGTTTCAATCTTGCTCTCACTAGATTTGATTCAAAGAGGGAATAACATGTTCATTTTGATAAAGAAACTTACTTATTCTTTAGGGAAGTAAAAGGGTAAGGGGAAAGGGGGCTACTTAGAGAAGGAAGGGCAGAAGCAGGGGAGAAAAGGGTAAAGAAAAGGGAGAGGGTCTGATAAAAGGGAGGGCATATTGGGGGAGGCAAGTGTAAGGAGCAAAGGTTAGTGAGGAGAAATAGGGTGAAAGAAGGAGGGAAAGTACAAAGGGGGTAAATATAATGGAGGGAAATAGACAGCTAGTAGTATTAACTGTGAATGTGAATGGTATGCACTCTGCCAGAAAGCAGAAGTGAATAGCAGAGTAGATTAAAAAACAGAATCCTACAATATTCTGTTTACAAGAAACACATTTGAAGCAGAGAGATACACACAGAGTAAAGGTAAAAGGTTGGAGAATATATTTTGCTTCAGTTGAAGTCAAAAAAGCAGGGGAAGCAATCTTTATCTCATCCAAAGCAAAGGCAAAAATAGATCTAATTAAAAGAGATAAGGAAGGAAAATACATCTTGCTAAAAGGCACTATGGATAATGAAGTAATACCAATATTAAACATGTATGTGTCAAGTGGTGTAGCATCCAAATTCTTAGAGGAGAAGTTAAATGAGTTACAAGAGGAAATAGACTGCAAACTGATACTAGTGGGGGAGCTGAATCATCCCCTCTCAGAATTAGATAAATCTAGTGACAAAATAAGTAAGAAAGAATTTGAAGAGATGAATAGAATATTAGAAAAGTTATATATGATTGATGTCTGAAGGAAAATGAATGGGGATAGAACGGAATATACTTTTTTTCTCTCAGTACATGGCACATATTCAAAAACTGAGCATGTATTAGGGCACAAAAACCTCATAGTCAAATGTAGAAAGACAGATATTGGAAATGCATTCCTTTCAGATCATGATGAAATAAAAAGTACATGTAATAAAGAGCCATGGAAAGGTAGATTGAAACTTAATTGGAAAATAAATTATCTAATTCTAAAGAATGAGTGGGTCAATCAACAAATCATAGAAACAATCAATAACTTCATCCAAGAAAATGACAATAATGAGAAAATGTACAAAAATCTGTGGGATGCAGCCAAAGCAGTGCTTAGGAGAAATTATATATCTCTAAATGAGTATAACAAAAAAACAGACAAAGAGGAGATCAAGGAATTTGGCATGCAACTAAAAGGCTACAAAAAGAACAAACTGAAAACTCCCAACTAAATACTAAATTAGAAATCCTGAAAATTAAAGGAGAAATTAATAAAATCAAAAGCAAAAAAACTATAGAATTAATCAATAAAACTAAGAGCTTGTTTTATGAAAAAAAAATAAACCATTGGTTTATTTTATTAGAAAAAAAGAAAGAAAACCAAATTATCAGTATCAAAAATGAAAAGGGTGATTTCACCACCAATGAAGTGAAAATTACAGCAATAATTAGGAAGTATTTTGCCCAACTGTATGCCAATAAATTTGACAATTTAATGAAATGGGTAAATATTTACAAAAATACAAACTGCCCAGGTTAACTGAAGAGGAAATAAAATCCTTAAATAAGCTCATATTAGAAAAAGAAATTGAACATGCCATTAATGAACTCCCTAAGAAAAAATCTTCAGGGCCAGATAGGTTTACAAGTGAATTCTACCAAATATTTAAAGAAGAATTGATTCCAAAATTATACAATTATTTGAAAAAATAGGTGAAGAAGGAGTTCTACCAAATTCCTTTTATTATACAAATATGGTGTTGATACATAAAGCAGGGAAAGCCAAAACACAGAAAGAAAATTCTAGGCCAATTTCCCTAATGAATATTGATGCAAAAATCTTAAATAAGATATTAGCAAGGAGATTACAGCAAGTGATCACCAGGATAATCAACCACATCAATAAGGAAACTAACCCAAATCATATGATTATCTCAATAGATGCAGAGAAAGCTTTGGACAAAATGCAGCACTGATTCCTAATAAAAACACTAGAGGGCTTAGGAATAGTTGGAGCTTTCCTTAAATCAATAAGCAGTACCTACCTAATACCATAAGCAAGTATTATATGTAATGGAAATAAGTTAGAGGCCTTCCCAATAAGATCAGGAGTGAAACAGGGATGTCCATTATCACTTCTAATATTTATTATTGTACTGGAAATATTAGCTTTAGCAATTAGAGAAGAAAAAAAGAATTAAAGGAATTAGAATAGGCAAGGAGGAAACAAAACTATCACTCTTTGCAGATGATATGATGGTATACTTAGAGAATCCTACAGAATAAACTCAAAAATTACTTGAAATAATTACCAACTTTAGCAAAGTAGCAGGATATAAAATAAATCCACATAAGTCATCAGCATTTCTACACATGACCAACAAAGTCCAGCAGCAAGAGATAGAAAGAGAAATTCCATTTAAAGTAACAATAGACAATATAAAATACTTGGGAGTCTACTTGCCAAGACAAACCCAGGAACTCTATGAACATAATTACAAAACACTTTTCACACAAATCAAATCAGATCTACATAATTGGAAAAATAATCAATAGCTCATGGATAGGCAGAGCTAATATAATAAAAATGACAATTCTACCAAAATTAATTTACCTATTCAGTGCCGTACCAATGAGACTACCAAAAAATTATTTTATAGAGCTAGAAAAAATAATAACAAAATTCATCTGGAAAGAATATCAAGGAAACTGATGAAAAAAATGCACAGGAAAGTGGGCTAGCTGTACCAAATATGAAGCTTTACTATAAAGCGGCACTCATTAAAACTATCTGGGACTGGCTAAGAAATAGAGTGTAGCATCAATGGAATAGGTTAGCCACAGGAGACACAGTAGTAAATGACTTTAGTAATCTACTGTTTGATAAACCCAAAGACTCCAACTTCTGGGATAGGAACTCAGTATTTGACAAAAACTGCCAGGAAAACTGGAAGAGAACATGGCAGAAACTAGGCATAGACCAACATCTTACACCATATACTAAAATAAAGGCAAAATGGGTAAATGATTTAGACATAAAAGGTGATACCATAGGTAAATTAGGGGAGGAAGGAATAGTTTACCTCTCAGATCTTTGGAAAGGAGAATAGTTTATGACCAAACAAGAGATAGAGAATATTATGAAATGCAAAGTGGATGAGTTTGATTACATTAAATTAAAACATTTTTGCACAAACAGAAGCAATGCAGCCAAAATTAGAAGGGAAACAGAAAGCTTAGAAACAATTTTTATAGCCAGTACCACTGATAAATGCCTCATTTCTAAAATATATCAGGAACTAAATCAAATTTATAAAATTCCAAGTCACTCCCGAATTGAGAAATGGTCAAACGATATGAACAGGCAGTTTTCAGATGAAGAAATCAAAGCTATCTATTGCCATATGAAAAAATGCTCTAAATCACTACTAATTAGAGAAATGCAAATTAAAACAACTCTGAGGTACCACCTCACACCTATCAGATTGGCTAATATGACAAAAAAGGAACACAATAAATGTTGGAGAAGCTGCGGAAAAATTAGAACACAAATGTATTGTTGATGGAGCTGTGAACTGATCCAACCATTCTGGAGAACAGTTTGGAACTATTCCCAAAGGGCTATAAAGCTGTGCATATCCTTTGACCCAGCAATACCACTGTTAGGTCTTTTTTCACAGGGAGATCATGGAAAGGGGAAAAGGACCCACATGTACAGAAATATTAATAGCTGCTCTTTTTGTGGTAGCAAGGAATTGGAAATTGAGGGGTTGCCCATCAATTGGAGAATGGCTGAACAAGTTGTGGTATATGAATATAATGGAATATTATTGTGCTGTAAGAAACAATGAGCAAACAGATTTCAGAGAAACCTGGAAGGATTTGCATGAACTGATGATGAGTGAGATGAGCAGAACCAGGAGAACATTGTACAAAGTATCACCAACATTATGTGTTGATCAACTGTGATAGACTTGATTCTTCTCAGCAATACAATGTTCCCAGATAGTTCAAAAGGACTCATGGTAGAAAATGCTCTCCAAATCCAGAAAGAAAAAAAAGAACTGTGGAATCTAGATGCAGATCAAACCATACTATTTCTATTGGGGTTTTTTGTTGTTGTTTTTCTTTTTTTAGGTTTTTCCTTTTTGCTCTGATTCTTCTCTCATACATAATGTAACCAATGCAGAAATATGTTTAATGTGATTGTACACATATAGCCTATATCAGATTACTTGCCTTCTTGGGGATGGGAGATGGAGAGAAGGGAGGGAGAAAAATTTGAAACTAGAAATCTTATAAAAACATTTTGAAAACTATCTTTACATGTAACTGGAAAATAACAAAATATTTATATGGGGAAAATAGTGATAACACATAAAAGAAAGCCTAGCTATAAGCTGGTTAGAAAAGTCCAGTATTTTGAAGGCTGAAGTAGTAATACAGATAGCAAGATGTGACAGACCTTATAAAGGGTCAATCAGTAAGTCAGAGGATAGTAACAAGTATATGGAAGACTGAAAATTGTCAGTCCTGGTGATTCTCGAAGTTATTGAAAGCAGTAAATTGCCGACTCTCCATCTGATCTCATCCAAATTGTGTGAGTAGTTAAGCAGCTCAGATGGCATCTGAGTGTCTTGGGTCTACTGGCAGAAAAAGGGAAGACACTAGGGACAAGAACATCCCAGGTGTTAGTAGGTCTCCTCACCTCCCAGTTATTTCAGATTCATTCTGGGAGGCCCAAGCCTAGAAGAAGGGCTGAGGGAATAGGTTAATAATTTCTTTCTGTGCCTCAGTTTCTGTATCTTAAAAATGAACAGTTTAAACTAGATCTTCTCTGGTGTCTCTTTCATTTCTAGCTCCCATAAAACCTATGATACCCTAAGGTTTTTGAAACAGGGAACCATAGCAAGGAAATCTCAGGACAGAGTTCAAATGGTGAGTCCCAGAGGATGTCTTTTCACTCCTTTAGCTAAACTATAGACTTAAAATTCTTTGGGAATGTCTTGAACTAAGATATATTTCAAAGGAATTGCCATGGGCAAAGAATTCATCATGTACTGGTCAATTTACTTGTGTTGAGTCTCCCCAGTGTTACCTAGGTTGTTCCTCTCATAAAAGATGCAGATTCTTACTACCAACAAATACTTCTCCCTTAGTCAGAATAACCTCCTAGAGATTTGTTCCATTTGGCATACATAGCCTTCAGGAACCCCAAATGGTACTATGGTAAGTATTGGCAACACAATGCAAAAGAAAACAAGATGTTTTCCTCAAGGATTTGCATTGTATCAGAAAAGATAACATTATATACATACACATATATGTGTGTATGCATATGTATAATGTGTGTAAATGTATAAACACGTATATGTCTACATACATACATGCATGCATTCACAAATGCACAAAATAAATGCAAGACTCAATTTTGGAGAATGGGGAACACTAGCAACTAAGAGGATCAGGAAAGGCTTTGGTGGATATAAGGATATCATATATCCCATGAAATAGTTTCTCTTTAAAGGTTGAATATTGGTATTATTTAGTTTTTGAATTGATGTATCTTATGTTTCTCCTTTATGTCTCTTCTGTATAGGCTTGCCTGCTTTGGTTCTCCATTCCATAATGAATTTTATTATTGAATCACCATGACTACATTTTTTTTTTTGGACAGCTAAACCATAGAGAAAAGTTTCAGGTCAGGTTGAGGGGTGTCCTTTATTTATCAAAGGTTATAAAAGCAAAGCCCAGATTCTAGTAGGTCTTACAAAACTAACATATGATCGTGACAGGGACCAATATATTTATCATCTAATGATTTTATTTAATTTTCCATATATGCAGTTTTCATACAACAAATTTCATGTCACGACAAAATATAATAATTGTGAAGGTTATCTTGCATCACTACCTTTAACACTATTGTAGAGTGTGTTTGGGAAATGCTTGAGATAATAAATGGTAGGGGACAGCTTTACAAAAACCTGTTCTCTAACAGCCAAACCCAGGTGCCTATTTACCCTATCAAGTTTCAAGAAGAGGAAAAGATTTGACTTGAGCTATAGAAAGACTTGAAAATCATTTTTAATCAGTTGACCCAAATCTCTGTGGAAGAAAAAAATTATATCAGCCTGACCCACATTTGGTAATGTCACAGTGTCCTGCCTACTCACTCTTTCCATTTGGCATACCTCTTTGTGAAGAAGCTAAAAGAACAGAAATAGCTATTTGAAGCAACATCTTCCCCCACAAACAAAAATTCCCATGAATACTAAATGAAATAGATAGAGAGGAGTCAAATAAATTTCCCATTAGGCCTATTGTTTCTTTCTTATTATACCCTAGCACATAGATATATGACTCAGCATTTTATCTCTGTGTGTGACCAGTTGATAAGTTATCCATAGCATTATAGACTTGCAACAAAGACTATATCCCACATACCTGATAATTTAATTGTAATTTAAATATAACCCACAGAATCATAAATGCTCTTTTAAAAGCACCTTTAAATTTTAGTAGTTGCTCTCCCTGATGGTACAATAATTCCACAAAGGACTAACTGAATAAGCAGAGCCAAAATTAGGTTGGAGCAACTGGGGCTTTGCCCTCAAACATTATCATTAATATGAGACACTGCAGCCCAGAGAACACTATACCTATTTCTCTTAGTCCTCTGACGGGCAATAATTTTATGAGAACTGTCATTTGAAATGTAAGTCCTTGGAGAGTGTGAAGGAATAAGTTCATGGACTGTAGGTTATTAGGAGATAAGGGGAAAGGGAAAAGATGATCCCTCCAACCCCCTCCCCCATTCACAATGGATCTGTAGTTAGGCCAGACTCTTTGAAGTATGGTGTGTTATAAAGTTTGACATGTCCTTGGTGCTAGTATTCTTAGCTACAATTCTTCATGTACAATAAATCAAAGACTTTAAATGGTAAGGAGGATCCAAATGGGACATGGGAATTATCCTCCATAATGCTCCACTCCAAAGTTTTGGTGCATAGAACAAAGTATCCCTAGTTTCTATATTTAAATTGTACTGGATTCATCTTAATTGTTTCTAAGTTTATTTGAATTTGTCTATCTAGCTTGTTACCAATACTTGAGGGTAATGAGTTCTTATATTCTTTTTGGAAGATTAGCATTTGTTTTTATTCATCGTGGCACTATCTCTTTGTAAGTCAAAGGATATTCATTAATTCTAGGATTACAGATTTTAGGGAACAGTATGACTAGTGCTCTATCTGTACCCTTCATGATTATATGAACCTTGATAATATCTTCTTTCAGCTGTTATCTTTTCACACTGAAATACATTAATTGCTTTAGTTTTTCCTCAAGTAGTTTTTCTTCTTTAACAAGCAGTAAATTTCTATCTCGCTTACTCAGAGAATAATCTAAGACAAATGGGTTCTTTCCATTTGTTAAAAACATGCTTCAATGGTTAGAAGATCTTATAAAGAAGGATCACAGGATCATAGATTAAGAGCCAGAAGGGACTTTAGATGTATTCTAGCCCAGCCTCAGTCTATAGAAGATCAAATAGGGTTTTGCCTAAGAGCCTAGAAATTGAAAGGCCACTTACAACAGATACATCCCTTTAATAGCACAGAAGCAATTGAACTTCGAATCTAGAAAGAATAATTAATTAAAATAGGAAGCTAGCATATGACTTAATTCCCCAACTATTGCGGTATCCCCCAAAGTTCCTCCTTAGTCCTGCCTTTGCTGTTCTACTTTCCTGCCATGCCAGAGATGCCTTAAGCTATCCCAGTGCCTCTGCTAGCACAAATTTTATTGACTATGGCTTTGGTACCACTTGATCTCAAATGCATTTTGTGTACTTGTCCTGGGTAGCAGAATCACTTTTTTCCCTCTTGTTTTTCTTTTTTTCTTTTTGTGGAGCAATGAGGGTTAAGTGACTTGCCCAGGGTCACAAAGCTAGTTAGTGTCAAGTGTCTGAAGCCGGATTTGAACACAGGTCCTTCTGAATCTAGGGCTGGTGCTTTATCCACTGTGCCAACTAGCTACCCCCCAAAATCACTTTTAAAGAAAATATCACCCTGTATTTTGGATTATATTGCACCCTGCCCCAGAAAATGGGGGCCAAAGGTTAAGGAAAGGACAGCTATGTGACACAGTGAATAGAGCCCTGGCCTAGATTTCAGAAGATCTCAGTTCAAATTTGGTCTCAGCTATGTGACCCTAAGCAAGTCACATTACCCTGTTTGCCTCAGTTCCCTTATCTGTAAAATGAGGAAGTAAATGGCAAACCACTCCAATATTTTGGCCAAGAAAACTCCAAATTGGGTGACAAAGAGTGTGAGGAGACTGAAACTGAACAACAAAAGTCAAGTAAATGGGCTGCAATAAATATCTCAGTTGAAAACCATTTCTTCTTCATGGTCTTTGAAGGGGTTTTTGTTTGTTTTTTAACCACAGATGATAGATTAAGTGATGGAAGTAACTCTATGGTCAACTATTCTAACCCCCTTTTAGAAAGGAAGAAACTGAGTCACAGAGAGGTAATGGCTTGCCCAAAGCTATGCAATAGTACGTTTTAGGGAGCTGCTATTTGAACTTACTGAGATAAGCATCATGGTATAATTCAAGTAACCCTGGAGAATGAGTCTTGGTTTTACTGTGCCTCAATTTTTTCATCCATATAATGCGTAGTTTGGTTCCTTCTGGTTCTATCATTCTGTAAAGAGAATCCTAACATTCAAGGATAATTTTTGTGAACACCAGATTTTATTGAAGGATAAGTATACAACTTCAGAAATTATCAATCGTAAAATCATTCAAATCTAGTAAAGCAATAGTTTCTCTATTCTACCTAGGATAGACATGTAGCATCACTCATAGGCCCAATCCCAAAACTGATTGGCACAAAAGCTTTAAACTGCTCCATTTTTATTCCCTGTTTATCAGTTTATCCCTCTTTAGATATCCTAGCATCCTGTCTTAAAGGTTCACTATACTTGTACCAGTTTTGGTTTGGACATTCTTTTGGTTTTAGCTATCGTGCAGCTGAGACATCCTGAACTCAAATGATCCACTCACCTCAGCTCCCTCAGTAGTAGGATGACAGACTTATGCCACCATGATAGCGCTATTTTTATTTTAACACTTGGCCATGTCTCTCTCAAGTGTTGATAGTACATGAAATGGAAAAGATTGCTTCACAACCCTGATTCTGAAAACCATAGTGTTCACAATAAATTATATATTTGAGCCAATTATTTTTCATATTAAACAATGATGAGAAACTCTGTAAAATAGTGTTTGAGTGTTTGCCTTGAAACCAAAGAGGCTTGGGTTTAAGTGTTCTTTCTATTACATATCAACTATATGTTCATAGATGTGTAAGTCCACTTAACCTCTCAAGTGTCCAAAACAATTTCAAAGACTAAATTATAAGCAAGTTGTTATGCTTCATTGGAGCTTATTTCCACACTGACACTTCCCTACACTAATTAAATCACTGGTTCAGATCCCCTTGAGGAAAAAAAAACCCAACCCCTGGGGAGTAAATTGGAAAAATACACTGTCATTTGTAAGGGCTATTTGAGATAAACTATCTCATCCAAGCACTCTATCTATGTCTCTGTGAGAAATAAAATAAGGATTTGAGTTGATTTTTTTCCCCCCAAGAAGACTATCTTGCTCTTCCATCTATACAATGTGGATGACTTCTGACAACAATTAAGAGTAATAACACCTCTTACCCTCTGAAGATTGCAAAGTGGTTAGAGAGTATAAGTTTGGAGTCCATGATTTCAGAAAATAGAGTGCAAATGAACCATGACAGAAAAGCATTTGAAAAGAGGGCTTCAAATCTAGTATGGGAAATAATGTTTGCCTTTTGGCAGCTCTACCTTGTCTGATCATGAATTATACAGTCCTGAACTCCAAGTGCCACAGACCCTGACCTTCAAAGCACTTGAGAGCAATTTCCATTTAAAGATGAATTGCTGAAAAAACAGAGTTTCCCTTTAGCCCATTAGAAACAAGCAAGAATCACCCTGTCATGAGTATAGATTGCTGTATCTTTTTCCCAGTGTTTTTTTTTTTTTTTTTGGTTTAGACAATATCTTTTACAGGCTAAGGAAGCAAAATCTTTTTCTTTTATTTTTTGAAGTAGTTCTCATTCACTCTAGGGTAGAAATTCTGTCAAAGATTTATCAGAACATGTGTCTGTAAATTCTTTAACATGACTCCTGGGTCATAGAGAAACTGTTAACATTTAGTGAACTTTAAACAATTAGCTCTTTCCTTTGGGTTATAAAACACATTTTCTTCATCTTTACCATGGTGTATGGGGAGATAATTTTTTACAATAGAATCACATTCTTATAGCCTTCTTCATTCAAGTCTCCTGGGCACTTTGCAATCATTAAAAGTTATAATTAGTACTCAAGACCATTCAACTCCTAAAAGGATCATTTTTTAAACTAATAACTTTTTTTAAAATGCCTGTATTTTAAAGTCTCAACACAATTTAAGGGATCCTAACTTAAGTGGTAATAACTGCCAAACTAGAGAGAGAAGCAACTAACATGTTTTTAAATGACCCAAACTGATTTCTTTTAATCCCCTTGGATTCTGGTCCTTGGCAATAGGCAGCTAATAATTGTTCACAAAATTTTAAATTAAGCATAAGAAATATACTTGGGGGAAATACAGTGACAAGAATATATGTAAGTTCTTCAAAGATGCAGAATTTCAGAACCCCTCCATGCTTTAGTAGGTAGTTTCATGATTCTATATAGCTGGGGGTAGGGAGCTGTTGGCAGAGGTGGAAATACCACTTCTGGCCCAATCTGATGTTGAGCTTTTCAGAACCTTGCTAGGCTGGTCCTCAGACCTCAACCACACTGCTATTTGCCTATCTCATCCTTATCAATATTCCTTACAGTGTGGCAAAACCTTACAAAACTTTAATATGTTGATAGGACTTTGAATATATCAATGTTTTATAAAATGGCGAGGCGTCAAAAGAGGACTTTACTGTAATGGAGAGAGGCATGTATTTTTTATTGAAATTCTTCAGCATGTTATTAGGTTCAAGTTCCACTTCTTTTCCATCTCTGTTTTTGTGTCTTTTTGAGTCTTGATCTTTCTGTCTTTGTGTTTTTCTTTCTCTCTCTTTCTCTTTCTTAGTCTTTCTGTTGAGCTCTTTGTCTCTTTGTTTTTGTTTCTTCTCTGTCTCTCTGTGTCTCTGTTACTGTGTCTCTGTCTATTACTGGTTTTTTGTATCTCTTTGTCCATTTCTTTCTCTGTGTGTCTCACTCTCTCTGTTTCTGTTTGTATGTCTGTTTCTCTCTGTATATCTACCTCTATCTGTCTGTCCCCACTGCCCAGACTTTGGATTGGAAAGGGAATACAAATGTATGTCCCTTCTTCATAGACATATATTTCAAATGCTGCATTGCTCAATCAAGCAATAAGCATTTATTGGGTGCTTACTGTGTGCCAGGCATTTCTATTGATGCTGAGGATGCAAAAAAACAAAAGTAAAATAGTCATTATTAAGAAGCTCTTATGGCAGTTTGTACAAGGCATATCTCAAGAAACTGTATGATAGAAGCACAATAAATCAACATGTGTAAAATGTATAATTACTTGGCAGAATTCATATGCCAAGCAAAAGTCAAAATTCAGAATCAAAGCACCTGGATTTGGCCTATTCCAACTTTCATTTACAAATCAATTTCTTGAGTCAAAAAGGGTAAAATGATTCACACCAATATCAAATAGAAAATCCATGGCAATTCAGTCACCTTTCTAGGCACAGTATAAGCAGATTGAGACATTGGTGCATTATTGACATAGATGGCAAAAACCAGAGTATAACAGTGTAGTGTCTTCATCTGACTCAGCACATTAGTATAATAGGGCAGCACATCAACATTGTAGAAGTCATTGCCTCACAAGCCAGAAGATTTTAACATGAATCAGCACTTTGGGGGTAGTATGACATTTGTTTTTGTTTTCTTTTCTTTTTTAAAGGGAAGATATAATATTATATTCTGGGATATAATACTTTTAAAATTCAAAAAACTTGGCAATTTAATTCTTTCCTAACTTAGAACTCACCGATTTTTCTAAACTAGAACACTTAAATTTATATAGATGGACACTTTAATTTTCACCTGATTGAGTACTTTTAAAATTCTACTAACAATGCACTTTTAATTTTTACCTGATTCTGTGCTTTGAAATTCATCTGACTCAGCAGTTAGTTTATATTTACCTTATTTATCTATTCATTTATGTATGTATTTACTTGTTTACTTATTCATTTATTCCTTTATTTTTGTGAGTTTGAGGCAACCTTGGTCACCAAATATCTCTTTCAATATTGTCCAAGGCTTGATTCAGTAACAAGTGGACAGCTAGCCATTGCTTTAACACCTTTATGAAGAATGAACAGAAATGATAAATTCTACAATAAACTTTCACATTTGATATAATTAAAGTATACACACACACACACATATATATATCCTATAAAATTATATTTAGCTTTTTGTTGTTGTTCAGTCATTTCAGACTCTTTGTGACTCCATTTGGAATTTTCTTGGCAAAGATACTGGAGTAATTTTCCATTTCCTTCTCCAGGCCATTTTATATGTGAGGAAATTGTGGCAAATAAGGTTAACTTAACTAGTAAGTATCTGAGGCTGGATTTGAACCTAGGTTTTGTTCCAGGCCTAGATCTCTATATATTGCACCATATAGTTACCCTTACATGTCCTATAAACCCACATATAAATATTCAAGGATATGTCACTGTTAATAATATTTCAAATATTAAAATATTTTAATAACAACACTTAGTAAAAACAAGAACATTGTAGAAGAATAGAGGTATATTCAGTATCATATAAAAATAGAAAGCCAAGACTTCTTGATTGAATTATATAAAGAAAAAAGGGAAAGTTTAAATGAGGTGTTAATAAGTCCTTGACTAATTTGACAGGGATGAATTGCTTTGCTCATTGTGTGAAAACAGATGACTGTCACACAAGAAATCTTTTCTGATTTATTGAAGAGAATCAGTAATACTATGTGGGATCAATATAACATAAAGTCTCTTCCAAAGTTTTGTGCCAGACTTCTGGTGCCAAGATGGAAGAGTGAAAAGGGAATCCTCTGGAGTTCTCCCAAATATCCCCTCCAAACCAACAGAAAACTGACTCTCAATCATTCCAGGAGCAGAGAAAGAGCCTACCAAGCTAGCAGGAAAGATCTTTCTTACCTGGTTGGGAGGGAAATGAGGTCCAAGAACAGTAGCAGAAGCAGTTTCCTGAGCTCACAGCAGGGAGCCTGAAGCAGGACTCTGAGCCTGGGGCAAATCACCAGTGAGGCTCTGCCCTCCTGTAAACCAGAACCCACCTGAGCAAATGAGCACTCTCAGTAGCATGGCAGGGACTCTTGCCAGTCACCCCACTCCCAGAGTAGACCACCAGGAAGTCCTCCACCCCACAGCTGAGCAGTAGTGAAGCACCATGCAGGGGTGAGCAACAGCAGAGAGACTCTTTTTCCATAGCAAACCAGGATCAAGGACTACAACCTTCCAGCAGATGAGCAACAAAATTGCCCCTCCAGGGCCTCCTAATAGAGAGGCCCTGTTAGCAGAGCAACCCAGCAGCAGGGCATTACCCCTGGAGAAGACCAGTCCACACCCAAGGGAAGCTGAAAAGTAAGAGTAACCCCACCAAATTACACTATAGTAAATGACTATAATAATCTAATATATGATAAGCCCAAAGATCCAAGCTTTGGCAACAAAAACTAATTATGTGACAAAAACTGCTTGGAAAACTGGCAAATAGTATAGCAAAACTAGTGTGAGATTTAAAATTGGATACAAGAGCATTAAAATCCCCTTTAACCTTTCTCTTATTTATCTCCCAGACCAGTAAGTGAAAGAAGCCTCTGATCTTTAGTTAGAGCTTTTATTATTTGGGAATTACAAGGTGATGTTGATTAGAGAGATGGGAAAATAGAAATACAAACAAATAGTCTTAGATCTAAGCTTAGTCTATATTCCGTATAGAACTCACCAAAAACCCAAGGCCACCTCTGAGGCTGAGAACCGCGTCAAGCACGTGCTGTTACGGAGAACCAGGCCAATCACCAAGGACCACGCTAACAAACTTGAGTCAGTGTGTGTGTACTGAGCAAGCCAGCCAGTGAGAGCAAGAGCGAAAGACCAAAAGCACCAAAAAAAGACCTCACTTCCATTCTCTCCTTGCCTTTTAAGCTAGCACCCTGGAAGTGGAGTGCTTAGCAGATGCAGGGGCGGCTCATCACAGTCTCCTCCCCAAAAGGGTGGTCCTTCAAAAACTGGCATCCTAACCGACTTTTAAAAGCTTTCACTTTTTTACCACACTAGGTATACACCAACACCTCACACCTTATACTATAATAAGGTCAAAATGTGTACATGGCTTAAATATAAATGGAGATACCATAAGCATATTAAGAGAGCATGGAAGAGTTTACCTGTTAGATTTATGAACAGGAGAAGAATTTAGGACCAAAGCAGGTATGGAGAACAATTCAAAATATAAAATAGATAATTTTGATTATTATATTATATATATTATATATTAAATTAATATTATATATAAACAAGGTTTTTCCACAAACAAAACTAGTGTAACCAAGATTATAAGGGAAGGAAGGGAATAGGATGGAGGGAAACAGTTATGATGATTGATTATAATGTCAAAACATGTGGTACCTACTTTACTGGGCTATTGTGATGAAAATTCTTTGTCAAGTTTAAGGTACTATATAAAAGTTATGATGAACAGCATGATATCAGAAAAACCTAGAAAAACTCACATGAAGTGAAGCAGAGAGAAATATACTATATACAAAATAACAGCAATATTGTAAGATGATCTGCTGTGAAGGATGTGGGGTTTTCAGCAATGTAATGACCCAATATAACTCTGAAGGACTTATGAAAATTGCAATCCATCTACAGAGAAAGAACTAATGGTATCTGAAAACAGATTGAAGCATAATTTGAATGTAGATTCAACCTTACTGTTTCTACTTTTTTGTTGTTGTTTTCTTTTTTGAGGTTTTCCACTTTTTTCTGATTCTTCTTTTACAACATGACCAATGCAGAAATATAATATGATTGTACATATATAACCTATATCATATTGCTTTCTTATTGGGGAGGGGGAAAGGGAGGAAGGGAGAAAAATTTGGAACTCAAAATCTTATAAAAACAAATGTTGAAAACTATTTTTACATGTAACTGGAAAATAATAAAATACTTTTAAGATTAAAAAAAATTATAAGGGAAACAAAAAAGCTGGGAAAGAACTTTTGAAACAAGTATCTCTAATAAAGGCTTCATTTCTCAAATATATAGAGAACTGAGTCAATTTATAAAAAATACATGTCATTTCCCAATTGATAAATGGTCAAAGGATATGAACAGGCAGCTTTCAGACAAAAAAAAAAATCACAGCTATCTACAATCATATGAAAAAATGCTCTTGATCACTATTCATCAGAGAAATTCAAATTAAAACAACTCTGAGGTATCACCTCACACCTATCAGAGTAGCAAATGTAACAAAAAGGAAAATATTGGTTGTTGGATGGGATGTGGGGAAACTGGGATGCTATTCCAGTATTGGTGGAATTGTGAAAAGCTCCAGCCATTCTGGAGAGCAATTTGGAACTATATCCAAAGGGCTATAAACTGTATATACCCTTTGATCCAGCAATACTACTGCCGGTTTATATCCCAAAGACATCTCAAAAAAGAGAAAAAGGGGGCAGCTAGGTGGCGCAGTGGATAAAGCACTGGCCCTGGATTCAGGAGTTCCTGAGTTCAAATCCGACCTCAGACACTTGACACTTACTGGCTGTGTGACCCTGGGCAAGTCACTTAACCCCCATTGCCCCGCAAAAAAAAAAAAACAAAACAAAACAAAAAAAAAAGAGAAAAAGGCCTATTTGTACAAAAATATTTATAGCAGCACTTTTTCTAGTGGCTATGTATTGGAAATCAAAGGAATGTCCATCAATTGGGAATTGACTAAACAAGCTGTGATATATTGTGGTGATGTAATATTATTGTGCTCTAAGACATGACAAGCAGGATGATTTCAGAACAGTACTAGAAAGACTTGTATGAAATGATGTATAGTGAAGTGAGCAAAACCAAGAGAACATTGTGCACAGTGACAGCAATATCACTTGATGAAGAACTATGAATGACTTAACTAGTTATTTTCAGCAATACAATGATCCAAGACAATCCCATAGGACTAATGATGAAGCTTATCTACTTCCAAAGAAAGAACTGATGTTGATGGATCATACTGAAGTATGTTATTATTCACTTTCATTTTTTCTTTTATTCAAGTTTTCATATACAAAATTACTAATATGGCAATATTTGACATAATTCCAAATATATAACCTTTATCTGATTATTTACTTCCTCAGGGAGGGGGAGGTAAGGGAAGGAAGGAGGGATAAAATTTTTAAGTAAAAATTTTAAATTAAAATCTTTATTATTTTTAAAAAGAATCTAAACAGATTAAAAATAAAAGAAAAATTAAAAAATTTTTTGGGTCCAATAAAACATCACTTAAGCTTCAAGAATATCCAAGCACAGGAGCACTTTGAGGAAACAGAACATTGTATATGTACAAGGTAAGTAGGATACAGTTTTTGGAAAACCTTAGAGTTAAAGATGCTTACCTCTGATTTTTTTTCTATAGCCAATCATGAACCATTAAAGGGATCTGAGCAATAAAAGTAACACAGTAAAACCAATATTATGGGACTATCAATACCAACACGGTGTACAGAGAAGGCATTGGCAAACCACTCCAATATATTTTCCAAGAAAACCCCAAATTGACCATGAACAGACACAACTTAAATGGCTCAACAAGAAAGGATTGAAGGCTATTGAGGTTAATGTAACAGAGAAAACATTTAGGAGACTAAAGCAATTGTTAAGTATAAGGGTTTCATCTATTTACATGTTTGTTTGGTTTTATAGAAAATACCTAGGATAGCTGATAACATGGCTTAGAGGAAATAAGACCAGATGGGAATCCAGGGGGTTTGCAAGGCTAGGTTTTCATTGACTTCACAGGTGCACTGAAACTAGATCTAACTGGTTTGTAAGAACCTATTTGTTCAGTTTACAGTGTGAGCATTTTCACCCCCAAAATTGGAAATCACTATAAATCAGGGCTTCATTTATTGTTTTGTATACTTTCTAGATTTAATAATGTATTAATAATGTATATTAAACATAAATTTGTGTATGCATAGTTCTCTGCTCTTCTACCTTGCCCACCAGAGCCCAGCTGTTGATCATTTATTGAATTATTCTAGAAAAAATTTAATTAAATTATTCTACAAACATTACTTGAGCTTAGCAGGAGTACAGTAGAGATTTCAGTGAATAAGTTATTACCAGAATAGGGGCCTGGTGTGGAAGGCTAAATGGCATTTAGACTTCTAAAGGTTTTCAATGTCCTTTATTTCCATTAATTCATTTCCTATCCAATGCAATTAACATTTATTAAATGCCTACCAATTTCCAGGCCCTGTGTTAACTTCAATTAATCACAATAAAAGCAGACCCTGACCTCAAATAGTTTAAAATCTAAAGGGAGTGACAACACACAAGAATTTGAGGGATACCAAGGGGCATCTTGTTCTGTGGAGTTGAAACCAGGAATAGTAACAGATGGAAAGTGGAGTAAGGAACCGAGAGTCTCATTTCTGGCCTATATAAAGAAGGCATTGGGAGTAGTCTGCTATCTGCCATCCAATCTGAGGGGAGAAGAGGATGAGGAAGGTGGTTTCAATAAAGCAAGAATTATAGCAACATGGTGATAGGTTTAGAAGTGATGAATTTATCTTGATAGGGGAGTTGAAATCAGGATTTGAATCTCACAATACCCATAACTAATTTGCTGAAGTTCCACCTACTCTATAACATAAGCTCCTTGAGAGTGGCACTTGTTTTTGGTTTTGTTTTTATCACCAGCACTTAGCTGACTCTGGCATATAGGAAGAGCTCAATAAAGATTGCTTGATTGCTGTAATCAAGTGGTAAACTTCACCTGAGCAAAAACATATTGTGGAGCCAAAGGCAGTCAACACTACTATTCACAATGCCATCTAGGGACTGCTTAAGCCTACAAAGCCATTCTGCTGTCTGGGCAAACTCCTTCAATGGCTCTAAAATCTGATGGGCCCTTATGTCTTATAGTCCAATGTAATCATTGCTAAAGAGCTCTGTTGGTTCTTAGAACTTGGTGCAAATATTGTTTTGAATAATAAAGTTACTTGGGACAATTCTTTCTGTGAGAAGTAACCCACCAACATCATTTTTCTGGGTCTGCCAGTGCTGTAGTGGTAATCCATTCTTATTTCACTTGCTATTAAGCATCAAGTACTTCCCTTTCTTCAGTGATTGCAAAACCACTTGAACTTTCTATTTAATTTTATTCCATGTTGATTGCTCTTTTCACAAGAGTCAAATACTGGTTTAGGAAAAAAAAATGGATATATCAGCATAGTACTTGGTATAGTATGAGTTGAGATCTAAGGTGGTCCATGGCCTAAAGTTCCATTCTTGCCTGCCCAACTTTCTTACTCTTCTTTAACAGCAGTAGCAGCAGGGAACTGACATTTGGATTGCAACTTTCAACTGGCGATTCTTGAAGTTTTCAACTTCAATTTAGAAAGACCAAATGCTAATAAACTGTCCCTTCGGTAATCATTTAATAAACACTTGTCAACTTGCCTACTTGCCTCTTTTCCTCTCCATTTTCCTCAAAGAAATACAAAGATTTGGGGCTCAAAAGGAATATTAAAATCAACTAATTCAACCTTCTCTCATATTATAGATGCAGAACCTTAGACACCACAGATATAAATAATTTGTTAAATGGCACACTACAAGTACACAGCACAACTAGCATCTGAAATCTAGAACTTCCGATTCCAAATCCCAAATTTTTGTGTAAAATGTATTTTATTTATTTTGATTAGTAAGCATAAATATTTTTCTCACAACCTCCTTAATTAGATGGGGGAGGGGAGTAGAAAAAGAAGAAAAAGAAGGAAGAAAACCCTTGTGACAAAAATTTATCAGTAAACAAAAGAAATTCCCATATTGGTCATGTGTGTGTTTGATTAGAGTCTTGAACTCCTAAGAAACAAGATAAAAATTGTTTCTTAAGCTTCAGCAGCCCTTATACATTTTAATAAAAATGAAATATTTTAAAAAGATATCATATTTTAATTGCTCCAATCACATACAACCAGCTATTTTATTTTTAAAAGGTTAGAAAATACTTTACTGTGCAGTAGGTATGGGGCATAATTCATTCCCTTTATTACTCTTTCTACAGATATCTAATGTAACTTATAGGCTGAGATATGCTACCCCAGAAGGACACACCTTCTGATTATTTGGGTTTTGCTGTTACTGTAACAGTAACTAGTTCTAGGCTCTTTGATGGATCATTTTTCTTATTCAACCTTGAAGGTTAAGAGTACTTATAATTTCCTGAGGGCGGGGTACCCTTCATGAGTCATGTTTTGAAGCCTGAGAGTATAAAGTAGCCAGTCCCAAGAGTTTCTGGAAGACTCTGAAAGCACTTTGTTTTCCTATTTGCAGTATTTCCAATCAATGCTAAAAGAATGGAGAGTCTGAGGTGCCCTTGTTAATAAAATTGTTCCATACACATTATTTAGACCAATGTTATAGTAAGAAATAAATAAGGACACAAATAAATAAGCAGCTGAGCAAGGATAAAGAAAATCCATGTGGAACCTTAGGCCACTAAGCTAGACCTGGGTCTGATGGAGTAAATGACATGTGTTCATAGTAATCCTGCTCTAGTGAGAGTCTTTATAAAATTACTTTCAGAATGATACACCTAGGGCTAGGAATTGAAATTCTAGGTCACACAATTAGTAAATAGATAAACTTGAGTCTGAAACATAGCTCTTCTGACTCAAAAACCCATGTTTTTAATAGCTTTTATTTTATTTGACTTTTTTGCAATTAAACTAATTGTCTCTCCTTCACTCCTATCCCCTCTAAGCCCCCCCAAAAACAAACAAACAAAAACAACCTTTTAGCAAATATGGTTGGGCAAAACAGATTGGCTGTGCTTAATATGACATTTGAACTCCAATGAGTTAAGATAAAAAAATAATTTCTAGATGACAAAACCTCTAGTACTTTCTTAAATAAAAGACTTCTTATAAAATATATGATTTAAGAGTGAACTATGTTTGCTGAGGGAAGGAGGCAAATTTGAACTCACATCATTGAGGCTTGTGGATATATTCACTAAGATAGCAAAATAGCTTTGGGGTAATATATTTCATTCAAAAGTAATAGAATGGATAAATAGGTATGGAATTCATTAGCTTTCAAGATTTATAATTGTGAGGAAATACATGAACTGGGGCAGAGATATATGGTAGAGTGCATTTGTGTAAAAGAAGCTGATGAAAGAAAAGTGAGAACTGATGCTTTGGGTGGCTGGTCTATAAAAACTGAGAATTGAAGACAGAGTATTTTTTCTTTCTCTTTTCTCTACCAAAGACTAATCTGGACTGGAAAGAACAGAATCCTAGGGATAATAGAGAGTTGATACCCAGGATTAATATGGAGATCATAGGAGAGCTCCTAGCCACCCCTTTGTGACTTCATGCTACCAGCTTGAGAAGAACCATATCCTAAGCTAGAGTTAGGGTGTGGGGAATTACCAAGAGAGGAGAACAGAGAAATCTTATTTTGAGCTGATATAATCAGTCTTTGAATCATCATGGAAAATGGGGCACCTAGATATTATAGTGGATAAAGCATTGGCCCTGATGTTGGGAGGAGCTTACCCCAAATCTTACCCCAAACTCTTACTAGTTGTGTGACCCTGGACAAGTCACTTTACTCCAATCACCTTAAACATCTGGGACCATCTCCAATCCTCCTGATAACTTATCTTGCCACCTGACCCAGATGGCTCCAGAAAAGAAAGTGAGGCTGGTTATTTTGGGCAGCCTTTCCTCATTTAAATCCATTTCATTGCAATTCTTGACATCTGTCATGGTCCTCTTTGAGAATGTAGGACAAGCAACAACAATCATGGGCAATAAGAGAGGAGAACAATGTCCTGATTTAAAAAATAAAAACAAAACAAAGAATGAAATTTCTGAAGTTCATGAACTATAGGCCACTGGGTCTAAGTTAAATTAAAGAAAAACAAAAATACTAGAAAACATTAGTGTGTGAACATCAATGAAAGGGATAGTTTATGAATATTTCTAAAAATGAATTGATAGGGGCAGCTAGATGGCACAGTGGATAGAGCACCAGCCTTGGAGTCAGGAGGACCTGAGTTCAAATCTGGCCTTAGACACTTAAAACTTACTAGCTGTGTGACCCTGGGCAAGTCACTTAACCTCAACTGCTTCACCAAAAAAAGAATTGATAACCACAGAAAATCTTCATGCCTTCACCAAGAATATGCAATGCCAAACTAATCTTCATTTCTTTCTCTGTCAGCGTTGATCACTCTAGCAGGCTTCTCACACAGGAAGATGGCTCCTTCCCTGTGGTCCCTTCCTTTGACTGGTCTGTTCCACCCAGAACCTCTATTTTAAGGAACTTGCCTAAGCCAGCAATTTTTACTCATTTATTCTTCTCTGGGCTAGGAATCTAACTGGAGTCTCTCTCCACTTCCACCCTTTAAGCTTCCTTTTATGTGTCATCTTCTCCCATAAGAATGTAGTTCCATGAGGGCCAGAACAATTTGTTTGTATTGTATTCACAGTACTTTGCACAGTGTCTAGCAAGTAGTGAGTGTTTAATAAATACTAGTTTATTTAATTTTCTATACTTGGGGATCAGTGGAATTCTGTAGAGATTTTTATTTTAGATTTTGTTAAGGTGTTGGACATTGTCTCACATGATCCTCCTGGAAAAGATGAAAATAAATAAGCTAGAGTATTAATTTCACATTGTGATGTTTAAAATCTAATGTGTGTCCTTACCTGCCCCCCCACCCAGTTTATGGGAAGAAACTAGCTAAGATTTACTCACAAATTTGGCAATATTTTAGGCTTTTAGTTGTTTATTAAAGTGTATTAGAAGTTAGTGGGAGGCAGAGACAAGATGGCGGAGAGGAATCAGCAAGCTGCCTGAACTCTCCTGTTCCCGGCAAAAAAAAAAATTAAATCAAGCCTCTGGACAGATTCTGAAACTACAGAACCTGCAAAAAGACAGAAAGACACAGTCTTCCAACCAGAGATAATTTAGAAGACTTCAGGAAAAGGTCGGTCTGACTCGGGCAAAAGGGAGGCGCAGCGCAGGGCAGCAGGGCAGCAGGGCAGCAACCCAGCGCTGAAGGGGTTGGGACAAGTCAGCAGGAGCTGTGGGCCATGGCTGAACAACTGAAGTCCCTGGAACCTGGCTCAAAAATCTGGTGGCCAAGAAGGACAGTGGAAAAACCTACCTGTACCGGCCGAGAGGGCAAGTTGCCAGCTGTAGGGCCACAAACAGGATAGGTGTGACTAGGCCTACTGATACTAGCACACTCAGACAGGAAGTGGGGGGGGAGGGGGGAAGGAACTGCACACACTTAAAGTCCTCAGTGTAAAAAGCTGGTGGAATAGTACCTATACCCCTGCACAAGATGCCCAAAACAGGGACCCTGGCACCCCCAGAGCAGACCTCAACATAAAAAATAAATAAATAAGCTGCATTAATGTGTAAAAAGCAAAAAAAGAGCCCTCTCCATTGAGAGCTTCTGTATCAATAGGGAAGAAGCAAACAGAAACTCAGATGAGGACAATACCCTCAAATTGCCTACAAGTGAAGCCTCACAAGGGAAGGTGAATTGGTCTCAAGAACAAAAAGCCTTCCTGGAAAAGCTCAAAAAGGATTTTAAAAATCAATTGAGAGAGGTAGAAGAAAAAATGGGGAGAGAAATGAAAGCAAAACAAGAAAACTATGAAAAAAGAATCAGTAGCATGTAAAAGGAAGCACAAAGATTGACTGCAGAAAAGAATTCCTTAAAAAATTCATCTGGGGGCAGCTAGGTGGTGCAGTGGATAGAGCACCAGCCCTGGATTCAGGAGTACCTGAGTTCAAAGTCGGCCTCAGACACTTAACACGGACTAGCTGTATGACCCTGGGCAAGTCACTTAACCCCAATTGCCTCACAAAAAAAAAAAATTCATCTGGCCAAATGACAAAAAAAGGTACATAATTTCACTGAAGAAAACACTACCTTAAAAAATTCATTTGGCCAAATGGAAAAAAAAAAGTTACATAATCTCATTGAAGAAAACAATGCCTTAAAAAATCATCTGGCCAAATGGAAAAAAAAGGTGCATAATCTCACTGAAGAAAACAATGCCTTAAAATTGGACAGTTGGAAGATAAGGAATCCATGAGACACCAAGAATCAGTCAAGTAGAATCAAAAGAATGAAAAAATAGAAGAAAATGTGAAATACTTCATTGGAAAGACAACTGATCTGGAAAACAGATTGAGGAGAGACAATTTGGGAATCATTGGTTTCCCTGAAAGCCATGATCATTAAAAGAATCTAGACACCATATTCCAGGAAATTATTAAGGAGAACTGCCCTGATGTCATAGAATCAGAGGATAAAATCATCATTGAAAGAATCCACCGATCACCTCCTGAAAGAGACCCCAAAAAGAAAACTTCAAGGAATATTGTAGTCAAATTCCAGAATTATCAAGTGAAGGAGAAAATACTACAAGTAGCCAGAAAGAAGCAATTTAAATATCATGGAGCCACAGTCAGTATTGCTCAGGACCTGGAATCTTCAATATTAAAGAACCCCAAGGCTTGGAATATGATATTCAGGAAGGCAAAGGAGCTTGGATTACATCCAAGAAACTATTACCCACCAAAATTGAGCATTCTCTTTCATAGGAAAAGATGGATATTCAATGACATTGGGGAGTTTCAACATGTCCTGATGAAAAGACCAGAACTGAAGAGAAAATTGGATCTTAACATACAAGACCGAAGAGAAATTTAAAAAGGTAAACAGAGGGGAAAAAAAAGTTACTCAATTAGGTTAAACTGTTTACATCCCTACACGGGAAGATAATACTCATAACTCTTAAGAACTATAAATGTATTCGGGCAGAGAGAAGGACTTTACACAGAGGGTATAAATATAAATTGTCTTTGATGTAATGATATGAAGAAAATTAAGGAGTTAAAAAGGGAGTCTATGGGGAAGAGAGGAAAGGGGAGGTGGAACAGGGTGAATTATATCATATAAAGTGGTGAAAAAAAACCTATTACAATAGAGGGAAAGAAAGGAGGGGTGAACATTGTTTCAACCCTACTCTCATTAGATTTGATTCAAAGAGGGAATAACATATACGTGCATTGGGATAAAGAAACTTAGATCATTCTTTAGGGAAGCAAAAGGGGAAGGGAAAGGGGGAGACTGATAGAAGGGAGGACAAAAGGAAGGGAGAAAAGGGTAAAAAAAAGAGAGGGGAGTGATAAAAAAGGGAGAGCAGATTGGGGGAGGCAGGGGTAAGAAGCAAAATGTAGGTGAGGAGGAACAGGGTGAAAGAAGGGGGAAAAAGTACAAAAGGGGTAAATAGAATAGAGGGGAATAGAAAGCTAGTACTAATAACTGTGAATGTGAATGGGATGAACTCTCCCATAAAATGGAAACAAATTGCATAGAGGATTAAAAATCAGAATCCTGCAATATGCTGTTTACAAGAAACACATCTGAAGCAGAGAGATGCACACAGAGTAAAGGTAAAAGGCTGGAGCAGAATATATTATGCTTCAGCTAAAGTGAAAAAAGCAGGGGTAGCAATCCTTATCTCAGACAAAGCACAGGCAAAAATAGATCTCATTAAAAGAGATAAGGATGGAAAATACATCTTGCTAAAAGGTACTATAGATAATAAAATAATATCAATATTAAATATGTATGCGCCAAGTAGTATAGCATCCAAATTCCTAGAGGAGAAGTTAAATGAGTTACAAGAGGAATTAGATAGTAATAGTATACTTGTGGGGGATCTGAATCTCCCTCTCTCAGAATTAGATAAATCTAGCCAAAAAATAAATAAGAAAGAAGTGAAAGAGGTGAATAGATTACTAAAAAAGTTAGACAAGATAGATGCTGGAGAAAATTGAATGGGGAAAGAAAGGAATATACCTTTTTCCCAGCAGAACCTGGCACATTTTCAAAAATTGACCATGTATTAGGGCACAAAAACATCATAGTCAAATGTAGAAAGGCAGAAATAGTAAATTCATCCTTCTCAGATCATGATGCAATAAAAATTACATGTAAGAAAGAACCAGGAAAAAGTAGACTGAAAATCAATTGGAAACTAAATAATTTCATTCTAAAGAATGAATGTGTCAAACAACAAATCATAGAAACAATCAATAACTATATCCAAGAGAATGACAATAATGAGACAACATACCAAAATCTATGGGATGCAGCCAAAGCAGTGCTTAGGGGAAAATTTATAGCTCTAACTGCTTACATGAATAAAAAAGAGAAAGAGGAGATTAATGAATTGGGCATGCAACTTAAAAAGCTGGAAAAAGAACAAATTAGAAATCCCCAATTAGATACTAAACTAGAGATCTTGAAAATTAAATGAGAAATTAATAAGATTGAAAGCAAAAACTATAGAATTAATCAATAAAACTAAGTGCTGGTTTTATGAAAAAACCAATAAAATAGATTAAAAAAAGCAGAAGAAAATCAAATTGCCAGTATCAAAAATGAAAAGGGTGATGTTACCACCAATGAAGTGGAAAATAAATCAATAATTAGGTATTATTTTACCCAACTGTATGCCAGTAAATTTGACAATCTAAATGAAATGGATGAATATTTATAAAAATACAAACTGCCCAGGTTAACTGAAAAGGAAATAAAATCCTTAAATAAACACATACTAGAAAAAGAAATCAAACAAGTCATTAATGGACTCCCTAAGAAAAAATCCCCAGGGCCAGATGGGTTTACAGGTGAATTTGATACAAATATGGTGGTGATACCAAAACCAGGCAAAGCAAAGACAGAGAAAGAAAATTATAGACCAATTTCCCTAATGAATATCGATGCTAAAATCTTAAATAAGATATTAGCAAGGAGATTACAGCAAGTGATCACCAGGATAATACACTATGACCAGGTGGGATTTATACCAGGAATGCAGGGCTGGTTCAACATTAGGAAAACTATTAACATAATCAACCACATCAATAATAAAATTAACCAAAATAATATGATTATCTCAATAGATGCAGAGGAATAAAAGGAGTTAGAATAGGCAAGGAGGAAACAAAACTATCACTCTTTGCAGATGATATGATGGTATACTTAGAGAATCCTACAGAATAAACTCAAAAATTACTTGAAACAATTAACAACTTCAGCAAAGTAGCAGGCTATAAAATAAATCCACATAAATCATCAGCATTTCTATACATGACCAACAAAGTCCAGCAGCAAGAGATAGAAAGAGCAATTCCATTTAAAGTAACAGTAGATAATATAAAATACTTGGGAGTCTACTTGCGAAGACAAACCCAGGAACTCTATGAACACAACTACCAAACACTCTTCACACAAATCAAATCAGATCTAAATAATTGGAAATATATCAATTGCTCATAGATAGGCAGAGCTAATATAGTAAAAATGACAATAGTACCTAAATTAATTTATTTATTCAGTGCCATACCAATCAGACTACCTAAAAATTATAATGTATAACGTATTATAATTATAATGTATAATTATTTTATAGAGCTAGAAAAATAATGACAAAATTCATCTGGAAAAACAAAAAGTCAAGAATATCAAGGGAAATAATGAAAAAAATATTCACAGGAAGGTGGGTTAGCGGTACCAAACATTGAGCTTTACTATAAGGGGAAGTCATCAAAACTATCTGGTACTGCAAATTAAAACAACTCTGAGGTACCACCTGACAACTATCAGATTGGCTAAAATGACAAAAAAGGAAAATAATAAATTTTGGAGAAGCTGTGGAAAAATTGAAACACTAATGCATTGTTGGTGGAGCTGTGAACTGATCCAACCATTCTGGAGAGCAATCTGGAATTATGCCCAAAGGGTGATAAAGCTGTGCATACCCTTTGACCCAGCAATACCACTTTTGGGTCTTTTTCCCAAAGAGATCATGGAAAGGGGAGAGGGACCCTCATGTACAAAAATATTTATAGCTGCTCTGTATGTGGTGGCAAGGAATTGGAAGTTGAGGGGATGCCCATCAATTAGGGAATTGCTGGACAAGTTGTGGTATATGAATACAATGGAATACTATTTTGCTGTAAGAAACAATGAGCAGGAGGAGTTCAGAGAAACCTAGAGGGTCTTGCATGGGCTGATGATGAGTGAGATGAGCAGAACCAGAAGAACATTGTACACAGTATCATCAACATTGTGTGTTGATCTACTGTGATGGACTATATTCTTCTCACCAATGCAATGGTACAGAAGAGTTCCAGGGAACTCATCATAGAAGAGGATCTCCAAATCCAGGAAAAAAAAAAGAACTGTGGAATATAGATGCTGAATGAACCATACTATTTCTTTTGTTTTTGGTGCTGTTGTTTTTCTATTTTGAGGGTTTTTGCTATTGCTATGATCTTTCTCTTATAACATGACTAATGCAGAAATATGTTTAATGTTATTATGTATACACACACACACACACACACACACACATATATATATATATATATATATATATATATATATAACCTGCATCAGATTACCTGCTGTCTAGGGGAGGGGGGCGGGAGGGGAGGGAGGGAGAAAAATCTGAAATTGGAACGCTTGTATAAACAAAAGTTGAGAACTATCTTTCCATGTAACGGGAAAAACAAATACTTTATTACAAATAAAAAATTAAATTAAATTTTAAAAAAAAGAAGTTAGTGAAGAGAGAGAGAGTGTGCACAGGTCTGTGAAAGAATGGAAAATCCTAGCTCAGGTATATGTGGGATAGATAAAGAGAAAACCCGCCTTCACCTGGCAACTCATGCTTCCAAAAAGAGTGAGTCCCAGCTGGTTCTCCCAGGAAGCAGGGCAGTCCCCACATACAGCTCCAAGCTAATTGGCTAGTCCATTGATTGACATGACTCGAAGGCTGTCTATGAATAGAGGTAAATTCCGGATGCCAATCTGACCTTCAAAATCTCAGAAAGGTCACCGCATGCTTTCTTGATTTCCACAACATTGAAAAAAATGTTAAAGTTCTACTTTGTGAAAAACAGAGGAGTCCCTGCTGTGACATGGAACTGGTTGAATGATAAGACCAATGTTGAAAGGAAAGCAGGTTTCTAGTGCAGTATATTTCAGAACTTTAGTTAAACCTATATTTTGGTTTTTGTGTTTATATTCTTTTAATGGCTTGGGTGGAAGTATGGAAAGCACATTTCTCAAATTTTCAAATGCCACAGTAAGGCACAGATAATGCATTCCTGTGCAGTCAAATGAATGCCTCACTGATTTAGCTCCTGAGTATATTAGATCTTGGATTGATACCATCCATGGACAGTAAGTTAGGATTAGCATTTAGGAGCAGACTATAAGCAAACTGGACTTAATATTGATAGGCTGGATATAGTTTGAGAATCCCAAGATTACTGCAAACCAATGTTATTTAAAACAATATTTTTTTCTTATGGTAGTAGAAAAAGTTAGAAAGATAAAATATTTGTTTTTTAAAGAAAACAATATTTCCAGTTCTAGTTTGCATGTGATAATTAAATATGGGTTTGGAAAACAAGATGTACCATTTATGATGAGTGTTTCAGTGCTAGATCAATAACCAATAAAGATTAAAAACAAGGAAAATAACAAAACTAGTAATTACCCTTTAATTTTGTATATGTTTTTTGCGTGTATTTTCCCCTGTTGTGAATTTATTTGGAGGGAATGAAGAATTACACATCATCGTTGTTATGTTGGACTCCTTATGACTCTATTTCGGGTTTTCTTGGCAAAGATATTGGAGTGGTTTGCCATTTCCTTCTTTAGCTCATTTTACAGATGAGGAAACTGTGACAAATAAAGTTAAGTGACTCATCCAGGGTCACACAGCTAGTAAGAGTCTGAAATCATATCTGAACTCACAAAGATGAATCTTCCTGACTGTAGGCCTGGCACTCTATTCTCCAGGCTGTGTAGCTGTTCCACATCATTAGAAGGCATGTATTGATCAGGATCTGTATTGGGGGATAGAGTATTCACACCAATTAAGTTAAAAATTTTAAATCATTAAGCTTTGTGTGTGTGTGTGTGTGTGTGTGTGAATAAAACTCTGTTTAGCACTGAAAATACAAAAGCAAAATCAAATAGTCACTTCCATCAAAGAAGTTAAATGCTATTAGAAAGATATGACATGAGCATTAATAAGTATCATCCATATTAGGGAGCAAAAGATAGATCAAAATGCTCTAGAAAAAAATGAGGAAAGGGAAGAGTAAGAGCAGGAGAGAACAGGAAAAGATTTCATAGAAGAGGTGTTTCTTTTTTAATCTTGAAGAAATAGATTCCAGGTGGCAAAAATATAGGACATCTCTTATCTCCCTGCCTTTGTATTGCCTTAGCTCCATGCCTGAAATATGCTCCCACTTCACCTCTGCTTTAAAATTTCTTGTTTTTCTTAAAAACTTTCTTCATTTTGATAGACTTCCACATAAAGTCTTTTGTCCATTAACCTTCCCATTCTCTAAAATTACCCTACAGTTAATACAATTACCTTGTATTTACTTTATGAATTCTCATTTATACATTTTTCTCCATAATGTTTAATTTTTATCTTTGCATTTCTGGTGCTTAGAATAGTACCTGGCTTGAAATAAGGACTTGATAAAGTGATGTTGATTGATTATTGGCTAAGTGCATTCCAGTAACTGGAGGTGGTATGGAGGAATAAATTGAGGCAGAAAAGATATATTCAAGAAACAAATGCTAAACCAGTTTAGCTCATGGGGGACTGGTATCTAATAATGTTGGAAAGGAAAGTTTTAAAATAATAGGCTAAGAAGCTTATATGAAATCTGACATTCAAAAAGAGAGACATTAAAAGAAGGATTTGAAAAAGGAGAAGGATATGGTGAGAAACATGATTTAAAAATATTTTGGAACTGTGTAAAAGATTGCTTGGAGAGGAATTGATCACTGACAGAGAGATCAACTGAGGGGATATTGCAGGATTGAGGTGAGAGCTCATTGTAGAGTGGTAAGAGCAGAGGAGAACAAATATGTGAGTTAGAATTTATGGGGATTTACAACAGATTAAATGTGAGAAGTAAAGAATAAGAATTTATTGGAAGAGATCCTGATGTTGAGAAAGATTGAAGGTAAAAGGAAAAGGGGACTGCAGAGGATGAGATCGATAGATTATATTATAGAAACAATGAGATGAACTTGGACAGACTTCAGGAGATAGTGGAGGATAAAAGGACTCGGTGTCCTATGGTCCATGGAGACAGGCAGAATCAGACGGGAGTAAATCTCCAAACAACCAGGAATAAGAAACAAGGATTACTTTGAGGTTATTGACATGGCAATAGTTTCAGCAGATATGGAAGGTTGGAGGAGGTAAGATACGTTTTTAAGGTACAAATATGGTTCACGTTTGGACACATTGAGAGATGCTGGTGGACATATTGATAGATGTGGAAGAAAGTTGGGGATAGGGAAGTGAAATGCAGGAAAGAAATTACAGTTGGATATAGTTTTAGATCACTGGGGCAGCTAGGTGGTGCAGTAGATAAAGCACAGGCCCTGGAGTCAAGAGGATCTGAGTTCAAATCTAGCCTCAGACACTTGACACTAGCTGTGTGACCCTGGACGGGTCACTTAAAACTCATTGCCCTGCAAAAAAAGAAAAAAAAAAAAGAAATCATCTACATAGAATTGATAATTACATATATGATATCAGATAATATTATCCTTTCCTTTTTTCTCTCCTTTCCTCTCCCTTTCTCTTTTCCTTTTTTTATACCTAGAACTCAGTACAATGCCTTACACATAACAGGCATTTAATGGATGGAAAATGGAAATGAAATGGAATTGAAATGAATTGAAAGATAAATGTCACATTATGGATGTTATGATAATAGCATTCTAATGAATTATTTAAATATGTAATACAGAAGCATGAAAAAGCATGCTTGTAGAGAGGTACAAGGTGAAGAAAGAAGAGGGATATTTTTGTAGAGGGCAATGATTACTGCATTTAAAAGTCCAGAGACCTTGGTTCTGATCTTGCATTTATTACTTACTAATTGTGTAATCATGGGTAAGTAACTTTACTTTTCAACCTCAGTTTCTTTATCTATAAAGGAGAGTCAACAACATTTGTAATCCTAACTCACATAGTTGTTTTCAGAAAAAATATTTTGTTAACTATAAAGCACCAGAGAAATGGTAGATCATCTATATTACATGTGAGAAAATGGTGGTTGGGCTCCTCTCAATCTGGAAAAGGTCTGCCTCATCTCCCCCCCCCCTCCTCACCCCCAGCCTTCAGAAAACAAAATCACATGATTCAGGGAAACCCTAGGCTGGTCACAATTAGAACTTCTCCTGAGCTATGTCTATGTGGGGGAGGAGTTGAAAGTTTATCCCTCTATTGTCTCCTCCATTGGCTAAGGAATACTCAGTTCCGATTGGCTAGTTCTAGGTTTTGCCATGTGGACTGTAATCCTTTGTAATTTTTGAAGAAGAAGAGGGCCCAGTGGCTTTAGGAGATAAAAAGGCCTGTGAGCCTCCATTTTGTGTTTCACTCCACTAGGGAGTGGCCTGTTCTCATGAAAATGACAATAAATGAGCCTTTGACACATCATCAACTTCGAGTTCCAGAAATTATTGGAGTTCTGTTTCTCACATTACACAACCATCAAAATAAGCAAAAAGTAGTTAACTATGATTGACATAACAAAAGAGCTGTGAAGAGTTAAGATCTTCTCTCTCTAATATATAAATGGGTGTTTTTACTGGAGGAAATCGTTCTCTTTCAATAGCTATAACAAAAGAGGTCAGAGAAAGTCTTTGTTGGGCAGGATTAATAATAGTTCAGAATTCATTGTAACTATGTCAACAAGACATTAGGTGTTTTTTTGGGTTTTTTTTTTTTGGCAGGGCAATGAGGATTAAGTGACTTGCCCAGGGTCACACAGCTAGTTAAGTGTCAAGTGTCTGAGGCTGGATTTGAACTCAGGTCCTCCTGAATCCAAGGCCAGTGCTTTATCCACTGTGCCACCTAGCAGCCCGACATTAGTTTTTTAGACTGAAATATGGAAACAGGCTTGATAAACAGATGGCCTCTGTTGGCATTAAGGGTAATAGGATTTTTCCAGCATATGTAGAAATAGAAAATAGATTTATTGTCATTACTGTTTCTTTACAATTTTAACTTTCTATCCCGTAGCTTCTTAAATTGTGGTTCACAACCCCATATGGGGTCATATAACTGAATGTGAGGGTTGTGAAGAATTTGGCCACAGTAAAATGTTTTTATATTTATATCTACATCTATATCTATCTACATATGTAGATAGATATAGATATAAAATATACCTATATACCTGGGGTCACATAAAAATTTTTCAGGTGAAAAAGGGTTATAAAATTTTAAGAAGCCCTGATCTATCCTGTCACTTAAAAGATTATCATCACCATGACCATCTTCATGACCATGTCATGATTCTGAAAAAAGTTTCCTTATCTGAAAAATAAAGGAAGCATTTATTAAGTATTTATTATGTACCATGAACTGTGCAAAACACTAGGGATACACATACAGGAAATATAAAGTCAATTAGTAGCTTACATTCTAATAGGGCAAAGGACCACAAACAAAAAGGGAAATGAAAAGCAGAGGAAGAGAAAGAAAAAACTGCCCAGGGTAAGGGCATGGGTTTCAAGTTCAAGAAATCAGGAACAGGGCCTGAAGGAGAATGAAGTCAGAATGATCTGGCACTGACAATAAAATGCAGGCTCCAGGAGGGACTTGTGAATCACAGAAAGGGAGCACACCTTTCAGAGGAATGTTCTAAGGTAAGGTGAGGTCACAGATACAGTAGACCTTTTCAGATCAAAGATGTCCCAAGTTATTAGGGAAGTTCTGATATATACCAGTATTAGAGAAGATATGGTTCTGAATTCTACAAATTCGGGTACAGGAGATAATCATCCTTGACTCTTTTGCATGGTGGTTATTGTGAAGCTAAAATAGAATAATATATGTAAGCTTCAAAACAATGAAAAATTAACATGTACTTAGTGCCTAATAGTTTCCTAAATGCTTTCATCATAAGAACTATGTGAAATTGGTGGTTTAATGTTGTCTTCCCCATTTTACAAATGAGGAAAGCAAGGTGCAGGGAGGTTGTGACTTGCCAAATTCATGTAGATAGTCTATATAAGAAATGGGATTCAACCATAGGTCTCATGACTGTATGTTTAGCATTTGCTAATACATAAGTATAAACTACAGAACAAATACAAGATGGATTCCTCTTGACCTAATGCCATCAGATTTCTTCCTAGCTACTGAACAATTCATTTTATTTCCATAGGCATGTCTTCTTATCTTTATAATGGGGAAGCTAGACACAATATTCCTTCCAGCGCTAATATTCTGGGACCACATTAAAACTAATTCAAGGAAGAATATGTTTAATACAAAAAGAAGACACATATAAGATGTTATGAGGAGTTTGAGGGTAGATAGGAACCTTTGGGATGGAATATGAATTAGTGGCCTTAAGAAAAGTGTTTTGTTTGTTTTGTTCTTTTGTTTGTTTTTTAGAGGAGGTAACATTTCAACTGGTTCTTAAAGATTTGGTTAGGATGTAAATTGGTGGAAAGGAGGGTTAAAAAATAAAACAATTCCATGGGTTAATGATACTGTAAATAAAATAATTCAGATGGGAGGGGAACACACTTAGAAGAGAACAGAGAATGTACCAATTTTACTAGAGAAGAATATATGAAAACAAAAGAGGATAGAGCACCAGTCCTGGAGTCAGGAGTACCTGAGTTCAAATCCAACCTCAGACACTTAACACTTACTAGCTGTGTGACCCTGGGCAAGTCACTTAACCCCAATTGCCTCACTAAAAAAAAAAAAAAAGAGTAGATGAAAGATGAAAAAGGTATGTGGAAACAAGAATGTGGGAGACCTTGAATGTCTCAATAGTCTTTTTATACTTTAAGTTAAAATGGTGAAATGTTGAAGGTCTTTGTATAAAGAAGGAATATGGTCAAAAAGTTAGTCAAATACTATGAAATATAAATTAGGAAGAGGATCAGTTGCAAGTAAGTTTAACAGGTATATATGAGTGAATGCATATAGGAGTCACAAAAGATTCATAAAGCTTGAACAGAACTCATATAGTACATTATCCAGCAGTTTGATTTCATGGAGGTAAACTGGAGCACAAGCATAACAAAATAGCTAAAATATAATAGAGTTGAGATTTGAATCTAGATCTCCTGGCTTTGACTCCATCAGTCTTTCCAGTGGAATAGAGATGCAAAAAAAAAAAAATACTAAAATAACCTCTAACAATCAGTATACATATTAGAGAAAATAAAAAAAATATATATATGTTTTAGTATTTGGGAGTTAAATACACTCAAGAGCATTGCCCAGCTTTCAATAGCCCATCAGTAGGTTCTCTATACCTTCTACCTGAAATAGAGAAAGTGTCTCTTAAAAACTCCTTGAGTCATCTTTTACCCTAGGACAGGCAACATATACTTCACAAGAATCAATATCTCTGAGTGATGCATGAGGAATCTCAGAAGACACTAGTCAGTCACACATGTCTAGCTTATGAATTCTACTGATGTCTTGATACAAACAAGTTTGATTTTTGGTCTATTTATCACATTCTACAGAAGATTAATTTTTTAAAAAATCTCTTGAAATTATTTCCAAGTGATGTTCTAACACCTATAAGGATTAGGCTCTTTTAAAATATTCACCTTCTTCCTGGATCACATTGGTAAAGTGGTTTATGGCTTTAAGGGATTATAAGTCTAATTATGGCCTGCATGGTAGCCAAAATATCATGCCAACCTTAAGTTGCATTATTAGAATGAAAGTGTTCAGGATCCTAAATTCTGCTCTAATTAGACAAGTTATGGGTGTGACTTTTGAAGAAGACTATTTTAAGAAGACTATTGACAAGTTGAAGTACAAAAGGAAGATGAATACAATGTTGAGAGGGTCAGAGACCACTCCTTAAGAATATTGGTTGAAGGACATAGTCTACAAAGGAAATAGTTAAGGGGCAGATGATTATGTTGTCTTAAGTATTTGAAGGCTTGAAATGTGACTCAAAATTGTTCTACTTGGCTGCAGAGGGCAGAAATAGAACTTGCATAGATTACAGAAAGTCAGATTTTGACCTAGTATCAGGAAATTGTCAACAGTGATTGCTGCTCAGAAATAAAATGAGCAATGTGTTCCCTGACAGTGGAGGTATTCAAGCAAAGGCTGAATGAAAATGTTTCACGTACTCTTTAGAGACATTTCATGCTTAAGGTAGCTGTTGGACAAGTTGACATCAGAAGACCTTTCCAACTCTAAGATTCTCTTCCACATTTCTCTTCCCAATTGCAAGGCTTTATTTCTCTTGCACTCCAAAATGAATTGAAGAAGTTGGAAAATTCTCCTAATATTAAGTCCATGAATAAAGAGAATAAGTGCAGAGGTATATGGAAGAGTAAATGAAAGTGAAAAGAAAAAGAAATCTTATTTAAATACATATATACACATATATAAATTTAAATATATATTATATAAAAATGTTATATATGTATACATACATACACATATATATACATACATACATATATATACATATATATACATATATATATATGTATGTGTATATATATATATATATATATATATATAAAAGTGAAACAATAGGATTGTTTCTTCATTTTCTTTCCAAGATACTGGATACAAAGGAAATGATTAAAGCAAATGACACTGCCAGAAGCAGGCAGTGGAACAGTAAATAGAAAATGGGAACATGGTGATTAGTCAAAGGAAAAATCACATACAGATTGGTGAAATCACTTAACTAAAATGCAATGTTTCAGACAAAAGGGAAGTTTAAAATGCCATTATTCATCCTTGCTTGCTTCATTACATGCAAAATGAGACTCCCTGGTGCTGTGGGAATGGGTATAGGGACCAGCAGTGAAGGAGTTGCTATCTGAACAAGATCAGATCAGAAATTCATTGAGAATTTAGAAAAAAAGCATGAGAAACACTGCCACATCATCATTGGTTGCTTATTTAAAGATTATGTGTCTAATGGTTTCATTGAATTATCCGTGTGCCTCAGTCTCTTCATCTAAAAACAGAAATAAAAGTAACAGTTCATATCTAGTAAAATCAAGATCACACTTATGTCAGAAGATCTAGGTTAAAATCCAGGTCTGCTACTGATGTTATTCATAAAATTGGTGACATCTATCTCTTTCTCTCCACTCACTCAGCCACTATCCTAATTCACCTCTTCATCATCTCTCTCCTGAACTATTTTAAGAGCCTCCTATTGGTCTCCCAACCCGAAGTCTCTTTTCTCCAATTTATACCCAACTCAGCTACCAAAGCATTTCTTTCCCCCACCCCCACGAAATGCAGTCCTAATCACAAAACAACTCAACAAAACATCTCAATAAACTCCAATAATGCACTATTACTTCTAAAACCTAAAATAGACTCTTGTTTGGCATGTAAAACTCTTCACAGTTGAGGCGCTTCTTAAATTTCTAGGGGGCGGCTAGATGGCGCAGTGGATAGAGCACCGGCCCTGGATTCAGGAGGACCCGAGTTCAAATCCGGCCTCAGACACTTAACAATTACTAGCTGTGTGACCCTGGACAAGTCACTTAACCCCCATTGCCCCCCCCAAATAAATAAATTAATTAAAAAAAAAACATTTAAAAAAAATTTCTAGTCTTCATAGAGATTTCCCTCCTCCACACATACTTTACTGACTTATTTTTTATTCTTCACACATCATGCTCCAGGTCTCTCTACCTCTGTAATGGCTGACACATCTCAATAATATTCTCACTCTATCTCCACTTTCTGGAATCCATAGTTTCCTTGAAAAATTAACCACCACTTTATAGCCAGGGTTTCAAAAAAAAAGCTAAGTTTCAAGTATAGCCTGAACAAAAATAAAATGTAATTGGAAAACATTTAACAAAATTAATAAAATATGAAAGTAGTAATATAAATATATAGTTTTATTAACTCATTATGCAGCCTTCAGGGATCCTTATGTAACAGTTTATTGCCCCCCATTTCTATTTGAGTTTAACACAACTGTTATAAAGAATGCTTTTCTCAGTCTTCCTAGCTTTTTGTAGTTTATAGCTATGTGTGTAAAACCAGTCTCCCTTTCAGAATATAAGCAGTTTAAGGCCAAGGACTAAGTTTGACTTTTATCTTTATATCCCCAGTGCTTACTATAGTGAATACACATGGTAACTGCCTTATGAATGCCTTAATAATTGATTATTTCATGAAGCTAATGTCAAATATGAATACTTTGATTCTTCCATGGATCTATAAATGAGGTGAAAATTTTCTCTCCTGGAATAGACTATAACTTCTCTATATCTTCTCCATTTTTACAGTTTCTAGTCATGTCTTTTCCAATTATATAGAAACTGTGCCCCAAATATATAAGCCTTTTTACTATGTCTATTGAAATAATACTCAGTAATTCTCATTAACTATTAATGACTTCTTCAAATTGGTTTATTAGATTAGCCCTAGAAGATAAGATTCTGATCTAGAATGGAGATATTGCTTTTAGAGAAGATCACTTGCATAAATACTTTTGGACCACTTGGGAATTCATGTCAGTCAGACAGGTGGCCTGAAGACACTAGAATTTAATGGAGAGTTGTACTAAATGGTTTTAATATAGGTATGTACAGAATAGAAGAGCATGGAAAAGTAACTTTGCTTCCAGAATTTGCTGGTCTAGTCTTAGTATGACTCTCCAATTCAGGTACAATGACTTAGCTTTCATGGTAATGATATTAGCCATGGAGGGATGACCTATAAATTATCTTAAGAGAAGCTGAGACAGTGGAGAGGACTGACAGGAAGGCAATGAAGAGAATTAAATGGCTAGAATGCAGAATCACTGAACAAAGTTAATTGAAAAGCAACAATAGGTGGGAAAACAATTTGAAGTGGTCCAAAGGCCCTATGTGCTTCTTCTGTCTGTGGATACAGAGAATGTGGCTTGATCATAAGACTTAGCCACCTCCAGCAATACTGACAGGGGTATCCATATCCATTCTTAGGATATGTAATTATAAGATTCTGGCTATTATTGGCTTAGTGAGTTTGGGAAAGTAAATTTAACCTTTTGCATTTTTATTTCCACATCCTTAGAATGGAGCTATCAAAACTTGAGCAACTTGCTTCTCAAGTAAGGAAGAGAGATAAGACCTGTACTTTAATTTCATTAACATGGGGAATACTAGCTGGGGAAACTCCCTCTATCCACTCAGATTGTCAATGTCTATAAGTATCCAAATGCCATAGCAGTGAAAGGGCAAATAACTTGCACAGGGTCACAAAGTTAGTGAATATCAGAGGTAGATCTTGAACCCAAGTCATCCTGAATTTCTACTCAATATATCATAGGGAATAGAATTATAGTTAGTGAAAAAATCATTAGAGAGAGAATTTGTGGGTAATTGATAATTAATTTATTAATTGGGCTAGCTGATAATAAATTGATGAAGTGTTTTCTCTCAATAAACAAAGACATGCTGCCCCACCCCCATGAAGACACTGAATGCCTTAAATACCTTTGTAAAAGAGAATGCCCCTGACAAATGAAAACCAACCCTGATTAGTGGACATATAATGAGGAGGTGGACTGGAAGTCTTCAGCTCTGCCTGCTGAGAATGTGGCTTGATAGAAACTTATCCTCCTCCAGCAATCCTGATAAGTGTATCTATATCCATCCAGACTACTGTGGTTGTTTTTTTTTTTCTTTATGAACAAGGTGACCCAATACTCTAACGGAAGGGTACAAGGAGAGGGGCTCATTTCCTTTAGGAGGAGAATTTACCTGGACTGGTTTCTGTTTACACTCTTAACAGAAGTAGAGTCGGGGCAGCTAGGTAGCACAGTGGATAGAGCACCGGCCATGGAGTCAGGAAGACCTGAGTTCAAATCTGACCTCAGACACTTAACACTTACCAGCTATGTGACCTTGAGCAAGTCACTTCACCCCAATTGCCTCACCAAAAAACAAAACAAAACAAAACAAAAATAAAAAATAAAAACAAACAAAAAAACAGAAGTAGAATCTCCTAGTTTGGTACTGTCTGGCATAAGATCAAAGAGAATGATTCCTGAGGGTTATGGGTAATCTCAATCAATCAGTCATGTCCTTCAAATGCTGACCTTCCATAGGAACTGGGCCTCAATAAAGAAACAGAGGAGAAAAAGCCTGGACCTTAACTTAATAATTGCTTATCAATATATTGGAAAAATAATTTATCTCAGACAATCATTGGCTAGAGTCAGAGGAACTACCTTTATATCTTTTGTCTGTCTGATACTTATTTCTTGCACTACCAGTGAAATATGTATATGTAAATGCATATGCTTTTGTATATGCACATGCATATATCTACATATATATGTTTGTATGTATGCACACATGCATTCACATATATATATGTATATGTGTGAGTATATATATGCATGTGTATGTATGTGCATAAATGTAAATATCTAAAATTTTTTTAATTGTGTATGTGTATGTGTGCATACAAGACCTAATAGTGCTATTGATAGGTAAAAGGATTTGCACATTTTATAGCCCTTTGGGCATAGTTCCAAATTACTCTCCAAAATGGTTGGATTAGCTCACAAACTCTTGCAAAAGTGCTTTCATGTCCTTCTATGTCATATTGGCCAATCTCATAAGTGGAGGTGGTACCTTAGAGATGTTTTAATTTGTATTTATCTAAGCAGTAGTGATTTAGATTATTTTAATATGACTATAGATAGCTTTGATTTTGTTGTCTTATAACTGCCTGTTTGTATCCTATGGCCATTTATCAGTTGGGTAATGTAACGATTGGAATAACGCCACCTGCTGGATACTTACTGTAGAGGAGTTCTGCCCATGAAGGGAAGGTCTTTGAGGGCAAGACCAGGAGTCAGGAAGTGACGCGGGCTAGTGGGAGGAGGAAGGAAGAGACTGGCGCTCAGTCTCGCTCTCTTTTTTCCTCTGGACTCTGGTGGAGAAGGGAGCTAGAAATGCGCTCTCCCTTTAATAGATAGGAATCTAGACCTTTCTCTCTCTCTTTACCAAATTCTTATTCTCCTTAATAAATGCTTAAAAGTCTAACTCTTGCTAAAGCTTATAATTTATTGGCGACCACTCATTAAATATTTTAGACAGTTTAGCTAGAATTTTAACCCTTAACAGATGGCTGACCACGAAGAGGAAAGCTAAACTTCAGTCTTCTGATCTTCTGGTTGGGTAAGAAATTTCCCCTCCCTCTCCCTTTAACTGCTAAGTACTGGTGTACTGGCTGTGTTTTCCTTTAAATTTTTTCGAATGGACCTTTTAAACTCCCTAATTACCCTATTTTTGATTTTAGTCTGTTTAACCAGACAAATGGGGGATAAGATCATGTTAATGCTTTGTTTTTGTGGATTTTCTATTTTTCTTTTTATTTTTGTTAAAAGAGCCAGCAACTTACTCACACAAGGAAATATCACTCCCTCTCCCAACCATGCTTTTTCAGAGAAACCTGAAGAGATTCCTGCAGCTTTTCCCAATTCTAACACTAATTGTTGCTCTAATTTTGCATGCCTGGAGGCAATGACCCACCCTCTAGAAGTTTTTAATCCCCTAGCACCTGGAGGCAAAGTGGGGGAAGAGGAATCCAGGCCTGAGTTCAAAATCAAGTCTGATTCAAATTGTGCTGGTCCCTCCCCTCCTCTCCAGACCCCACCCTCTACTCCCCCCATGGCCAAGCCCATAGCTTCCCCTGCCTGGGAAGTCCAGAGATCTGATGCCCATGCTCAACTTTTTCTACCTGCATTTGCAGCTTCAGGCTCAGCCCTTCCCCGGCCTGGCTGTGCTTTTGAGACAATCTTAGAAAACTCTTTAAATTCCAGATATGCTTGTTTTGTTCATAATTTTGCTAACCTGCTTTTGTCTTTAATTAGTAATCTTATAAAGCATTTGTATGGTGAAAAGACTGACAGACAATATAAAGGGGTTAAAGAAGAAAAACTTAAGCTGAATAAGAATGACAACCATCAACATAGTTCAAGACTCTGCTTCTTTTGCCATGGAAGGGTATATATTTTAGAGAAATGTAGAAGTAAGCAGCAAGGTATTGATATGAGTGTTGGGGATTTTAGATATCGGAATCAAAAGTGTTCTGAATTCACTCAGAGTATTAATGTCAGTTCAGAGGTTACATAGGATTTCTATGCTATTATATATACATTTTGAAATTAATGGTATGGGTTTATTTTCATAGAGATTTTCATGCTTTTGAGATTGTGTCTTATACTTAGTTTTTAAAACAAGGAGAATATTTGTAAAAGCTTTTTATAGTCATGTGATCAAGTTTATATTTTATAGTACTCTTATTAATATTAAATTCATATTCATTTAGATTTCCCTAGTTTGAATTTCATTGTCTTTTATTATTCCACGTGTATTTTCTTCTATTCATTCATCTATCTAATTTTGAAACATGGTTTTGATTTCATAATACAATGTTAATTCTAGGAGTATTGTGCTCCCATATTCTGAGTTGTTTGTTTTTGTTATTTTTTCTCAACTGATTATTTGATCAAACTCTTTAAAGCATTTCCTTGGCAAATTGGTTGCCATGGCAAGTGTAAATTGATTCTAGAAGTATTATTTTTGATAAGCATATTCCAAAAAAAAAAAAGAGGGGAACATTTGTAAAAGTTTTCTTTTTTTCAAAAAAAAAAGTTTTCTTTGAGATTCTGTTGTGCTTTAACTTATATTTAAATATGTTCAGATTTTTCACAAAAGTAATTGTATACTAAGTAAAAAAAGGTATTATTTGAAATTGTTGCATAATTATATATTGTATTCTGAGTCAAGATGTATTCACATTTTTTGCAATCATTTATTATCCTCAATTTTTAAATCCATATGAGACGGATTATGGGAACTTATCATTTAAGACACTAATTGCCTTTATTCTGAGTTATCAGATGCCAGTTGGCCAAGATGCCATCCAATCACAAGAGGAATACATGCAAGAGCAGACACTGAACTGTCACATGAGGGGAGACATGCATGAAGTCAAGGTATGGCCGAGGGAACGGCTTTTGACTAATGTTGAGGTTGGATTCTCTTGGTTTAATATTTTATTTTATTTTTCCCCACAATATTGTACAGATGGCTGGAAGTATTCATCCCACCCATCTCACTTCTACACCTGGCTTCTATGCTCCCTCCTATATGCCTGATGCCATGGACATCTCAAATCCCATGCATCTGATTAAGTCTGACTCAATTTCCTCCAATATGTTCAGTGGCATGGACATATATTCCATCCACCTATTTTAAGCCTGGTATACTGCATGGGCAGTATATATTGCTCAAGTGTGGGAATGCTCATATCCCATCATTTCTCTGTTCTTTTATGGTAACCCCCATAATTATCTCAGGTGTCATGATAAATACAGTGTTGAATTTGGCCTTGACACCTGTTACCAATTATATTAGATTTTTAAATTTCTCATAATGGCATGAGGATAATTAGGCAGATGATGCAAAAAATGATGAAACAAAGATAAAAATTATTTTAAAAAATTAATATCACAGCAATTGTCTTCTCAATTACCCTCCATAAGGGGGGACTATAGTAATATTATAATTTTAAAGAATGTTTCAATTTTTGTTTTATTATATGTTTCATGTGTAACAACTAAGATTCTGAATTCCCTTAGACATGTTTTTGAGAACTTTCATTGTTTGATTTGATTATTGACAAAGCTATTTTAAAGTTGTGTTAAGCTCAATTTTGTAGGAAATTTTCCTGGCTGATTACCAGCATCCACACATCAACCCCTGAAAAGACTTCCATTCCACGACTACACCTAGAGGACATCTGAGAAAAGACTTTCAGAGACTTTAAATGAACAGTTTTGATTTGTTCTTTTTGTTGGTTTTTTTCTCTTTCTGTTATAATATACACCATCTGTAACATGTATTCTCTGCAGAGGCCCTCCCTTTGCAAGACTAATGTCAAAGCGTCGGTTCATGAGGACAAAAAAAATCGCCCCTCTGGACAAAACTTTCCTCTCTTCCTTTTCTATATTGTTGTTCACATATTATTAGTTAGCAATAGTTATCATATTGTTTTTACTGTTCCATCAAGGAAACATTTTGTTTCTTGAGGAACAACAGGGGGGACTGTAACGATTGGAATAACGCCACCTGCTGGATACTTACTGTAGAGGAGTTCTGCCCATGAAGGGAAGGTCTTTGAGGGCAAGACCAGGAGTCAGGAAGTGACGCGGGCTAGTGGGAGGAGGAAGGAAGAGACTGGCGCTCAGTCTCGCTCTCTTTTTTCCTCTGGACTCTGGTGGAGAAGGGAGCTAGAAATGCGCTCTCCCTTTAATAGATAGGAATCTAGACCTTTCTCTCTCTCTTTACCAAATTCTTATTCTCCTTAATAAATGCTTAAAAGTCTAACTCTTGCTAAAGCTTATAATTTATTGGCGACCACTCATTAAATATTTTAGACAGTTTAGCTAGAATTTTAACCCTTAACAGTAATGACTTGTATTCTTATCAGTTTGACTCAGTTCTCTATATATTTGAGAAATTAGGCTTTTATCAGTGAAATTTGTAATTTTTTTCACAGCTATCATTAGCATTTTCTTGAATCCTATTTTTCTCTTTTTATTCTTCTCTCTCTATCTCCATACTGTCTCTCTTCAAAAGTGGTTTCTTTTTCTCTTTCTTTCTTTCTTTCTTTCTTTCTTTCTTTCTTTCTTTCTTTCTTTCTTTTTTGTTTTACTACTACTTCCTACAGGCTGCTTTCCTTTCTATCAGCACTCCCCTTCTCTTATCCTTTTTTCCTCCTACTTCCCTGTAAGCTATGCCAGATTTCTATACCCAACTGTGAATTTATGTTATTCCCTCTTTGAACCAATTCTATGAAAATAAGGTTAAAGTGTTATAGACTGACCCCCCCCCCATTTTCTGCTTTGCTCTAAATGCTCTTTAATTCCTCTTTTATGTGAGAAAATGTACTACATTTCATCTCTCCCTTTCCCCTTCTCCCAAAGCATCCCTCTTTCTCACCCCTTAATTTTAGTTTTTTTAGATATTATCCCATCATAGTCAATTCACACCTAGCCCCTCTCTCAATGTGTATATACCTTATACCTGTGTTAATAATGATAAAATTCTGAGGAGTTACATTTATCATCTTTCCATGTAGGGAGGTAAACAGTTTAACTTTACTGAATCCCTTATGATTTGTCTTTCCTGTTTACATAATTTTGCTACACTAAAGTTTTGTGTTCAAATATCAATTTTTCTATTCACCTCTCATCTTTTCATCAGAAATACCAGAAAATCCTCCATTTCACTAAAGATCATTTCTTTTCCTCTGAAGTATTATACTCAGTTTTGTCAGGTAGGTAGTTTTTGTTGTAATCTTAGCTCCTTTGTCTTCCAGAATATTATATTCCAAGTCCTCTGATCCTTTACTGTAAAACTACTAAATATTGTGTTATCCTGATTTTGGCTCCATCAAATTGATTTTTTTTCTTTTTGGATACTTGAAGTATTTTCTCCTTGACCTGGGAGCTCTGCAATTTGGTTATAATCGTCCTGAAAATTGTCATTTTGGGATTACTTTCAGAAGGTGATAAGTAGATTCTATCTTTGTTTCTTTTTAAAATTTATAATCTGTTTCAAGTATATCATGGAAGTTTCCCTAGCCTCTTTTTCTGGTCATTGTTTTCAAGTAGTACAATAATTCTTAATTTATCTCTGTATTTTCTGGTGAGTTGTTTTTCCAATAAAATATTAATATTTTCTTCTATTTTTCATTATTTTTATTTTGTTTTATTGTTTCTTGATGTTATATAGAACATTAGTTTCTATGTGCCCACTTATACCCTTTAAGGACTTTTGTACATATTTTTTCCATTTGGCCTATTCTGCTTTGTAAGGAGTTCTCTTTCAGTGAATTTTTGTGACTCTTTTTGGCATTTGGTGTATTTTGTTTTAGAAGATATATTTTCTTCAACATTTTTTGTGTCTCCTTTACCAAGCTATTGACCTTTTTTCATGATTTTCTTGGTTCTCTCTCATTTTGTTCCCCAATTTTCCCTCTGTCTCTCTTTATTTCATTTTTAAAACATTTCTTGTGCTCTTCTGATGTTTCATTTTAAGCCTGAAACCAACTCATATTGTTCCTTGATGCTTTAGATGTAGCTATTTTTATGTTGTCTTCTTTGTTTTGTTTTGTTTTGTTTTGTTTTTTAGTGAGGCAATTGGGATTAAGTGACTTGCCTAGGGTCACACAGCTAGTAAGTGTTAAGTGTCTGAGGCTGGATTTGAACTCAGGTACTCCTGACTCCAGGGCCGGTGCTCTATCCACTGCGCCATCTAGCTGCCCCTTATGTTGTCTTCTTATAAGTATATGTTTTGATCTTCTCTGAAATATAGTAACTTTCTGTGGTCAGTTTCTTTTGTTGTTATTGTTCTTTGCCTAATATTTTTCTATCCTATGCATTAACTTTTAATCTTAAGTTAAAGTTGGGCTCTACTCCCAAGGTAGAAGGGACACTCTCCCAAGCTTTTGTTCTTTTTGTTTTTATTGTTTGTTTGGGGTGTGTGTATGTGTGTGTGTGTGTGTGTGTGTGTGTGTATTGCTATTTTCTCAGCTTGTTCTGGGAATCTGTAAATTTTATTTTCTTCCCATGGTGGTATGATCTAAGGAGAGGTGTACTCATTGCTTTCCTGGCCTGTGCTCTGGTCTGTCAATGACAACACTCTTTTACTCCCTAGAATTCTGAACAGTATCTCAGCTTCCCTAGTTACATGCTCTAGTGTGCTAGGACTCCTTCTATCCTTGTGACTATGACCTGGAAGTATGTAAGTGTAATGCAACAGCGTCCTGCAACCAGTGTCAACACAAAGTTCTCTATAATCTCCTTCTGACCAGTTTTCTCACCTCTTTACCGTCTGCAGACTGAGAGCTCCAGAAGCCACCTCCACAGTTTCAGCTGCCCCCGAGGCCTGCTGCTGACTTGTCAGGCAGAGCCTGTACTAGCTTACATTTTATTCTTATCCCAGTGTGACAGACCTTTCCTACTTGATTTTTCAGTTGTTTTGTCCTAGAAAAGTGTTTCAAGCCATCCATTTGTTGGTTATGCCATTATGGAATTAAATTTGAGGTGATATTTTAAAGCTGTTTGGAGGGGAATTTAGGATAGCTCAGGTGAGTTCCTGCCTTTAATCTGCCATCATGGCAGAATATTATTAAATCAATTAAGTATCAGTTGATAAAAGGATGACTTAATACCTTCCATCATAAGAAATAGATATTCAATAAATGTTTATTTAATGAAGAAAACCATTATCCTTCATTGTTTTATACAGAGATATAAGTGCAAGGCCCTGCAACAGGAATTTCTGGATTTACATGGTTCCCTATCAGAAGGAGAAGATCATTAAATCTGATTTGGAAGTAATCACAGAGGCCAACTATTCCAAACTAAATCTGAGGAAAATCCCTCACCATATTCACATCATAGTAATTTTCCAGTTCCTAATTGAAGATGTCAAATAATGGTAAATTTAGTCCATCTCAATTCCACTTTAAGATAGTACTAATTGTTAAGAAGTTCTTCCTTACATCAAGCCTAAATCAGGTCCTTTGTAAGTTATTAGATTGGAAAGGGGAAGGAGTACATTGGGATATTTCACTGATGAAAAAAATCAAAATATACCACTAAAGATATATTTTTAAAAACATTAAATGAATTCATAACTGTCCTTTGGGAATAAGAAGAATAAGGCTTATGTCTCTTCCACAGGATGACCCTTCCAATATTTCAAGTCAACAAATATCCTCCTACTAACTACCAAGAAATTTGTCTCTTGTTTAGGATAAACATTCAAAATTTCTTTACCCAATTCTGATGTAATGACTTATTACCATTCAATTTTCTTTCTTTTGTAGATGCTTCAGATATTTTAGTTCCCTACTAAAAGGTGGTATGTAGAACTTCGCACAGTACCTTAGAAATAGTCTGCCTAGGAGCAGTCTACAGTAGGATTCTCCTACCCCCAAACTTATCATTTTTTCTTAAGATGATGCTTCCCTTGATGTAGACAACATACCATCTTTTAGTAGGTAGGTAGAACACCTACAAAAGGTGAAGAATAATTCAACAAAGGATTACTATCCTTCGTCATTCCAAAGGTGACTATCTCTTTTCTACCATACACTGAAAACAAAAGTTGTTTTAAAATCAAGATTTAGCTAAATATAAGAATGATTTTCTGTACAATGTAGTTATTTAGACATTAAAATAAGGACTCAAGGTAAATCATAAAATGGCCTTTCTATGAAGATGTTAGAAATAAGCTGATTGTCATATCTTGTGAATGATTAGAATATGCTACTAAGTGAATATACAAGGAAACACTGGATAATCTCTTTCCCATTCTTCCATTCTATTCCTAAGAGTTGAAGGGTATGTGTTTGGGGTTTACGGTAGAGGGGTTGGGGGGCTAATCTATATGTTAAGAAAACTCTAATGCATTTCCAGACTAAAGCTTTTCAATGGCACCATTTTAAATTGATGTGGTTTCTCTCTAACAGTACTAATGCAAGGAGGCATTAGGCCCTAGTTATATTTATTCACTTTTTAGTATTTCCTGTGGGTTTCATCTTTGACTCTTTGCAAAGGTTAATGATGAAGGAGAAAAATGAAGGACAAAAGAGAGGAGTGTAGAAATAATACCTTTTGAAGAATGGTGTTTTCCTTTAAATAATGACCCCAAACAATTCCTGGAGTGGCAGAAACCACAAAAGGATGGGGTGAAATAATTTTCTAGCTAAAAGAAACCTAAAAGTTCAGAAAAATAAGATCTATAACACTCAGGTGACAGTGGAGCACTGTCTGGTACAGGTTCCTCCAGGGCATACCTGGTCCAAGCAAACCAGGAACAGGCCTTGTGAGCCACTGAATCAGGATCGGCAAGATCTTCTGGAACTCTCAGCTCACAGATGCTAATAACTGATTGGAAGGAAATCAAATGGGTCTCTTTTCTAGCACTGGGGGCAGGAGTCTGTTTTTTCCATACTCAGAAATGTGTCACAGTTCTGGGTGGTAATCCCAGGGCAAGGAGGAGCACTAGCACATCAGAACTTGTGGCCACAATGAAGCAAGGACCCTCATCATAGTTTCATGTCAGAAAACAGAATTTGTGGTTGCTCACATACATGAGCACAGGCCAGGAGAGTAGTATACACACCTCTCCTTATATCATACCACCTTGGAAAAACTGAAAACTTACAAATCCCTAAAAGTATCTCTGAAAACAGATGTACAAAACCCCAGAAGCTTGGGACAGTTTGCTCTAGATTCTGGAAATATAGCCCCACTTTAACAAAGAGTTATAAATCAAGAAATAGACTGGCAAAATGAGCAAATAACAGAAAAAATCTGACCATAGAAAATTACTATGGTAATGAAAAAAATCAAAACACACATTCAGAAGAAGATAACAAAGTCAAAGCTGCTACATCCAAAATGGCCAAGAAAAATATTAAATAGTCTCAGACCAAGGGTAGGCTGGGGTTTTCTAAATTATTATTGCTACTTATAAATTAATGGCTTTTTACATAATAATCTTACTTGAAAATCAATAAGAGAAGGAGAAAAAAATTGAGCAGAGAAATAAGAGTAATGCAAGAGAATCATAGGTGGGGGGGGGGTAGAGAGTTAATAGCTTGGTAAAGGGGATACAGAGGAAAAATACTGAAGAAAATAACACCTTAAAAAACAGAGTAGGCCAAATGGTTAAAAAAAATGTGCAAAAGGTAAATGAGGAGAAGAATGCATTGACAAGCAAAACCAGCCAAATGGAAATAGAGGAACAAAGAGTCACTAAAGAAAAGAACTCCTTAAAAAGTAGAATTGGCCAAATGAAAAAGGAGGCACAAAAGCTCTTGTGAAGATTTTTTTTTAATTAGAATTGAGCAAATGGAAACCAATGACTTTTTGAGAAATTAAAAAAACACACAATAAAACAAAACCAAAATATGGAAAAAAATAGAAGATAATGTAAATTATTTCATTTGAAAAGTAAAAAAAAAAAAAAATAGCTGACCTGGAAACTAGATACAAGAGAGATAATTTTAAAAAAATAATGAACCACCCAAAAGTCATTACTAAGAGAGATAAAGAGAGAGAGAGAGAGAGAGAGAGAGAGAGAGAGAGAGAGAGAGAGAGAGAGATGGAGGGAGGGAGGAAGGAAGGGAGAGGGAGAGAGGAACTAGATATTTACTTTCAAAATATTTTCAAAGAAAATTGCCCTGATAGTCTAGAATCAGAGGGTAAAATAGAAACTGAAAGAATCCACAGATCACCTCCCAAAAAAACAAATACCCATATGAATATTCCCAGGAATATTGTAGTCAGATCTCCCAGGTCAAAGAGAAAATATTACAAGTAGCCAGAAAGAAATAATTCAACTGTCATGGAGACCCAGTCATGATCTCACCAGGTTTAGTAGCTTCTACATTAAAGAATCAGAGAGCTTGGAACATGATATTCTGGAGAACAAAGGAGCTAGCATTACAGACAAGAATTACCTACCCAGCAAAAGTGAGTATAGTCCTTCTGTGGGAAAATGGACATTTAATGAAATAGAGAACTTCCAAGTATCCTTGATGAAATGGCAGGAGCTAAATAGAAAATTTGACTTTCAAATTCAAGACTGAAGAAAAGCATAAAAAGGTAAATGGAAAAGAAATCTTGAGAGATTTAATAAGGTTAAAATGTTTATATTCCTACATGTAAAGATGATCCTTGTAACTCCTAAAATCTTTTTCATTATTAGGGCAGAAAGAAGGAGTGTACAGAGACAGAGTGTACAGGTATAAGTTGAATATGAAGGAAAGATATTTTTTTAAAATAATATTAAGGGGTGAGAGAGTGATGCACTAGGAGAAAGGGAAAAGGAAAGGTTGAATGGGGCAAATTATCTCACATGGAAGAAAAAAAGCTATTATAGTGGATAGGAGATAGGAGAGTGGTTGGGGGAGCAGTGAGTGAACATTTCTCTCATGAAAATTGGCTCAAAGAGGGAATAACATACAATTTAAAATCGGTATAGAAATCTATTTTTCTCTACAGGAAAGTAGGAGGGAAGGGAATAAGAGGGTGTGTTTTTTATTATTTGGGGGTAGGCTGGGTTTTTCTAAATTATTGCTACTTATAAATTAATGGCTTTTATATAATAATGGTTATTGCACCTATTTTGGCAGTATTTATTATTAAAGTATATTCCATATTATGAAAATATTGGTTGTGTGGCATTTAATATAAGCAGGAATTCCCCAGTGCCATATTTCTTAGAGAGAGCAGATGTCCTACCAGCCTACCCTGTCCTAAGAACAGAGTGCTCACCAACCATCTTCTTGAGTCAAGAGTGTGATCCAAGATGGCAACCATCAGGAGCCTCATGTGGTCTTGACTTTTATGCTCTTTTGATAGAGGTGTCTCACCATATGCTGATCAAAGCTAATTGGCTAGCATTATTCAATTGCATTGGTTGATGTAACCTGAGTATGGTCCATATTAAAATGATATCTATAATGATAATGATGATATCAGGGGGAAGTATTCAAAAAGACTCTCCCCCAAGGTACTCAAGGCAAAGTCCGTTATCTAGGTTTGGATTAATCCCATCAGCTCACTGAACTAGAAAAAAGAGTCTATTTTCCCACTCTATTGTACACTTAGGTAGTTCCCAAAAAGAAATTAGAACTTTCTCAAGAACTGAGCTTTCTGAAGTAAGGTTTGAGGGGGTGAGAAAACCAACTAAAATTGCGTCCCTGGGTCCCCAAGAAATTTGTTATTAATAATTATTTTCTCACAATCCATCATCTGATTCATTGAGAAACTACATTTCCTCAGTTTATAAAATTAATGTTACAAATAATTTGCAAAGGATTCTTAGCTATGGGGCTTATTATGATAGTTAACAATGTGAAGGGTAATTAAAGAAAAAAATTGAGCAATGCATTCACAAAACTAAAGGGGACAGTCCCCTTTAGAAGGTAGATATTACAAATAGTACATGCAACAGAGAAATGGGAAACAAAAAGGGAAATGTCTATTTAAGTCTCTGAAGTCTCATCTCCTACCGATAATTCTTGGGACATCATCTTGATGCAGCTCTGTATTCTAGGTGTGATCTCAGGTATGATTGAAGAGAAATCTTTCTCATATTCTTTAGATGTTCTTCCTCATCTGGAAAATCTCCTTTAAAATTGATCTTAACACAAATTTAAATAACTTTGTTAATAACCAAATCAGATGACAGCTCAAAAACATATGTCTAATGAAGTTCAGGATCTTTTAGAGATTTTACAATTATAGATACAATAAAAATGTATTATTATCATTATTATCATCATTATTATTATACTTAACATTATTTCAATCCCAGTCTGAAGGATAAAATTCCCACTAAGCAGTTTCAGACTCCTATTTATAAGATGTACTCTAATACAAAATCAAAATCATATAAGTTTTCAGATTAAATTCTGTTGTCATAACTTCAAACAAAAGTAGATGCCTCTTTAAGGCATTTGCAAAAGTATTCACAAGTTATGCTGATATACCCTTCTTTAATGCAGGACTGAGACAATTTCAGACCTATGTGTACAAAAATATTTATAGCAGCTCTTTTTGTAGTGGCAAAGAACTGGAAATTGAGGAGATGCCCATCCATTGGAGAATGGTTGAACAAGTGGCATATGATTGTGATGGAGTATTATTTTGTTATAAGAAAATACAAGTAGGAATATTTCAGAAAAACCTGGGAAGATCATTCATAAACTGATGGAAAGGGAAGTAAGCAGATATAGAAGAACAGTATATACAGTATGGAAATATTATATGATGATCAAACTGACCATGACTTAGCTCTTTATATTTGCTATTTTATTTGATTCTCACAAAGTAATCCAAATATTACCTACATTTTAGAGAAAAAGAACCTGATGACCAAAGAGATCAAGTGTCATATTGGAGGTTACATAGCTCAGAAGAGGTAGAAGCTGTAACTGAACCCTCATTTTCTGTTTTCAAAGGTACTACTTTCTTACTATAGTACATATTTTATAGATATAGGCTAGAAAAATCAAATGTGATTGCTATGATTTTTAACTTTTAAGATGCTCAGTTCAATTACTCTTTCTACTGCTTTGGTACTCTACTAAAGAAATAAAACCAGAACCATGGAAAAAAGTTGAACACTTAGAAACAACAATTTTTATTTGCTAATTGATCTATACTTGTTCCTCGCTTTTGTGGCAATATTAACTAGACTCTCCTGGGACAGTGTTGTTTAGTCTCTAACTTTAAAATATACAGAATATTCATATATTATAATTTAGTAAATGAATCCATGTTAAAGCATTGCAAACAAACTTGCCAATCTTTTACATACATATACAAATACACATATTAGTTTACACCTGATTATATAAGGTCACACTATTAAAATGAACAGAAGAGGAAGAAAGTAAGAACCTTGTAAGACTTCTCAATGAACCATAGCATAATGAAGATAACAAAAAAGCAGATCATTTTGATTGCATGAACTTTAAAGAAATTGCACAACCAAAAGCAATACAGCTATGGAAATTAAGTTTCATATCAATTATTTCCAAGAAATGTGGGAAATTGGCATTATTTAATAACAAGATGAAGTCACCAATAGATAAAGTACATAAACAAGCATTCCTCAAGAGAAGATTTGCAAACTATCAACAAAATCATTAAAGATAATTCCCAATCACAAATAAGGGAACAGAAAAGCAACAGCAACAATTAATTTTAAAATATGAAATAAATCTTAAAATTTTAATTAAAAATAAAAATATGAATAATAATTAGTGGAGGGTCTGAAGGAAAATAGGCACATTACTATCCTATTAATGTAGTTATGAACCAGTCCATCTATTTTTAATACTATAATCAACTTGCTTAAAAGGGATTAAAATGTACCAATCTTTTGGCCCTGATATTCTAATAGTTGGCATGCACCAGAAGGAGGACAAAGAAAAAGTTCATCTTTATACCAAAATATTAATAGCAATACTCTTTTTTAAAATAAAGAAATGGAAACAAAATAGCTGCTTATCAATTTTGGAGTGCTTATTCAAACTGTGTAGTATCAGAAAATTATTCCATTATGTAAAAATGAATAAATCCAAGATGTATGAGAAGAGTTATATAAACTAATGCAGAGTGAAGTAAGAAGAATTGGGAAAATAATCAGGAAAAACCTCCAACAATGTAAACAGAAAAAAAATTAAAACAAAAAGTAAATTGAATTATATGTAATATAATTCTACTCAATAGGTTTTGCCTTGAAGAGATATGAAAATCGACCCTCTTCCCTACTTTTCAGAGATATGAGACCCTGTGTATGACACATCACATATCTTATCAGACTTGCATTCTGTGACAATTGTGAGACATTGTGACAGTTTTGCTGAACTGCTTTTTTCACTTTTTTTTCTTTTCTTTTCTTTTTTTTGGTCATAAGGAGTGTCTCAGTGGGTGGTAGAGGAAGATATATTCAGATTTGGAGGCAATGCAAATCCAAAAGGTATGAAGAAAAAACAAATTTTACTTCATAGGTTTGTAAGAATCAAAAGTACTTTGCAAATATTAAAGTACTATATAAATTTTATAGATCATAATTATCATGTGTGGTAAAATAATGGAATTAATGGCAGATGCCTAGATGTCCCACCTGATTGATTTAGCAGTGTTTTAATTTGGTGTGAATGAGAAACTACTAAGTACCCATTTAAGATGATTACATTTTTAGCCACACCTGGCCAGCACTGTTAAACCCAGTTTAAACTTGGGCAACCCTGAGGAGTGTCCTCAGAGGCTGTGGACTGCATCATTAACAGGGGACCAGGCTCAGCCACACAACTTGAAGGACTTCCCCTTTGGAGGAGGGAGAAAAAAGTAGAAAAAGGGACCCTCAACAGGAAGTTGGGGTCTTTTTCCTGCCGGTGAGCTTCTGGGAGCAGACTGCTGAAAGGCCGCACATTTGTTTCCTATTGAAATTATGGCCCCCAGGTAGTGAGTTAATAAAAATGAATCCAACTCTTTGAATTAGCTCAGCTGGAAGCAAGTTTGGGGATTGTGTTGGCCTTTGCTAGAGCCAGGAAGATTATCCATTTTCCTCTTTCCCTATTCCCTTGTAATTGACTTAATTAATTTCACCTTTGCTGTGTATTTTATTACCATTAATAAAAGCTGATTTGTTTGTGGAAAAAAGGCTGTCAATACTCTTTCTTATTGGCCTGGGAGAAATAACTAAAAAAGACAGTTCGGAGGGGAAGAAACTTTGGACCTAGAAGTCCCTCATTATTTCCTTAACCCCAATTTTATGGCAAGTCCCCCAATTAACTCTCCCCATATGAAATTTGGTCCCTACACATAGCATACAAAATAAATACAGAATAATTTGAGGGCGAAAATGACTAGAAATTGCTTGGATCAAGAAAGGCAGATCTGAATCTAGAAAAATCTAGACCAGAACTTATTATGAGCATGAGTGATCCTTCAGCCCATATTGTTCCAAGCAGGAAATGGTTGTAAGAAAAGCTACACAGATAGTAAAGTGGCTGCAACTATTTGCTTTGCCTTCATAGAGTTTGTCCACAAAATGGATATAGTGTTATATCAAGTGTATTGTAAGGTATTGACCATTACTGAATTATACTCATGATTATCAATTTGTTTACATATATCATACCATCTTTTTGTTATCTCTTTCCTTAAGTCTGAATACCCTCCTTTTCATCAGAATACATCTGATATGCATTCATTTTGATTGAGAAGGGCATCCAGCTATCTTTCACACTCTCCCATTCTCTTTAGACAGGCCTCTGTTATGCTAAAAGAAAGAATATACTTTATAACCACAGGGTGATCTGACTTATTTGAGCATGTATGTTGCGATTGGGAAAACCAGTATACCCAATACACCCATTGTTTTGCTTTTACCTCTGCAGGCACCTGAGAGTAATGAGGTAGGGAGATTACAACCACTGGCTTGTGTAAGGCTTTTCTCCAACATGGCCAGAGGTATCTCTTTTCTTTGTCAAATGAAGTCATACTATTGAGATGTGTATAAGTGGCCCTGATGTCTATGTGAAGGCTTATAATTTTTCAAGAAGGAGGACTGAGGCAGAGATTGACATTAAGATCAAATCTCTTAGTTTTTCATTTATTAGAGTCAGATCCTGACTTAATAATTCTCAATTACTATGACTTGCATTTCTTATGAAAACAAATTGTACACTGCTGTTTGAAGAAGGGAGAGGAGAAGCAAGAAGCGGGGACAGCATCATTCTGAACAAGAATAATTCTGAAGATTTATCAGAGATTTGTTAACTTACCACATGGGAGAACTATTTATCATTTTTATCCATCTCAGTATAGGCCCCTACAGCCAATTTAATACAGTAGTACCTGAAGCAATTGCTAGAAATAGAAATATCTTATTTTCTTCTGGAAAAGAAACTTGAAGGGACAAAAATCAATAAATTTGCATTTGCTGAGTATGAGAGTATGTGCTCATCAGTGGACTACATAATGGGTAGAATTTATATTCCAAAACTTAGTTCCTTCCCTTAGAACGTTTATGATCTAGTTGAAGATATGTGAAACAATTGACATAAAAGCAAGAAAATATATTTAAGTGCTAATTTGTATAATAGAGCCATCATTAATTTCTGCAAGAATTAAGAGGAGAATAGCAAGGACTGGTATAGAAGTTTTTATGAATTATGACTTCCAGATTTGGGATAATGAGTAACATGGGAAAACATGGTGCTATTGACACCAAGAGGGTAGTTGCAAGGGAAGGCCAACATGGAATGTAAAAAGGGATGATTTCAAGTTGGTATATGTTGAGTTAGCAATGCAGGTAAAACTTCCAAGTAGAATTAGAAGACAGCTGGGAGATAGGGATCTGGAACTTGGGAGAAGAGTGGAAGATTAGAGCTATAGATTTAAAAATTGTCAGAAGTGTTGAAGCTAAAGACCTCATTATAAACATTTGGCCAAGTTTTACTGCCCTGGAGGTGAAGATGGGTTGATCAATCTTCAAATAAATTTTGAATTCACTTGAGATTCCACTTTACTCAGCTTTTGAATGAGGCTCTCTATTTTAACTTGCAGCTTAAGGGGGTCCAGACATATTTGGAAAGTTGCTGCAAATGAAGTGTTTCCATCAGTAACAGACTCTGCTGGCAGCAGTTCTCCTTCATACATGATTTATATGAACATTGAGCCTCAACTTCTGGGGAGTTCAGCGTTAGTTCACAGGAAAAAAAATACCACTGTAAGCAAAGCAATCCTGACTGCATCATCATCTGCTTCCTTCCTCACATTTATTCCTGCAACTTCCATAATTTAGTTAAGAGAATACGCTGAATAAACACTTTGGACTCTTGCAACCATTATAACAGGAACTGAATTTTAGAATGTATAAATGCATGTATTATGAATGGATAGTGAGGGCTGTCAGTTATAAGGAGCAAAAGATCCTGGTCAGGACCAGAACTGGAAAAAAAAGGGAAGGAGGTTTGGCCTTATTGCCACTTTCAGCTCCAGGTCTCACACTTAATTACTTACAAAGTAACAAAGGGTAGGTTCATGAAATATTACTCTAAGGACTGTGTTGCCTTGGTCAATGAAGCTTTTCCCTCTTTCATGAGTAGTAGTGGAAACTTCTCACACAAATGCCTGAGTTGGTGCTGATAAATGTTTAACAAGTGAATCCCCTAGGGAAAAAATACTCTCATAACACTTTTAAGTTCAATCAGTATGATTAGTATTTTTGTCCCTTACTTTTTCAACTCTAGACAACTACCAAAACAATAAATATAGTCTTGATTAGAATTATTTTCTGAGTTCTACAATGTCATTGCTTACACTAAAAATAGTATCAGTTCTCATGAGCTCATGTTTGAGGTGGTTATAAAATTCCTCTTCCTGGAACCCTCTTCTTATGAATTAGTGAAAGAAAAGTAGAGCTAAAAGATGATCTAAGTATCCTCCAGAGTTACTGCATTCTTTGACATTGACTTATTGAAATGTCAATCAGTATCAAGCCAGTTGGCAGCAGTTAGACAACTAGTGAAAACTGTCAGTGGTTGACCTGATGCTGACTGACAGTTCAGCCATCCAGTAACATAGGTAGAACTGAGGCAAAGTCCTATAGCTATTACTGAGGTTCCATTAGTTCAAATTTCCTGAATAACTATCTCTATTTTAAGAATAAATCTTCATAATAAAAATCTCATGCATTTTATATTTTAATATTGTATTTGGCCAGAAACAGATGGTATTACACCATTTATATTTCAATGCTACCATGGATGATTCCTTTCTTTGAGGCATGATATGTGTATTGTTGAAGATATAATTCTGGCCATTTCCTTCACTTATTTCTCCTTAATGAAGCCTTGCCCTGCCCTGCCCTACCCAACCCCTCCTATACTCTCCCCTCCCCTCTCTTTTCCTCCCTTCCCTTCCCTTCCCCTCCTCTCCTCTCTTTTTTGTTTCCTTCTTGGCCTAAGCATTGATTGGGGCAAAGAATAAGAGATCAGAGTAGCAGCACAGAGAAAAAAAAAAAAAGATGACGTTTGAGTTTGCTCCCAGTAGACTTTTTATTTCTTTTCTCTTTATACTCACTTAGTAAATTATTTTTCTCCCAATGATTCAGTTATCATCCTACACAAAGGAATCCCAAATCTATATATTTAGCTGTATTCATGTCCCTAAAATCCAATAGCACATTTTTGACTTCTTAATGGATAAGAATTCATTGTTTTTCCCCAAGATCTATTCATACTTCAAACTTCCCCATTTCTGTTAAGTGGACCACCATCTTTCAGTCCCCCATATTCATAACCTAGGATATTCTCATCTCTTCCTTCTCTTTCAGTATCCAATAATTTTCCAAACCTTTCCAATTCTACCTCCACAATATCTCTCATACTATTCTCTTGACTTTGGCTAACATCACTATTTTTCAGCCTTCTTATCATCCCTTAACTGAACTATGGTCAATAGCCTTCTAAGCTGGTGGTACTGCTTCCACTTTCTTGGTTCTATAGGAGTGTGTGGGGGCCAAATTTAATATATGAAGAGTTAATTGGGTGACTCGCCAAACTTTGGGGTCCCAGGAATAATGAGGGACCTCTAGGTTTAAAGCTCCCTCCCCTCTGAACTGCCCTTTTAGATATTTCTCCCAGGCCAATAAGAAAGGAGTCTTACAGCTTCTTTTCCACAAAAGGATCAGATTTTATTACTTGGGGATTAATTAAACAACAAAGGTGAAATTAATAAAAATCAAAGATAAGGAAGTAGGGAAAAAGAAATACAAATAAATTCTCCTAGCTCTAACCTAAATCTATACAATCCCCAGCTTTTTCCAATTAAGTTAATTCAAAGGAATTCAGGGCTATTGTGTTCACTCACCACACCTGGGAAGTCTGCTAGTTGCTCATGCCACCAAAAAGGCAGAGGGGAGAGAAGAGAGAGTCATCATTCTGGAAGGGACTCAGCTTCCCTCCTCAAGCATTCAATCTTCCTCCCCCAAAAGGGGAGGTCCTTCAAAAACTGCCTATGGAGAGGTTTCTCCTTCTGCCATCAGTAACATATGTAACTTCAGGGTGGGCCAGGTGTGGGCCCTCCCAAAAGACTCACCTAAACTCCAATAATTTTTACCACAATTGTCCCATACTTATAATCTACTACTTTCTTACCTCTACCTTATATAAAACCTACTTTCAAATGTCAGCTCATGTGGCACCACATATTCTCTTTATCAATTTTTTTCTATATTAAATATTGCTATATTAAATTGCTGTATTTATATCCTCAGGATCTAGTATAATACTGGCAGGAAAGAAAGAAAGAAAGGAAGAAAGGAAGAAAGAAAGAAAGAAAGAAAGAAAGAAAGAAAGAAAGAAAGAAAGAAAGAAAGAAAGAAAGAAAGAAAGAAAGAAAGAAAGAAAGAAAGAAAGAAAGAAAGAAAGAAAGAAAGAAAGAAAGGAAGGAAGGAAGGAAGGAAGGAAGGAAGGAAGGAAGGAAGGAAGGAAGGAAGAAAGAAAGAAAGAAAGAAAGAAAGAAAGAAAGAAAGAAAGAAAGAAAGAAAGAAAGAAAGAAAGAAAGAAAGAAAGAAAGAAAGAAAGAAAGAAAGAAAGAAAGAAAGAAAGGAAGAAAGAGAAAGAAAGAAAGGAAGAAAGGAAGAAAGGAAGAGAAAGAAAGAAAAAGAAAGAAAGAAGAGGAAGGAAGGAACGAAGGAATATTTTAAAATGCTTTTCCCTAATTCACAAGTCTGATAATGTAATTCTCTGTTCAAAACCTATCAATGACTCACAGTCAGACAAAATATAAATTCCTTAGCTCAACATTTGACACTTCCTTATCAAAGTAGCCTAGTAGACAGTGAATTGGCCTGGATGTCAGTAATACCTTGAATAAAGTCCTCTCTATGACACATACTGACTGTGTGACCAATAGCAATTCATTTAACCTCCTAGTGACATAGACTAATCTCAAAGACTTTAGTTTCATAAAGTACCAGTTTACACTAGTAGAGGTAGTTTTTTAATGAAAAATTCCTTACAACAATGAAATCACAGGCTCAGTTCCCATCCTTATCCTTATGTCTTGCTCATAGTGTACCTTCCAATGTTATTTTGTTGTACTCTCTTTCACGTAGTCTATATTCCAGCCAACTGAAATTCTAAGTATTCCATGATCTTCAAAAGCCCTTTGCCATTTCTATGCATTCATAGAAATCATGCCCATCTGTGTCTAGTAAATTTGTCAAAGTCCCCTTCCTCCTTCAAGGCACAACTCAGTTGCTATCTCTCATATGAAATTTTCCCTTATTTAATGCTGTGTTCTTTTTCTCCTTGGATTTTCCTACTGTACTTTGTCTGCATCTCTCCTTTGTCCATATCATAGCCTACTAGTACATGCTATATTCTTTTTCCTATCTATCCAAAGATGCTGAGATCTTTGTGTGAGAGGACTGGGTCATTTCTCATCTTTGTATACCAACTGCCTAGCATAGGACCTTTCAAAAGGAGTCACTGAATATATATATTTTTTAAATTGAACTGAAATGTGACAATTAAGTCAAATCTCTATTTCTGTCATTTCTTATATATTGTATTATAATGCTCATCTCAATGATATTTTACTATATTTACATTTTATTCCTTAAATGTATTTTATTGTTAAAATGATAAGAAATACCATTTATAGACTATTCACTTTTTTACCAATAACTTTTTTTTGGAGCCTGTCCTAAAAAATTCTTCTGTCCAAATATTTACTTTCACTATTTTGAAAGTTTGAGACCATGATATGTGAAAGAAAGAGGAAGAATAGAATCACCTACCATGTTCCAACAGCAGAATAGATGGATTCTAACAAATTCCAAGGAGCACTTCCATTCCACATTTTATCTGCATATATTCTCTCTTACCAAAATGTAGAGGAGTTATTTTTGGTAGGAGAATGTCATGCTATGGTGGGAATAGTACAAAAATGCTAAAAGATCTAGATTCACATCCTAATGTTACCTACCTCTTGATTTTGAGCAACTTTCTGTTTTTTTGTTTAAGTCCCTGCCAAATTCTAAGGTCTCTTCCAGGACTAAATTATTTCCAATTATTTCTACAATTCTGTCATATTTTATCTTGGCTGTTCATTGGAAGGACTCATTCTAATATGAACTATGGTCTCCAAGCAGTCACTTTTTTCCATGTCAATCCTATCAAAATATTAACATCCCATTTTCCATCAAACTGGGACTTCATCTGTTGATCTTTCCAAAGTCCCAAGTCATCAATCTTGTGTGTTGTATGTACTCTGTTCTGCTGATGTCATGTTTTCCCTCTTCTCTCCCCATACCTTCCACTCTCACAAACACTTTATAACAATGGCCTTCTGAAGAGATTGCCTCATATTTCTTGTAGAAACCAAAGAAATGATTCTGGGAGATGATCTTATAAGTTCTATGGAGGTCAGAGGCTCTAGATCTACTACCCATGAAATTATACAATATGAATGTATACCTACTTCACTTAGAATTGGCCACAGAAAAACAAAAAGTTTAAAGTTAGAGTTTTTCTAATTTCTTGTACAAAAGCATCCAAGGAATATGTCAAAGATCATCCTGTGCTTTTTCGTCTTCTTAACATCCGTCATTTCCCTCCATTCATGCTGCAGGTGTACTTTTATGAACTCCAAAACCCATTTAGTTTCAGGTTCCTTAATTAACTTTTCCCTAAGAGGCACTTTAAAACTATTCTCTTACTACCACTCAGCTATACTGAAGATTTTATTAACCATTTGGAGAAAAACTAAGAACCACAGAATTCCTAAAGACAATATGAATGGTTCCTTTCAAAACCCTGAAGTCATTTACCAAATTTCTTTGTTATGAACAAATGCACACTTCAGTAAGGCCACAGTATAAAGATGTCAATTTGGAATGCAATGCAGATAAATGATTTTACATGTAATTGATAAATTGAGGGAATCTCATTATTTTGACATTTAGCCTGAGAGATATTTTCATTTTGTATATCCTCTTCTCAGCTTGTAAGTTTAATGACACATGGTTTCCTTATATGACAATTTAATTGGGTCCTGTCCATATTGCTCTGTGTCTGAAAGCACATCCTTCAGTCTGAAAGAAATATAAATAATAGAATATTTGAAGTGTTTTTTTAATTAGTTGCAAGGTGTAGAGGAGAATCTGTGTTCAAGGAAGCATACATAATATCCATTTCATAGCTTTATTCCTAATGCCTATAACTTTATTCATACAGATGGTAATAATTTTTCATTTGTAACTTTACTATTTTAATTCATAATTTTCATACAGAAATAATAACAATAACAATTCACATTGCTATAGCATTGTATATAACATAATTTTCATACAGAAATAATAACAATAACAATTCACATTGCTATAGCATTGTATATAACCTTCAGTCATTGTGTAATCCTGTTTTCCTGAAAACAAATCTATGAGGTAATAATAATAGTTCCCATATATATTGTGATTTCTGTCTTGTAAAGTGCTTAAAATACATGAAATTTTAATCTAACAACCATCTTGTGAACTAGGTATTATTATGGTCACTTTACACATGAAGAAACTGAGTATGAGAGGTTAATTGACTTTCCTAAGAACCCTCTGCTAGTTTGGATCTAGGGAGGATCTCAGGCCCATGTCCTCTTGACTTTACATCTATTCCTCTGCCCATTGTGCCTCCCTGTCTCCTAGAGCTAGCAATCATGATAGTTAGCATTTACATATTGCTTTAAGGTTTACAATGCATTTCAGATCTCATTTGGCACTCACAATTAATAAGTGAGGTTGATCCTATTATTATCCCTTTTTTACAGATGAAGAAACCAAAGAATTAGTGACTTGCCCAGGGTCACATGACTAGTCATTGTCTGTGGCAGTATTCAATCTCAGGACTGCCTGACTCCAAGTTCTCTGTTGTATCTCCAATACCATCTAGCTGCATAGGTAGGGAGTTCACATGTTTTCCAGAAGATGAAATTGAGAGCCAGAGAGATTAAATGTCTTGCTTAGATTGACATATTTGTGAGATGTAAAATTGGATATAAGATCATTAAACTCCCCTTTTAACCTTTCCCTTATATATCTCCCAGACCAGTAAGAAAAAGAAGCCTCTGAGCTTTAATCAGAGAGGGATTAGCTTTTATTGTTTGGGAATTAATAAGCCAACAAACAGGTGATACTGATTAGGGAAATAGGAAAGTAGAAATACAAATGAATAGTTTTAGATCTAAGCTTAGTCTATATTCTTTTATAAAACTCACCAAATCCCACAATTGCCTGCCAGGCCGAGAACCAGAGCAGATCACCAAAAGCGTGCGCCATCAAGCCAGAGTCTGTGAGACCGAGCACCAACTTCTGTTCTAACCTCCATTTTAACTTGGCATCCAGGATGTAAGGCGTGCTTGTCCATGCTCTCCCAGGTAGCAGCAGACGCATGGCTGTTCGTCACGGTCTCCTCCCCAAAAGGGGCAGTCCTTCAAAAGCCACTTTACCACATATTTAATGTGTCAGAGCTTAGAATTAAACGCTGTTCTGGCTTTAAACTTAACAATTTAAAAAAAATATATCCCACAGTTCCTCTCAGAAGAATCCATAAAGGAAACAAACAAAAAAACATTGCTATTCAAACATTATCATTACATAGAGGACAGGCAAAAATTAAAATATTTAAATGATTTTGTGACCTCATGTATCTGCTTACCCACAGTGATGAAGATTGCAACCAATCCATAGCTATGATATTTTTTTTTAGTGTTCCCCCATAAGTTTACCTCCTGGGATCCATGTACCAGCAGTCTTATTCATAATTTCTTGATAGTACCCAAGATTTCCATTGATTATCCCTCACTCTAGCCACAGTTGTCCCATATTCTTTTTTGCCAATATACTTCTAAGATGACAACCTTTATACTCCTTTTCCTTCACAATTCCTTGCCCACAATGAGTTGTTGCCTGCTTACACCCACCATGAGCCTCTCCAATGCCCTGTGGTTAATGATCAGTTTCAGTTGTTCAGCAATTGCAGTGATCCATGTCTCAGTCAAATAACAAGGAAAGTTGGAATTAAAGAAAAAAAGACGGAACTCACTTTTAGTAAGCATCTTGAGCTCATGAAAAAAAAAAAACAACTGTTACAAGTTTCCAAATTAAGTAGATATAAAAATAACAAATTATTATCTTAAAAGAAAACCCATATTTATTCCATTATAGATATAAAAATATGTGCTTGTATATACACACATATATATTTGTGTGTATGTGTATATGCACACACACAGTGCAGAGAGGTGTGAGAGAGAAAATGGTATATACCACACTGGGGAAAGCCAGGTGGCACCAAAGATAGAGCATGAGGCGTGGAATCAGGAACACCCATCTTCTCGAGTTCAAATCCAACCTCAGATATTTATTAGCTATGTGATCCTGAGCAAGTCACAACCCTGTTTGCCTTAGTTTCTAATCTGTAACATGAGCTGGAGAAGGAAAAGGCAAAGCACTGCAGTATCTTTGCCAAGAAAACCCCAAAAAGGGTTACAAAGTCATATATGACTGAAAGGACTGAACAACAATTTTATTTGTTGCAGGCATAGAGTCAAATATATTACAGACAAGATCTACTTACAAACAACAACAACAAAAACATAAAGATCTCCTTAATAGTTTCAAGTTAGCAGAGAATAAAACACACACACACACACACACTCTTTCAACATTTCATTTCCAAATTCATGTTCTCTGTTGATATATAATTTTATCTTTATGATCCAGCAACCAAATTTACTTTCTATATTGTGACAGGGGGTCAATAAGTAAGGAATGTGTTTTTAACTAGAACAAGTATCAAAATATACTCTTATTATAGAGGCATTAGGATATAGTTGGAACATTGCTGGACTTCAAAGTATCCTTGAATCCTAATTCTAACATTTATCTAATCATGAGCCAGATTCTGATCCCGTAAATTCACTTTTCTAAACCTTTGCTTCCCCTTTTGTATAATAAATATACTAATATTTGTCAGACCTCATCAAAAAGGTTTGGTTTTGTTATTTTTGTTTTTGTTTTGAAAATGTGCTTTCTAAGTCTTGGAGTATAATAGAAATGTCAGTTGCCATGTTTTGCAGTGGAAAGACTAGTAGAGCTCAAATCATTGGAACTGGTTTTAGCCACAGCTCTGCTACTTACCACCCCTGTGACATTTGGTAAATCATTTTATGTCTTTGGGTTCAGGTGACTCATCTGTAAAATGAGTTGATGAGACTTCACAATATCTAAAGTCCTTCTGAGCTCCAATTCTATAATCCTGTGACCCTGTGAAGTAGTCTTACTTATAAGGTTGGTAGTCATGTTTTTAAAATAAAGTATTTTGAAAGTGTGCTCAAATTCACCTTAGTTATTGACTTGCGATTGGATCCTACAGTAATAAATTGTAGCAATGATATAGGCCTCATCATTTTTCTTGGCAGGCCTCATTGATTTCAAAGTTTCTTGGACATTAATTATCAGTAGTATCTCCTAATCCAGGTGAAATTAATTCATAGACACCCCTGTGACTCTTTCTTTTAAGAAAAATCTCATCCCCATTCAGAGTCTGTGACATCATTAATTTTGTTCTGCTTCTTTAAGGGCAATTAATAATCAATTTCCCCCCTGCTTCTTCTAATATATGCTAAATTAAGAACAATATAGCTTCCTCAGCCTGACTCAGGGATATCTAGCAAACTGATCTTTTAATGATTCCAGAAATCTTTGGGTTCGAGCCTTTAATTTTCAAAACTAATAAATATGGGTCTCTCTTTTCTGTGAGATTACATCAGAATCACATATGCAGAATATATCAAAGGCCTTTTAGTCCTCCATACTTTTTTTTTTCAGTTTCCCAAGTTTTACTGAAAGACTGCTAACCACAGGGAGATCACAATGGAGATAGGTGTCTCCAGTCCACCATACTTTTAAAACATCTATCTATCTATCTATCTATCTATCTATCTATCTATCTATCTATCTATCTATCTATCTATCTATCTATCTATCTATCATGTATCTATCATCCACATATACACATGTACATATATACATATATAAAAAACACTAATATAAATGAAAGACTTTCCAAAGATTAACCTCTATATTTGCCAAGATATGACCCACCATTTCCATCAAGACAGAAAGGCAATGTGTAAATAATATATGTAAATATATAAATATATGTAAAGAACTCACCTTGGAGTCAATTTGACCTGAGTTTTAGTTCTGCCTCTGAAGAGGAGAGGAATGGAGTTTACTCACTGGGAGTTCCATATGCCAATTAAGATACAGGTTAGATTTTTTTTTTGTCAAGAAAGTATTTACAACTTAAAAAAAATAGATTTACTTGAATTGCTCTCCATGCATATAGTTTCACATTTCTCTAACCCATCTTCCTCACAATTTCCAGAATAATCTTCCTAAATTACAGGTCTGATAACATCACTCCTCTGTTCTAGAAGCTGCCATGGTGCACTATTTTTTCATATATCTCTGAGCACTATAGACAGTTGAGGTAAAACATAGTGCTTGCTCGCAGTAAGATTGATCACAAACTAATACAAACTAAAATATTACTTTTAACTATAAAACTTATTCCCAGAAAGGAATGGTGATAAGCTAAGGTAACACAGCAAGCTAGTACCAGAAGCAAGACATGAAACTAGCTTATCTTGAATTTCCCCATCACTCTTTCCATGTAAACCAATCTTACCTCTTTTTAAAGATACTGGCAGAGGCACAAACATATGAAGCATAAGATCACTTACTGTCTTCCAGGTTACTTTTATTCCACTTATGTATAATGTTTACTGAATAAAGGATTTTGTCTCAAATGTTTAACAACTAGCAACTGAATCACTGGGAGAAATGATGACTGTCCAATGATGAAGAGCCTCCTAATATTGATTCTATTTTCAACAGTGTCTGGGGAGCTTTGCATTAATTAGTACATCTTAATTTTATCAATATTGTCAATAGCAGAGAAAATAGTAGACCATGCTGCCCCCTGTTGTAATAAAAGATGGTCAGAAGTTGAGTATCTTTCCATCACAGATTGAACAAAAGGTATCATCAATATGTCAACCCATAGCAAAATCTTCTAACATCTTGAACTTTTAATAAGTAGTTCTGGAAGCAGCTAGGTGGCCCAGTGGATAAAGCACTGGCCCTGGATTCAGGAAGACCTGAGTTCAAATCCAGTCTCAGACACTTGACACTTACTAGCTATGTGACCCTGGGCAAGTCACTTAACTCTCATTGCCCCGTAAAAAAAAAAAAAACAATTTAAAAAAGTAGTTCTATGTTTCTCAGAAGTATTCTTATTAAGTGATTATGCTAATTTCAGGAATAAAATTATACATATATGTATTCTGCATAGAAAGTTGTGCTTCATAGCACTTTGATAATGTGGCTTTTCTCAGATTTATTAACTACCTCTAACTTCTGATAGATAATAAAAAATGTGCAGATAATGCAAGACAGACAACTGACATTAGCTTCACAGGTTATTACTGGCTTTTAGATCTCATCTTAAAAAGCATATTATTTAAAGAACATATTATATTAATATAATAATATATGAAAATATAGCATTTTACATCTACATAATGTGTTACATAAACATTTTATTAGATTGTTAGTCTTTTGAAAAATATTATATTATATTATACTTCAAAAAGAAAAAAAACTACAATGGAATTTTGAATGAAAGAGTTGGAATTAAGAACAGCTCATATTTCTAAAATGTTTCAACATTTGCAAAGCATTTTCTTCCCAATAACTATGAATTATATATAGCAAATTATATTATTCCCATCTTGATAATATTCTCATTTACATTTCATTACATTTCAGTCAAACAGACTACTTCTTGTTTCCTAAGTGCACTATTCCATCTCTTGACCCGATGCTTTTGAAGAGACTACCTGAAGTTACCTATCTTCTCATCTTAGAGATCTCTTAAGAATTCTAGAATCATTCAAGGGTCAGCTCAGGTCTTACAGGCATTTCCTTCTACCACCTTGCTTTCTTTGTCCTTCTGTTGTTGGCATTATCTTTATCCTTAAGTTAACAGGCATGTCTGTTGGCATATTGTATCCCTGTAGTAGAATGTAAACTCCTTGAGGGCAGGGACTATTTTAAATTTTGTTTTTGATTACCACAGTCTACCATAGTTATGTTTACACAGTAAATAAAAATACTTGTTGAATTTAATTAGAGTGATGATATGGTTATTTGTTTTTTTTAAAATGCTATTGTTACATCAGTTCTGGGTAAGAATATTTTAATTATCAATATAATATACCAGTAAAGGATTGACAATGGGTCTCTTTAACCTCTACTTTTTTTTTTTTTTTGCAGGGCAATGAGGATTAAGTGACTTGCCCAGGGTCAAAAAACCAGTAAGTGTCAAGTGTCAGAGGTGAGATTCGAACCCAGGTCCTCCAGAATCCAGGGCCAGTGCTTCATCTACTGTGCCACCTAGCTGCCCCGTCTCCTTAACTTCTAATCATTCCTAGCTGCATGGTAGAGAAAGCAGGGAGAAAGCTTCAGTATGGCAGTTAGTGGGCGCAGAAAGAAAAGCACTCAAAGGCACAAAAGACCTAGAAGAGAGAGGGACCTCCAACAGCATGCTCAGAGAGAAAGCTTATTGCCTTTCCCAAAAGTTATCCTCTTTCAATAGAGGCAGGTCATTATACATTGATCAAAGCTAATTGGGTAGCATTATTCATTTTCATTGATTGACATGACTTGAAGGTGGTCTAAATCAGGAAGAAGAATGTAAAAGACCCTCACTCAAGTTGTTTAAGGCAAAGTTCATTATCTAGGTGTGGTTTGATCCCACCAGTCCTTCACTAAGCTAGACAAGAGAGTCTGTTTCCATTTCTTTTGTTCACTTGAGTTTGTTGCAATTGAGATTTAGACTTTGTGGAGTGGGGGGGGGGGAGAGAAAGCACTTAGAAACTGATCCCTGGGTCCCCCAAGAAATTCAGTATTAATAATAATTTTCTCACAGTAATGAAACTGAGGCTAAAAACATTAAATTGACTTGGCCAACATCACATAGGTAATAAATATTAGGCTTGTATTTAAATATATATATTTGACTCCTAATCATTTCAGACTCCATATTATATAATACAACTCTTACTCCAAGTTTTACAAATAAAAGCTACGGGTTTGTTTGTTTTTTTAATGAAAAAGAACTAAAGTAAAAACTTAACCTGTCCTACATCAAAATGTTTTTAAGAAGAATACAGTAAGGCATTTAGAAATTTCTGAATATTTTTCTTTAATTCAAATGGCATTGTATTAATTTAAATGGTTATAATTTTATATTTGATTGAGGAAAAAAATGAAGAAACATGATATACAAAAAAATAACTCCAGCCTGACCTAATTAAACAAGTTACAGATGACATAAAAGGAAAATGTATGGAGGAAAAGACATTGACACCAATTTTAACAATTTCATATATTTATTCAATTTTTTAAAATGCCATAATCAGAATAACAAAATAATATAAAAATCTCCTCAATCATCAAGAGATTAGATTACTTGCCAAGGACAGATTTATGGCAGCCAAGAACAACACTGGTTTAGAATACAAACTAGTTTTTTAAAAAAATCATCCAGCAAAAAGTAGTGGAACATTATGAGCATTATTGCCTCGTGAGTGTACAAAACATTAGAAGAAAGAAAAGGAAGCTCAGTGAGAGATACCTCTAGACAAAGTTGTTCAATGGCTCCAAGGACATTTAAGGATGAAATTTAAAAGCATAAAAAAAAGATAGAAGATCTAAGAGTTCTTCAAAGATATTTATAATAAGTTTTTCACCTTCATGGATGCCACATTTTGACTTTAATGTCATGATTATGCGTATATATATTTTTAATAAGTGGAAATGGCATGGGGAAAGCACCAAGATTAGACAAAGTACATAAAAAGAAATTGCAGCCATTGAGTCACAGATTCTCAAGGTATCACTAGGAATGAATGATAACAAAATCATTAAAAAAAAAATCTTGGAAAAAAGTGACCAATAAAAAATTAATAATGACCAAGCCATATGCCCATTCTCCTAACTATATAATTTTTTCTAGAAGAATAATATACACATGCATTGAGAGAATCTTTAATGAGGATATTAGAAGGGAATAGGCATGCTTTTATAAATGATATTCTACACTTGAAAATAGTATATAGAAACATTACAGTCACTACTAAATGAGATTGATAATCATTCAAAAGACTTTGACCTAACTAACCACACAGGAAGAAATATTTACATAAGTGGATAGAAAATGCCTATAGTCCAAAGTATGATATAAAATTAAATGGAACACCTTTGGAGCTCATTCATTTGTGTGGGTATTGGACAGACTGCAAATGGACTATGAGCTAATTCCAGAATTGAACAGGAGAAAGATACAGGATAGATTGAAATTGTTCTTTTATTGACTAAATTTTTCTCTGAAATACAGTCATCTGTGGAAGCAATATTCTGTTGATATGTGTCTGAGTCATGGAATACTACATTCTTTCAATAATCAAAGCTGAGAATCAAAAATAGGGTAATGGAAAGCTGCATAGTGCACAATACAGACAAGGAATTACACAGTAGAAATATTCTAAAGTATATGATCAAATAAATTTATGATCAAGAAAATAGACTAATCACAAAGCAAAAATAAGCACAATACTGAATGCTAGCATCACACCATCTAGAGAATATAAAGAAGTGACCTAGCTTGTTGAGTACAACTTATGAATAGATACAGACAAGAGTCTCACAGGTTAGATAGGCATGAAAAACTGAAATCTTTATGAGATCACCTGAACATTGCAATATTAACCACTGAATATTATATTTAATTAATCTTATTTCATGGATTTTTCCTGCCCACATCCCACTTAAGCTTCAATTTATAATTCTTTGAACATATGAAACATAAATTATATAGCATGTAGAACAACATGATTTAGTGGAAAGAAGGATTTTAATCCAGAAGACTTGTGTTAGAATTTGGGCACTCTGACTTATGTATGTAATATTGTGCAAAGTAAACTCTTTGGGCTTCAGCTTGATCATTTGTTAACAAACAAACAAACAAACCAATATGATGACTGATGTTCACTTTGGCTTTTAAATCTGTCAGCCTATAAAATATTAAGCAGGGATTAACCCTATCGGAAGCAGTTTAAAATTAATGAATTCATTGGGTGATGGTGTGTGTGTGTGTGTGTTGGGGGCGGGGGTGAAACACAGGATATTGTGGTACAAGGCTTGTGTTCTGAATCTGGAACATAACAATTAAAAGCTACAGAAAGTTGGGAAGATATTTATATGGTTTCCCCATTATAGATTAGAGGTTATAGTACTTGTCTTATAGGTTCATGCTATATATTTTATGTTTCCTATATTTAAAGAATTATAAATTAATGCCTAAATTAGATGTGAGCAGAAAAATTTCATATACACACATATGTATCTATGTATATATGTGTGTATATAAAACATATATAATACAATAGAAATAATACATATATGCATACACGGTAACAGTATATATGCATATATACATATACGTGTATACATACATGTGTATGTACATTTGTCTTTCTGTATAATTAGTGGGGCAGCTATATGGAGCAGTGTTTGATATCAGGAAGACTCATTTTCGTGAATTCAACTCTGGCCTCAGATAATTAATTACTTGCTGTGTAACCCTGGGAGAGTCATTTAACATTTTGCCTCAATTCTTCATCTGGAAAATAAGTTGGAGTGGCAAGCCACTATAGGATTTTTGCCAAGAAAACCCCAAATTGAGTCACAAAAGTTGGATACAACTGAAGAGCAGTGGTATTTGTTAGCTCTGGGTCTGAGAATAAATCAGTTAACCTTTCTATCTCTTAGCTTTCTTATCAGCAAAATGGACAGCATATCATTTATACCAACTAATTTGTAGTATTCTAGAATCTCAGCATAGGAAGGGATATCAAAGGCCATTTACTCTTTGCTATAGTTGCCTTGGAATCTCTAACAGAAAGCTTTTTAGATCTCTGATCAGAAGCTCTATATCCACTTTTAAATAATGGTCATTATTGAGAACCCTTTCTTTACATTAAGATTAAACCTTTTTTGTTAGTTTTGTGTTTGTTTATTTTGTTTCTGCAACTTGAATCTGGTTTTGCCCTCAAGGGTTAAAAAGAACCCTAATCACTTTTCCACAAAACCTTTAAAATTCTGCAAATAATAAGCCTCTAGCTTTAGAGTTGCAAGTGACTTCCAAAGTTCTTTAACTCAAACCCTCATTCTACAGATGATGTATCTGAGGAAAAGAGAAGTTAAATGATGTATCCAAGTTAATACAGGTATTAAATAGAAGAAGTAGGCTTTAAAACCAGGTTCTCTTGTGTATAAATCCAATCCTATCTTTTCATGGCTAAAACAATCTTAGTCTCTTTAACTGACTCTGATATGACAGTTTCAAGTGTTCCACAAACCTTAAGGCACTTACACACCTGTGTTTTATGATTACTATAATTTCAACCCAGCCTGTGTCTAATTTCTCAGGAATTCTGAAATATCAGAATAGGATTCATTGAAGTTTTACCATAGCTTCTAAAATTCATGTCATTTGTTTAACTTTAAGTAATGTGATTTCATTATCATAAACCTTTGTTTCTGACCTCAAAGTACTCTACTAAGGAAAGTACTTTCCAAACTCTACATAATCTCTTTTTTAGGCTAGTGCTCAAAGCTGTCAATTAATATGCAAATAGATTTCAATAGATTGACACTCGTGATCCTCCAGGAAGAAGTGCTGTTAATATTCTTTGTAGTGGAGAAGAGACAAGGAACTGTATTCTGGGAAGTCAAATAGTCTGGTTAATAGAAAATTGCTATCTATATTCTAATGGCCAAAATGCAGGACACTCCCACAGCAACACTTCACTCCTAAAATGAGAGCTTCTTGAGAGAGGGGGGGAAATGTGTCCATATACAAAGGCAAAAACTGAACAATAACATCAATTATATGACATACTTAGCTTGGAAAGAATGTGACCGTATATTTGTGATAACATGGTATCATACATTGATTAGCATTTTTTAAAGTGTGAGGACATGGGGGCAGCTAGGTGAAGCAGTGGATAAAACACCGGCCCTGGATTCAGGAGTACCTGAGTTCAAATAAGGCCTCAGACACTTACTAGCTGTGTGACCCTGGGCAAGTCACTTAACCCCCATTGCCCTGCAAAAATTAAAAAAAATAAAATAAAAAAAAAAGTGTGAGGACACAATGAAAGAGATCTCATACTAAAATTGTACTAGACACAGTTGAAAATTTCTTTGATGTTTATTAAATTATTTTATCCATTGCTGGGGCTGAGGTTTAACATTATGAGCATCCATTTTCACATGGTTGCATGGAAATTATCAGAAATATTCATTTGAGAGAATGCAGGATAAGAGAGGGTTTTAGAGCACATATGAAAATGACTTGTCTTTTTATCATTTATGAGAGTATATGTCAAAGCTTTCTTTTAATTTGAATTTAGTTTCCAATGAATTTCTCCTGGACTTCTAAAGTTTTGAAAAGCAAGTTAATTAAATGTATTAAATTATGACACCTCTGTGAAAATTAATAAGAACCTTTAACTCAGTTTCCTATGTTAATTGTATAAATTTGCTGCTATATCTGAAATTATATATTTGCCAAATAGTCACATGGGATATCACAAGTTTTGCCTGAGTCATTTCTGAGTATTTAAAAATGTGTTTGCCCTTAGTATGACCTTTAAATATAAACTTCATTACAGTAATTCTGGGGAGGAACATGAGAGCTTTTTAAATTACTTTTCATTAAGTTACATTAATTATGCTGCATATTATCAATGACAGTTTACTAATTACCTGAACTCAGGCAATCTGAGACAACTAACTCTAGGATTAGATGCATTTTAATTCCCAGAATAGTGTCAGAATAAATGATACATTTAAACAAATGTAAAAATGTAATATAAGAACTACACGAAGGATCTCACATTCTACCTGGAGTTCACAGTCTCCACATTTCAGAAATGTTTTCGTGTAGTTTGGTATTTAAGAACCACTGTGCAATGAATTTCAGGGCTCATAGCACCAGTGAAGCAAAAGAACATCCAACCTACCCTCAGTACTGATTTTTCACATCCTTATCCTCTCAAGAATATGTACTCAAAGATTTAAAGTGTACTCTCAAATATCCCAGAAATCCAAACAAAAGAAGCACTACCTATTCACATGAATGCCATTCATCCAATATGCCCAGCTGTCTCTAATTTTTTCTTTAACTTAGATGACCAGTAACTCCTACTCTGATCCTAATATTTTATCCATAATCAATTATCCATATACTCAAACTACACTCTCATTACACACAAGGACCAGAACAGAACCAGGCCTATTCAAATTACTACCAGCATCAAAGGATTGCCCTAATTCCCTCTCATATACAGGGACATAATTCATTGCTAAAGGCAGCCTTCTTCAACTCTGCATACAGCTGTCACTTTTTTGAGGACTATCACTAAGTGATGACTTTCTCTTTTCCATAAATAGCTAGGACAAATATATCTACAGAGATGTTAACTTAATTCTGAGAAAATGCAACAAAGTACAATTGCCAATTATGTATAATTTGAGCCAGTATCTATAATTTATGTTAAGTTTAAGGAATTGCAAGTTTCCATTCACATTGAATAGAAAAGGATAGGACACTGGATAAAACAAACTTTTGACACAATATCCCCATGTGGACATAAAGTCTTTAGTATGGCAATCATCTTTAAACCCATTTTGATGTATCTACCTAAATCCCTGAATATGAGGCCCTCCACATTTATAGATCTGTGATTCAAAGTCAGCACACATACTATCCAAAAGACAAAATTACTTACCAAATCGGGATGTAGGAAAAAGTGACCCAAGTTCTTAGTTTTTGATTCCTTGATTTTGTTCTTTTTTTTAAAGTTCAATACTTTTGCTTTTATATTAGTCATTTCTATATAAATCCACCCTCACAACACTCATGACTGAATCTTTATAAGAAGGAAAAACAGTGAAACTAATATTCTCAGAGCAGTAACTACATTTATTGATGATACATCCTGTTCTTTTTAATTTTTAAAATTTTTATTCTGAACTTAAGAAATAAAACAATTATTCCCATAACATTTAGAATAGGAAAAATAGATGATTGCACATGAAACTGCAAATTTATTTTGTAAAACTTGCTATTCCTTTAAAATACAATAATAAAGTTATTTAACTTTTTGTCTTCCTCTCCCACCCCTGTCCTAGAGATGGCTGCCATTAGATTCAAATAGGTGTCTGTCTGTCTGTGTATATACACAGATACACACAGACACATATGTTTATGTATGTGTGTGCCTGTATGTATGTGTGTGTATGTGTAAAACCGTTCTATACATCTATACATTTATCAGTTCATTCTCTGTATACAGATCTACCATGATAGTAGTCATATATTTCAGTATCCGTTCTCCAGGACCATCAATTTTTCTTCAATTACTCAGAGTTCGTCAGTCCCAGGATTTCTATCTCCTTTGTCACCCCAACTTTTGACATTTTTAATGTCTTGGCCAATGCTTTTTTTCCCCTGAGTTTGGGTTAATTGAGATACTTTTTCAAATTTTTAATAATATTTTTGTAGAAACTCAATTTCCTTCAAATTCTTTGTCTTAGTAACATATAAATGTTACGTTAGTTACTGACCAGTCTTTTTATTTTCTTTCGAATTTGTGTTCTTCATTTAAACATTTTTGATAGTTTTAATTTCTTCTCTTTTTCCTGATGAAGCTACCCAATGGCTGGTCAATTTTTATCTTTTCAGAACCTGTTCCATTTTTTTAGTCATTACTATCGTCTTTATCTTAAAGTTTCTCTATTTCTCTAATTTTCAAGATTTCTTCTTTTTGTTTTTTTTAAATGATAATTTATTACATAATCATTTAATTGCATGATCAGTTAATTTTCTATATTATTAACATAATTTTGAGATTTGGGGCTTTTTTTCTTGTAAGGATTGTTTTATATTTATATGACAGAATTAGAAAGGTTTTATCCTTATTATCTTTAACATAATGATTTATTTTCCATGATTTGTCCAATAACCCAGTTTAATGAGGATGGCATTATTTAGTTTACATTTAGGTCTGCATATTTTCTTCATATTTCCTTTATTAATTACAGTCATTTTACTTCTTTTCAGGTTGGGCATAGAGGGCAGTGTTGAAATGGAGGTGGGAAGACTAAGTGTAATAGTAATTTTCTTCAGTTCAAAATATCTGTTATGCACATTTCATCAATTGATAACTCATTTATGTTAGGATGACCTTATTCTGAGATGCAAATAACCATGAGGGGACTGAGTGAATTCATATCATAATATTAATCTAATAATAAATTCTGTTTATTATTTAGTTAAGATTTCTGCTGAACTCTCACAGAGAAAAGTTTTGATTGATTGGGTTGTTTTGAGGAAGTGCTTGATTGGGATATAGGTGTGTGGCCAATATGAGAGCACTGAATGTCTGGGTGCAAAGTAAAGACACAGAAAGTATGACTGGGTGTTGTCAAGGCAAATTTTAGGGATACAAATACATCTTTGGATTTTCCCCCTTATCTGTGTATGCTGTCTATTCTTTAATGTTTATTTATCAAGAGAACTGTGAAAAATCAACTACAGAGCTGATGTCTGTTGATAGATATATAGATAGATGGATTGATGGATGGATGGAGGGATAGATAGATTAGATAGATGTGTATATATAAACATATATATGTTTTTTCTATATAAATATAAATAATGTATATAAAAGAGAAATATCTATAAATATATGTGTATATGTGTATGTGTGTATAAAATGGCAGAGCAGCAATGTGTCAATGCCTACAATAATATAATACGGGAAACATATGTGACTAGAAATGAGACTTTACCTAAATTCACCCTAATATTCTCACTACAGACTACTATATGTTCCATCTCCTGTTCATTCTGCAGCCTTTTTTTTAAACCAGGTCTGTGTGCTTCTTTCCCTGAAGAAGAAGAAAAAAGTAAAAAGAAAAGGTCAATAAGCACAGAGTTGCATGTCTGCATTTTCCAGTTCTTTTTGTCTTCATTTGTTGTTTTTTATGGCACAGGTAAGTATTTATAGATCTTCTTTATTAATAAGAACTTTAATACAATGGGGGATCTCACAGGCTATAGATATATAGAATCTGGGTTAAAGTCTTGCTTTTGATAATTTGTGTGAGCATAAGAAAATCACTCTATCTGCCTAGGCATCAGTTGACTTGTGTAAAATGAAATTTGGAATAGATAGCCTCTGAGGTTCCTTCCTTCTTTAGATTTATAAACTCTATGATATGACCTCTGAATGTTTAATCATGTATAGTGGAGAAGAAAATATAATAGATACAGAAAATATATTATAAATATTGTCTGGCCATTATATATTATTTTAATCATATCTTCCATTGTTCCTGTACACAAATCTTCCTTCAGACTAACCATTGTCCAGTAAAAAGAAGATAATCCATGCATAGTGTTTCTTCTCTGTTATGCTATTCTCTTAGTCTGAGATACCTATTCAAGTCAAGTCCATATTTAACCCCTAATTCAAATCTTGCTGCTTCTGTGCTACCAGTGATCTTTCTGAACTCTCATAGGGCTTACTTTCTATTCTGTTCACTTGGAACTTCAGTAAATAATGCTTTGCAGTAATTGGCATTATTTTGGGAGCCAATGTTTGAGCTTTCCCAATTAGATTAAGTGTACTAGGAAAAGAGAGATTATATTTATTAGTTCCTTTATGCTCCACAGTTCCTGGCTTGTTATTTATTTACTTAATGAAACTTTTCTACAGATCATGGCTTAATTTGAACTTCAAAAACATCATTTGCACCTATGGATCATTAGACTAGTTGATGCCAGAGATTTTGGCATAATTACATTCATTTTTCTTTTATCCACATATGTATTTATTTAAATTCTTTTTTAAAAAATCAGTTCCATATTCTCTCCCTTCTTCCAATCCTTCTCACACAGTTTGAGAAGACAAGTAATATGATACATCTGAAGTCATGCAGATCATATTTCCATATTAGCCATGTTTTTTAAGCAAGAAAAAATTAAGTGAAAAATATGTGTTTTGATCTGATTTGCCCTCAGAATTTATCATTAATTTCTTTGGAGGTAGATAGCATTTTTCATCATGAGCCCTTTAGAATTGGCACAGATTATTCTACTGATCAGATTAACTAAATCTTTCATAGATGATCATTCTTATAATATTGAGATCACTGTGTACAATGTTCTCCTGATTTCATTCACTTCATTTTACATCAGTTCATATAAAACTCTACTGAGGTTTTTCTGCAACAATCCCCTTTATCGTTTCTTACAGCATAATAATATCCCATCACAATCATATAACACAGCTATTCCCCAATTGATGGACATCCTCTTAATTTCTAATTACTTTTAAGTACAAAAAGAGCTGATATATATAGATGTAGATCATATATATATACATAGACAGATAGATAGATACATAGATAGATACATAGATACATAGATAGATATATGAGAGAGAGAAAGCATATAGGTTCTTTTTCTTTGTCTTTCATTTCTTTGAGGTATAGAAATAATAGGAGTGTTTCTGGACTAAAAGGGTATGCCCAGTTTTATCTTCCTTTGGCTATAGCTCCCAATTGTTCTCCACAATGGTTGGAGCAATTCGCAACTCCACCAACTGTGCACAAGTGTACTTATTTTTTCCCCACATATCTTCTATTATTTGTTACTTTCTATCATGAGGAAATCTGATTGGTGTGAGGTGGTATCAGGTTTATTTTTTAAATTTGAATTTCTCTTTTAATGAATTGGAGCATTTTAAAATTTGACTACTAATATATTTAATTATTTTTTTCTTCTGAAAATGCCTGTTCTTATCTTTTCACTATTTATCAATTGGTGAATGACTTTTTTTATTAAACACTCTGAGTTTTGGATTCTACACTGCAAAATAAGGTGAGGTGGGATGGCAGGAGGAAGAAAACTGAAAATCAATAATACTATTCTTCATCCTCTAATAGAATGTAGTGTCCTGAAGGATTTTCTTTTTGTTTCAATATCCCTAGTATTTATCAAAGTATCTTAGCAATAATAGCAGTTAATGCAGGTTGGATTTAATTGAACTGAGTTCAATTGATTTTATCTTTTGATAAAGATCTCTCATTTTGAGTACTAATACTTACATTAATATTTATACAAAGTCTAAAAATTGTGATTCTTAATACCCATTGGTCTCTTTTCATCCACAGCATCACCATCATAGCTATGGGATTGAGGATTATTTTCTATTGTTTACTGTTTTATATTTTGGCCCAGACAGAGCATTTATCCTTTTATAGCCATCCTGCTTCTGACAACCATCTCCTTTGTTTATTAGATAGTCAGAGGAGAGCAGTTGTTGTGAGATAAACTTGAATCCTTGGTATAACTTCCCAGAGCTTGAGCTGTGCTAGTAGGGACTGGGTTATCATATGTTAGAGAGGCTCTAAAAAGTTTATTTCATTGATTGTATGGCTGAACTAGGTGATGTCCAAGATACCTACCAAAAGATTCTATAAGTCATTAAAAAAAAGATTCATTTACCTGCTTAATGAAAAGTTTTCTTTTATACTAAGAGCAAGTACTTGTTTTAAATTCCACTTAATAATTCTCAAATATTTAGTCCTTTAATACAGATTTATGGAGAAAATACCAAAATATGAGTTTTTATAGCCTTTTCTAGAAAGCAATAGTTTATTTGATTGAAAACTATTTAAAAAATCAGAAATCCCTGTTGAGATAAATTTAGAAAAGCTAAGTGAGATTTAGGGTCATCTGTTCTGAACTTCATTGGTGGAATCTTATCTTAAACTCCACCTTGTATAGTTATTGAAGTCAGCAGATTTATAAATATTGAAGGAAGAAATAATAAAATAGAAAGGGAAAAGATAAGAAGAGGGGAAATTGATTATAACTAAAGTACCCAGGCAACACTCCTATATACTTATTTCAGTTTTATGATTTATAAAAAAGATTGAGTGTGTGGTGATCTCATTTTAAAAATAATATAACTTACTAATCATATCAAACAAGTTACAATGAAATCCACTGTGACTAGAGAAAATATGTAGAAATATATTGAGATATTAATCTTGTTTTACAGTTTTCCAAATAATTTTAGATAGGTTAGTTTATTTGACCTCATCAGTGCCATGAAAGTGTGAAGTAGGTAATGAGTATTATTTTCTTTATTTTATATGTGAATAATTAAACTTGACATGCAAAGAGGTTTTCTAACTAATCTGAGGTCACTCAAAGAGATAATGACAGAACAAGCATATGAATCTATATCTTTTAACCTGGCTTCTTCTGCCATATTATTGGGCTGTTAGATAAATAGAGTAGAGAGAGACTACATTTATAGCCCCAAAACTATGGGATTTTTTTTTCATGTAATAGATGAATTATAGGTAAAAAAAAACACTTGAAGTGGCATCAGAGGTCATCTAGTCTGCCTCATCTCTCCCCTCATTTTATTTTATTTATATGTTTTTGAATAATGAACATTTTTATTTATAGTTTTGAGTTCCAGATTTTATCCCTCTTTCCCTATCTCCCCTCTACTCTCCATGAGGTGGTAATCAATCAAATATCTGTTATACATGTATGATTATTTAAACATTACCATATTATTGATTTTGTACAAGAAAATGAGTAAAAAATGAGTGAAAAATAGCATGCTTCAGTTTGCATTCTATCAATATTAGTTCTTTATTTAGAGGTGGATTCAGAAGTAGATTGAAGTGGTTTCATCAATAGTCCTTTGGGAATGTCTTGAATCATTGTATTGTTGAGAATAGTTAAGTCATTCACAGTTCTAAATCAAACAATATTGCTGTCTCTGTGAAAAATGTTCTCTTGCTTCTGGTCACTCCACTATACATCAGTTCACACAAGTCTTTCCAGGCCTTTCTGAAATCATCCTGCTTGTCATTTTTTAGTGCACAGTAATATTCCCCCAATTGACAGACATTCCTTTGGTTTCCAATTCTTAGTCCCCACAAAAAGCTGTTATAAATATTTTATGCAAATAGGTATTTTTCTCTTTTTGGGGGATGTCTTTCCTCCCTTCATTTTAATGTGTTATTTAAAAATCTAAATGTGGGTTCTAATCTGCCCCCCCCCCAGTTTTGGGGGGGGAAACTGGCTGAAGTCATTTATAAATTCACCAAGAGTTTAGGCTTTTAAGGGTTTATTAAAAGATATAAGATAGTAAAGAGAGAAAAAAATTAAGAACAGATTCCTTATAGCATGGAAATCCTAGCCTAACTAACTGCTCATGTGAAGTCCTAAGCCCTATGCCACTGTCCACTTCCTGCTTTGTGTCCTCCTCCCAGAAAAGGGAATCTCTTCAAGTTGATTGGCTGAGAGCAATCTACTAAGTCAATCAAGTTAGACCCCTAGGCGTCTACCAAACTCCATTATTTTAAGACATTAAAGATAAGAAAGTTGTGTCCCAGCAACACCATGACTTTCTGAATATCACAAAGGTAGCAAGCATTAGAGGAAGGATTTGAATACAAGTTCTTTGAATCTTTAGCCAATGCTCTCCTGGTATTTAAGTAATTATTATCATATAAAGTTATTAAAATGATTCCAACTTGGGGGGGCAGCTAGGTGGAGCAGTAGATAAAGGACTGGCCCTGGATTCAGGAGTACCTGAGTTCAAATACAGCCTCAGGCACTTGACACTTACTAGCTGTGTTACCTTGGACAAGTCACTTAATCCTCATTGCCCTGCAAAAAAAAAAAAATTAAAATAAAAAAAAAAATGATTCCAACTCAGACAACTGCCCTTCCCATACTAATTCAATAAATGGGTTTAGCCCCAAAACGGAATAAAGTTACTTCCTTCTAATCAATTGATCTCTTAAAGTCTGTTTTCACTCAGATTTATAGGAAATTCAATCAACAATTATATGACTGTTTGTTTTTTCTAGGAAAACTAAAGGCCTAAATTTGCATCTTTCTAAATTTCAACTATTTTGCCAAGTTTTGTTCTCTGATAAGAAGCTCAGTCTTATTTGCTTCCAAATGAGACTTTTAAATTCTTGAAGAGGGCTATTATGTTCCCTATACATCTTCCCTTCCCCAGGTTTAACATCTCCAGTTGCTTCATGTGGCACAAATTTATGGTGTTTCATAATTTAGCTTCTTCTAAAAAACATTTTAAATTATCAATGTCTGATAGAAGTTTCAACTCATTTTTTTTTTCATTTATAACAATTACTTTTGTTCCTTTGTTGGCATTTAATAACTTTTAAATAACTATAATATAGTTTACCTTATCCTACTACATAATGTTAGAAAAAGAAAATTCTGTGCAGGTTACTTTTTTCTCATTTAGGGGGATTTTTTTTTCACATAATAAAAGAATCTTAGAGTTGTGAATTGACCTCTGAGACAATCAACTTGTAGCAAACATAGATCTATGTGTGTGTGCATGTGTGTAGTGTAAAAACCCATCATACACAAATGACTATTCAGGCTTTGCTTGAATATATCTGATGAATCAGGATGCACTACTACCTTATGCCTTCATTCCAATAATGGCTCTAATGATTTTGCGTTTTCTGATATGCAAATATTCAAATTTTGTGTTTTCTAAAAAAAATTCAAAAGAAGAGAGGATCACAAAGAAGCAACAAGGTTTTCAAAGGGCAGAGACTCAACGAATAATCAGCTCTTTTGGGATACAACTATAGTGTATTAGAAAGAACCCAAGACACAGGTTGGATTCCCTAATGGGTTCCAGGTTTGGTTCTGTTAGGCATTAGTTACACAACCTGTGGAGAAATCATTTAAGTCAGTTTCTTTGTATGCAAAATGAGAATATTGATATCTCTAGTACTTTTTTGTAGAGTTATAGTGAGGACCAATTTATGAAATAGGCATGAAAATAGTTTGTCAACATCCTAACTCCAGGAATGGTGTTGTGCTCACTGTACCACCTACATGCCCTAACTGCCAAAACAGTTCTACTGAACAGATAAGGAGAGTTTTTATTTTCAGAAAAGAAATATAAATATATTCTAGTAAAAGACTGGAGTTCTTGAAAATTAACCAAGCATAAAGATTCATCTTGGTTATATATATGCTGTGAACCTAAAACTGTCATCACCTCCCTCACAGCCCTGCTTTATTGGCTCCAAGAGTTCACACCTGTAGGTTGTTAGCACTAAAAAGCATGAAAGGTACCTGGTCTCAAAGCCACAGAAGCCTTGTCACCCCAATCATGTGGAGGTTACTTCCAGATTCATAACTAAAATAAATATTTCATGGTCCTATAATTATCTTTCCAATATAAGTATCACTTTACCAATTATATTTGTGTTTTGTCTGCACAACAGAAATAAGAGAGCATAAATCCTCTTAACAAACAATTGACAGAATGAAACTTTTTCTACATTATTCTTCCAGATCATGTAAAGTTTTATTAACATAAGAAGTTTTAGAATATTAGCATGTATACATCTGCTTCAGATGTTTACATCTGAACTGGACTGAAATTCAAAAGGTGTTATGATTAATTTCTTCTTTCATTAAAAATAAGTCTTTGCTGCCTTAAAGGCCTCTCTCCATCTTTCTCTCTGTCTCTGTCTTTGTCCTTTTGGTTTTTTTTCCTTTGAAGTCTCTGTCTTTTTAGTCCTTGTCTGTCTATATTGTTTCCTCCCCCACACAAGATGTACCACAACCTCATGTTCCAAAAACATTTTTAAGAAAAAGAAAAAAAAAACTAAAGTTTGTTATCAGAAAGAGTAACATCTGTTCTAGTTTATTTATAAAAGATAAAAATGCACTAAAATCCATTACCATGCTCTTCACTTCTCTGCAAATGCAGTTAGACTGTGGTTAAGGCATGAAGCTTCCATGGTGAGTTATAGTACATTCCTGTTATGGTGATATGAAAATCTTATATTCTTTGTGAGATTTAAAATTGGATACTGAGAATTAACCTCCCCTTCCTAACCTTTTCCTTAATTTATCTCCCAGACTAGTAAATGGAAGAAACCTCTGGTCTATAGTTAGAGCTTTTATTGTGTGGTAGTTATCAGATGATGTTGATTAGAGAGATAGGAAAGTAGAAATACAAAACAAATAGTGTTAAGTCTAAGCTTAGTCTATATTCCATATAAAACTCACCAAAGACCCAAGGCCACCTTTGGAGAGAGAGAGAGACCGAGTCAAGCATGTGCTACTAACGGCAAGCTGGGCCGCGTCCAACTCCAGTCCGCGTCTGTCTGTGTGTCGCGCCAGTCATCGGACCAGGAGAACAGGCAAGAGATCCCACTTCCATTCTCTCCTTGCCTTTGAAGCTCGCACCCTGGAAGTGGAGTGCTTAGTAGCCGGGCTGGCGTGCATAGCCCATGCACGATCTCCTCCCCGAAAGGGTGGTCCTTCAAAATCTGGCATCTCTCCATTATCGCTAACCAACTGTTAAAACTTTTTACCACATCTTCATCACAGAAACTAGCATCATAACACATTCTGTCATATTTGTATTCAACAGCATCCTTAGAAAATGACAACAATAGCAATCAGTTATTATCATCTCTAAAACTAGGTCTTGCTTGTACAATTCAAATATATTCTGAAGATTCATTCCATTTAAAGGTGGAGGATCAATGTGGAATTGAACTATTGGCCAAATACAGTAAATGATATTCTAAGAAAATTTGCTACTTGGCTCAGGTCTATCAACTTCTCAAAGGCCTCAGACTCTACCTTACATTTTGAATATCTTCCTTTTATGGTAATCATATTGATAAGTAAAGTGGAAGAATTTCAGATACTTACATTTCCTAGAATTAATATTAAGATTACCCAAAGCCTAAGATCAATTCGATCTCCTGAAAACTCAGGAGGTAAATATATAACAAAATGGTGATTGGGGTCATTTCCTTCAAAGTATTTGTCATTTAGTTTCTTCACCAAATAATTCATAGAGAGATTTTAGATTGTCAGTGAATCGGGGAAATAAATTATATGGGGGAAAATATGCAATTACATTAGCCTCAAATAAAATTTATCATTTCCTGTGATTATTTATTTTTAATGAAAATTCTAAGATGGGTTCATATGTTTTATCATATAGCAAACAGATTCATAGCTCATACACATAAATGTTTAAGAACCTCTGATTTTCAGGACAGAAAAAATGGGTAAAATTACTATTTATACATACATACATACATATATAGGGAGTCAGGCAGCTCTGGGTTTTGTCCTTCATCTGACACATACTAAATGACTGTGGGCACATCACTTAACCTCACAGGCTCTTAGGTAACTTCCTTAAGCTAAAAATAGTTATGATGCTAATTTAGATAAGTAGAAGGAGTTCCATGTATAAAATGAGAGAGTGGAAGTGGAAGGAGTTCACAACACACAAACACACACACACACACACACACAGCATTAAAGGAACTAGAGATATTAAAACAAAAGATGGCGCAGTCCCTTCTGTCATGAAGCTTTTTCTGAATATACATGATACTCTATGTAAGATAATTACAGAAAAATTAAAGAGAAAGATAATCACATAATTAAAGAGTTTTAAAACTCCCAGAAACTACCTAGAACAAAGCAAATTGGCAAGAAAATACTTCTACAAGATAATGAACAGACAAATGTTCTTTAGAAAGAACTGTAAGAGTCTGGGTGTTTGTATGAAAACAGGACCTAATGCTCAAATTTTGATGATTTATGCTTACATGGAAATGTGGAAATACCAAAGATGGATAAAAAATGCTACCCAAGATTGTACTTAGTTAAATAATAGGGTATCTATCAAAGTGTCAAGAAAGTCCAGAGAGCATTGTGCTTTAGCATTCATATTGAACATCTCTGTTGGAGAACTGGCATTTAGAATTACTTAGCTTGCCTATAACTTCTGCTAGTACAGTCACTATAGACACTGCTGCCCCAACCAAGATAGCCCTGAAGTAGGCAAGATGCTCAGATGTTCTATGTGCTTCATGTTAATGTGCATTATGGAGGAAGAAAGTACATTGGATTTAGTGTCAGGAGACATAGGTTCAAATCTATGCCCTGTCACTTGCTAGATAACTGTTTCAGTCACTACCAGTTGTTCATCCTATGATCCTAATTCTTTGCAATTTTAGGCAAGTCACTTGACTTCTCTGAACTTCAATTCCTCATGTATAAAATGAGTGGGAAGCATTAGATAACCTTTAAGGCCTCCTCTTACATGTAAATTCTAGGAAACTATAATTATGTTAATACATCAGGATGGCTGCAATTGCTAAGATATATCACTGAAACCAAGAGAGAGAAGAGATTGAGAGATGGAATATAAGAACAAGTGCATGCATTCTGAGTCAGGGCAGGTGAAATTTCATGATTAAGAAATATTTTCCAATTAAAATTTCCAGTCTCTTTGCAATTTGTTCTAATCCTTCTATTTCTCTCTGTCTCTGACTGTCTGCTCTCCTTCTCTGCCTCCCCTTTCTCAGTACACACACAGACAATTATACTATATGTTCTATTATGCTATATATAAAATTATAAAAATATAAAATATAGTAAACATATGTAAATGTGCATGTATATAGACACATGTACTATAAACATGTATGTACGCTTATATATGTATATTACCATTACCTTTTGAACAGCATCCTAAAAATCAGAATGTGACACATTCCTTTTACTTCCTCCAAAGTGAATTGTTATACAATGGGATATGAATCTCTATAAACAATATAACACATATATTACATTTCCTGATAAAGACCATTGTTGTTGATGTTGTTTTTTTCCCTTTTTTCTACTTTCAGATAATTCAAGCATAGTATATCTTATAGGAAACATCATCTGTAAATTTCAGAAAACTTTTTCATGGGTAGAGCTAGGTCATAACTCACATGAAATTGTGTTTCCTTACAAAAATCAACTTATTTAGCTTAATCTCATGCCATGACCTTAATTTATCTATGGCAATCAATTACTGCTCCTCCAATTTCTATTTCTATCCAGTTATTGATCTTCCACTAAATTGTAAAGATCATACCTCTTCATGCTATCACTGTTCTCTTCAAAACTGTTGACTGGCTCCAATAAAGATCAATCCTCATATTTCCATAAGAATCAATTGCTTCCTCAATTATGTCAACCCCTCCTCACTGTGCATTATTCTGTTGAACCCATACTAATCTCTGACCTCCCCTTTGGTTATAACTGGTTTTTTGTAGCATCACAGTTATCTCATGTGTAATTGCCCAATTAGTAATTATCTTCCACATCAAGAACTCTTCAGATATAACTTGAAATTTCATCTCTTTCTCACAAGATAGAAATAAAGTATTACACACTGCCCATTTCCATATATCCTTTGGTCTATATAGTAATAATCAGTCCATATATATATATGTATATATATATATATATAATTTTCTATTTTATGTTAATATCTAGTCTGCAATGCACCATTTGCTTGTTCTTGTTTAGGAGAGTCTACAAAGATTATTCCCCACTCATTAACTTGCTATGTACAGCATTGGGCACTTAAGTCCAAATGTCACTTATTAAATACCATTTGATAATAACGATCCTTTCAGACTGCCTGTTTTGTCAGAGGTAGCTTCCAGGAGGAAGCAGGTATTGAGCTAGTTCTTAAAAAATAAAAATAACGTGATTTAAGGGTGAGATAAAGGAGACTAGCCTATGTAAAGTTCAGAGAGATAACCAGTTATATCACATTCCCATGGATTAACATGTTTTGATCATTATTCAGGATCTATTTTGAAAAGACATCTCTGATCTTCTACTTAGAAATTAATTGTCATCCCCTTAAAAAAGAGGATCCATGTATATTTTAGCCCAAAGTATCTTATGTTGAATATTAATATTTTAACATCAGTTGATTTCTGCTTTCTTTTCTTAAGTAAAACTTACTAGATAAACAAAATGTTTTAAGGAAGGCATTAAAGTGACTTGAAATCTTCTTAATAGGACTCTGGACTATTTGGTCTTTATAAAGAAAAATTACTCTGGTAACAAACTCATTCCTAAATGTACAATTATACAAAGTTCTTGAAATAAGTTACTTTTTTGGTACTTTGAAATCTCAACTTCAAGGTAAAAAAAAAATCTAATTACCTGATAGAAAATTACTTAAAGCATTTCTTTAACTGACATTATGCACCTCATTTCATGGCTGGTACATCATGTAAAAAAGTAATTGTACAATTAATAATTCATCTGTCATTCCTATTAATAGAATAGTTTTTTAGTTTTATGATTTTTTCTTAGAGAACAAAGTAATTAATGATAAAATATAGATAAATCTGGGATAGAACAACAAAAATATATTTTAAGTGAAAAATGGACATAATGATAAATTCACTGCAGTCTATTTACCAAGGGAAAAAAAGTTCCAATGTACAGAGGTAGCCAAAATCACTTTTTTTACAGGCTTATTTAGCAAGAGTATTTAAATGTTTAAGTATTTATTAAAGAGCATTAGGATCAGAGAGAAAGGTAAAAATCTAACTATTTCTAAGAGACCCTATTATCCGACCCACCATGGCAAGGTCAGGAACCAAAAGAGACAGAACCCCTCTGCCAGCGTCTGCTTCCTACTTCGTGTCCTCCTCCCAGAAATGGGAGGCTCCTCAAGTTGATTGGCTGATAGCCTTGGTAGACAGTACCCAAGAGCAAATGTCACTTCCTGACATTAAGGATCTTGACCACATGACTTGCCCTCAAAGCCCTTCTTCTCATGGTGGAGATTTGCTAAAATAAGTTTCTAGCAGGTGGCATCATTCCAATCATTACACTATAATTTTAAAACTTTCATGTTAATCATCCCTTTGGAAGCCTAGTTCTCAACTAGTAGTTGAAAATGTTTGTGCTTTGGTTCCTATTTACATAACTTGGGAATCTCCCATTTTTTCTCACATACTGTCCAGTATTTGTGATTCTCCTTTTCTGTCATGTTAGGCAATCTAATCAGTATGAGGTGGTGCCTCAATTTTTTAATTAAAAAATCATCAGTTATTATAATTATTGTTATTTTTCCATATACATGATTTTCAAAATAGTTAAAACATGTATATATCTGAGTTTGAGTGCAGCTAGACTTAGGAGAGTAACACTAGTAACACCATTTGTCAATGACAGTTATGTTTATATGCACAAATAGCTATGTTCAATTAGTGCTAAGTATGACATTTCTGAAACCTCAATGAAAAACATATCATCTAATTAGATGATAGACTAAAGACAGGCTATGGTTAATTTATGAAGTTAGTGTACATACATTAGTTTCATCATGGCTGAGAGAGATTCATTTGTCAGTTTATAGAGTAGTGTTAAGGAGTTCTTCAGGCAGATTTAGTAAAAAATATAATCCTATTCCCATCATGTTCACAGAGAAGAATAAAAACTCCTTTAGATGGAAGACTGACAAGGTTCCCAATAAATTTAATGATATTTTCTTAAATAATAAAGACTGAAATTCTGACCTCCTTTCACATTTGTAATTGTCTTCTTTCTCTGTTAGCAGGATTGGCTGAGTTCACTACTCTTTTGCTCACTGAGGGGTGGATGATCAACTTGGCTCACTGCCTAAGGGAGTAAGGGAGTGAAGTAACACAATGTTCCTATGGAGTACAAGGTATATGGAAAAGATATCCAAACAAGATTATCAGTGATAAGGTTGTATGAGCTGGAATGGGACTACATAACTCCTGAGAAATCCACAGTGAGAGGCTTTCTCCCCAATAAATTAAGCTATTTTCATAACTTAAGACAGGATTTGTCTAGAAAATTCTGGCACATAGATTAAAAAGGACTAAAGCCTCCATTTCATTGCTTTTTTTAAAAAATCTGGCTTCCACATTCATATATTTTCCTATACTTCAACAATAATTTATAGACTTTTAGATATATAATAGAATGCGAGGTTATATTTAAGCCTTCCTTTCACACTATTTGAAAATAATAGGAAGTATATAAAATAAAGTAATAGAAATTATCAGGAAAAGAAAAGAAAGGAACTTCTCCTTCCTCACATTCACATACTCTAATTCCTACTGAAAAATAAAGGGTCTGTTTAAGAATCCAATGTTTCTACCTGACTCCACATTTTAAACTATTGCTAAAATAGAAGCAGTAGAGTGACCTAGAAGTTTCCCCTGAGAGCATCTAGGTAGTACAGTGAAAGAGTAAGGATGATGTGAGTTCAAATTTGACCTCAAACACTTATTAGCTGTGTGACCACTTAAACTCTGTTTGCCTCAGTTTCATCATCTGTAAAATGAAATGAAGAAAAAAATGACAAAAAGCAAACTACTCCAGTATCATTGCCAAGAAAACCCTAAATGCATTTACAAAGATTCAGATATGATGGAAAAACCAGTTACCACTCAACAGCAACTAAGGGTAATGAAACCCTGTCATTCCCTAATGAAGGTAGGATGCTATTATACTCACCCTCACTAGTGACAAAGAAAGCAGACATTTCTAGTTGAGACTGAATCTCAATAATTCAGAGCCTGCGGCATTTTTTTCTAATACCAAAGGAAAAGTACAATCATATGAAGGCTTAGATATGAGCCCAGAAATGGTGGCATTATGAATCTTTTCTCAAAATTTTTACATAGAAATAACGTGATCAAGTCCTGTCCACAGTGTAATCAATAGAGGTCATTGAAGTAACTCATTGCTGGTGGTCTAGACTAAAGAAAGTGGGTGGTTCTTGGAAGAGTGCAGGGAAGTAAAGGAGATGATGGCAAGAATGTCAAAGAAGGTCTGGCTACAAGCCCAGTCCTAACTTATATAAACCAAGAATCAGCTTGATGAAGAAAGTAAAATGATCAAACAATCTAGAAAAGGTACAATACAGTGAATACAACAGAGCAATAAATGATAATATATCATAAAAATGAAAATTTCAAAATTTTTAATGAAAGGGGAAAAAAGCAATTACATTTTTTATGGAAATTGAAAAATATTAGTGGAACACTATCAAGAGACATCAAGATGGTTCAGAAGAAGAAGAAAACAACTTTTTAAAAAAGTATATGTGGGGGGAGGGGGCGCGGCTAGATAGCACAGTGGATAAAGCACCAGCCCTGGATTCAGGAGTACCTGAATACAAATCCGGCCTCAGACACTTGACACTTACTAGCTGTGTGACCCTGGGCAAGTCACTTAACCCCCATTGTCCCACCAAAAAAAAAAAAAAAAGGATATGTGAGGGGCAGCTATGTGGCACAGTAGATAGAGCACCGGCCCAGGAGTCAAGAGTACCTGAGTTCAAATCCAGCCCCAGACACTTAACACTTACTAGCTGTGTTACCCTGGGCAAGTCACTTAACCCCAATTGCCTCACTTTAAAAAAAAGTATATGTGTGTATATATTACACACTTGCAAACACACATATATATATATATAGATATAAACACATGCATACACACACAAACACACATATATGAATGAAATGTGGGTTAAAGAAAGACTTTCAAAAATAATTTAAAAGTTAGAAAGACATACAAGACAAAAGGTAATTGAAAATATGATGCAATCCCCATGCTATGAAAGCTATTCTTCACATGTAGTATAGGGATGTCCTTGTGCAGTATGACTCAAAAAGAGACTGAATAGACATCTCTGGCCTCTTATACCTCCACCTTTCTACAGGAATAGTATAATTTCTTCCAGAAGGGTAAGCAGAAAGTTGGGGCCAAATTAATTTATCATTCTGCTCTCCTCACAAGGAGAGGATAGTATGCTAGAATTTTATCTTTCTAGTGCCTTATGTATTGGTTTAGGGAATGTAATTTTCAGTTTCAATCTAATTTTTTATTACTGTATCAATATTGGGTAGGCAGGTGACCCCAAACTGTATACACAAGACTAGATTCTTTTCACACCAAATACTAGTTCCATAATATACAGACATAATATTTATGTAAGAAACTCATTTATCCAAATCAGGAAAATAGAAGTCAAAGAAATTATACATAAAAAAATACATACCAAACAATAAAAAGTAAAGGAGCCCTCCGATTGGGAACAAGCTAACTTAGCACAGCCAAAAGAGAAAGAGAGTTTTACATCTCAACCATGGAGAAGTTAAATTCTCTAGCATAGCAAGGTGCAAAGGAGGACAAAATGAAGACTACCATCTCCTCTCATATTAGCTCTTTGACAGAGCCCTTTTTTTTCAGCATCTTTGAATTCAGTTGTCCTCTTCCATCTTCCCCCTCAAAGTTGGAAGCCAGACAATTGCAAAACACTTTTCATACCAATAAAGGCAGATACAAACAATGTAGAGATATTATTTGCTCATTGGTAGGCCAAGGCAATATAATAAAAATGACAATTATAACTAAGTTAATACGTTTATTCAGTGCTAAGTCAATCAAACTACCAAAGAATTATTGTATAGAGTTAGAAAAAATCACAACACAATTCCTGTGGGATAACAAAAGACCAAGAATATCAAGGAAATCAATTTTACAAAGTGAGGAAAGATGCCCTCATAATGGCAAATTTCAAACTATATTACATAGCAAGAATCATCAAGATAATCTGTTAATGATTAAAAATTAGAGTGGTGGATCATTGGAATAGATTAAGTAAGCAATACACAGTAATAAATTACCATTGTAATATAATATTTTACAAGCCTAAAGATCCAAACTTGTGGTAAGTACTCACCATTTGACAAAAACTATTGTGACAACTACTGAAGGAAGCTAGTTATTGAGAACACCTCACACTGTATATGAAGAAAAAGTCAAAATAGATAAATGATTTAAACATTAAGGAGGATGACTTAAGTAAATTAGAGGAGCATAGAAAAATGTTCCAGTCAGATTTATGGATAAGAGAAGATGTTATGAGCAAACAAAAAATAGAGACGATCATAGGGAATAAATTGATATTTTTATTGCATGAAAATTAAAATTCTTTTGCATAAACAAAATGAATGAAGCCCAAATTAGAAAGAATACAGGAAAGTACAAACAATGGCAATTTTATCTGATAAAAGTCTCATGTCTCAAAGATACAGGGAACTAAGTCAAATTTATAAAAATGACTACTGTTCCTAACTTGATCAATGGCCAAAAGATATGAATCGACAGTTTCCAGAATAAGAAATCAAAGCTATCAATACTGAATTAAGAAAAAAATGTTCTAAATCATAACTGATTAGAGAAATGCAAATTAAGACAACTCTGACATACTACTTCACACCTGTTAGATTGTATATAATGAAAGAATAGAATTCAAAATGCTGAAGAATGGGTTGAAAAATTTGGATACTAATGTACTCTTGTTGGAGTTATAAACTAGTTAAACCATTCTGAAGAATAATTTGGAAATATAGTGAAAGAATTATAAAACTTTGTATACACTTTGACCCAGCAATGCCAGTACTAGGTCTGTATCCCAAAGTGATCAAAGAAAAGGGAAAAGGACCAATTAATACAAAAATATAGTAGCTCTTTTGGAAACCAAGGAATGCCCATCAATGGGGGAATGGATGAACACGTTGTGGTATATGATTATGATAGAATAGTATTGTGTGTCTAAGAAAAGAAGGGGATATTTTCAGGAAAAAAAAAGACTTGGGGAGACTTTTTTGTAAAGTGATAAAAGTGTTGTGAACAGAATCAGGAGAACATTGTATCGAATAATAGCAATATTGTATGATGATGAACTGTAAATGACCTAGCTACTCTTAACAATAAAATGATCCAAGACAATTTGAAAGGACATATGATAAAAAATGCTACCTACCTCCAGAGAAAGAAAGTCTGAATGGAGATCAAAGCACAGTTGGGTTTTTTTTAGCTTTATACTTTTTTTTTTCTTTTTTGTCCATCTTTTTTTAGCAACATGGTTAATATAGAAATATGTTTTACATGGCTTCACACATAATTTACATCAGATGGCTTGCCTTCTTGATGAAAAGGAAGGGGAGGAAGAGAGTGAGATAATTTGGAGCTCAAATTTTCTTTAAAAATAAATGGTAAAAAAAATCAATAAAATTGGTAAACCATTGGTTAATTTGATTTAAAAAAAAGAAAGAAGAAAACCAAATTACCAGTATCAAAAAGGAAAGGGGTGAATTCACCAACAATGAAGTGCAAATTAAGGCAATAATTAGGAGTGATTTTATCCAACCGTATGCCAATAAATTTAACAATCTAAATGAGATGGATGAATACTTACAAAAATATAAATTATCCAGATTAACAGAAGAGGAAACAAAAGACCTGAATAGCCACATTTAAGAAAAAGGAAATTGAATATGCCATCAATGTACTCCCTAAGAAGAAATCTCCATGCTCAGATGGGTTTACAAGTAAGTTCTACCAAACATGTAAAGAACAATTAATTCCAATAACATATAAATTATTTGGTAAAATAGGAGAAAAGGAAGTTCTACCAAATTCCTTTTATTATGACACAAATATGGTGTTGATACCTAAACCAGGCAAATACAAAACAGAAAAAGAAAATTATAGACCAAATTTTCTAATGAACATTGATGCAAAAATTTTAAACAAAATACTAGCAAGAAGATTACAGAAATTTATCACCAGGATAATACACTATAACCAGGTTGGATGTATACCAGGCATGTAGGGCTGGTTCAACATTAGGAAAACTACAAACATAAACACCCACATCAATAACAAAACTAACCAAAATCATATGATTATTTCAATTGATGCAGAAAAGGCCTTTGAAAAAGTACAGCACTCATTCTTATTAAAAAACACTAGTGAGAATAGGAATAAATGGAACTTTCTTTAAAATGATAAACAGTATCTACCTAAAATCACCAGCAAACATTATATGTAATGGGGATGTTAGAAGTATTCCCAATAAGATCAGGAGTGAAACAGGGATGTCCATTATTGCCTCTATTATTTAATATTGTACTAGAAATGTTAGCTGTAGCAGTAAGAGAAGAAAAGGAAATTAAAGGAATTATAATAAAAAATAAAAATAAAAGGGGGCAGAGACAAGATAGTGCAGAGAAGCCAGAAATTGTTCTGAGCTCTCCTGAATTTCCCTCAAAATTGAATGTTAAATTTTTGTTTATATGTAATTAAGTAAAATAATGAAATAAAAATTAAATGTAACTTTTAACATTTTTCTAATGAGACAAAGATCAAGAAGCTAATGTCTATAATGACATTATCAAAGCTCCCAAATCATACATTTGTTTGCACAAAGGCTTGGGAAAATAAACATGGTGTTGGTAAACAGAATTTAGAGAACACTTTACAATATTGTCCTTGTAAATAAAGATAATGTTGAAGAATGTCAGAACTCTAATCAATTTAATCACAAACCATAATCCCAATGTACTATTAATGAAATACACTGCCCAGCTCCTGACAGAGAGGTGATGAACTTAATGTGCAAACTGAGACATACATTTTGGACATGAAGATGAATTTTTTCTTGATTACTTACCCCTGCTTCTAGGTTTAAGGTTGTTGTTGTTGTTGTTGGGCATATGTCTGTGTGTTTTCCTTTCAGCTGATGGGGTGGTGGAAAAAAATTTAAGAAAATGCAAGAAAAGGCATCATTGAAATATTTAAATTGCATTGAAGATAATAGAATTAGGAAAAACAGACATGTAGGACAGCTTCAAAAATAACAAGTTGGGGGCAGCTAGGTGGCGCAGTGGATAAAGCACTGGCCCTGGATTCAGGTGAACTCAGTACCTGAGTTCAAATCTGGCGTCAGACAGTTAACACTTACTAGCTGTGTGACCCAGGGCAAGTCACTTAACCCCAATTGCCTTACAAAAATAAAAAAAAATAACAAGTTGAATGTAGTATATGCATAATTAGAAAAGCAAACTATTCATAATACAGATTCTCAGCTTCACATAATATCTTTCTGTTCTGTTTTACTAGGTATATGGACATGCTCATCTTATCAAATGGTAGTTTAGTTTAGATTAAAAGGAGATCCTGAGGGAAAACATGGGAACAGTTTGTTGTAATATGTCACTACTATTGGAAAAAATTATAGACTATAAATGTTGAAAGTAGGCTAGTACGGCAGCTAGGTGGTGCAGTGGATAGAGCACCAGCCCCGGAGTCAGGAGGACCTGAGTTCAAATCTAGCCTCAGACACTTAACACTTACTAACTGGGTGACCCTGGGCAAGTCACTTAACCCCAATTGCCTCACCAAAAAAATTAAAAAAAAAAAAAAAGAAAGTAGAGTAACACTGTTGAGTTCCCATAAAAGCAGAGCACAATCATTCTACTGGCAGAAATTCCAACAGTACTCATGTAAAGGCAGAGTCATCTCTAGGTCTCTTAAACATACATGATTATGGCCAGTTATAGACATCTAAGTTATTGGGTGCCTAGAAATATGCTGAATGTATGGTTTAACCTAATTACCTCTCAGATCCCTTTACAAATTTGATTCTTGGATTCTATGCAATTTTCATCAGTCAGTCAATGGATAATTAAACACACCAACATTTTAAGTAAATAAAATTTCTAATCTAAATCATTATTTCCAGACTCCATCACAGCCTTCATGCCTTCTACAATAGAAAGTTCACACTGGTCAGTAGAAAAATCTTTTCTAGTCCTATTGTCTCAATAATCATTGATCTTACAGATCCACAAAGTGCTTGCTCACCACAGTCTTTGAATGCAGGCTAATTTTAACTAGAACCCACAACCAAGAAGAGATTTCTGGATACTGTTTTAAAGTAATTTCTCATATTTTCTCTCTCTGGCAACTAAATTTTAGATCTTCAGATATTCTGTTTCATAGAAATATTGCCATGTTTTCAAAACCACAGAGCCAGTTTTTTTAAAGTTCTTTGTCACATGAAGTCTCTCCGTTCTTGTTTGAATAACTACAAAGGGATCAAATCATTGTGTTATTACATACACTCTTCATTCTATATAAAATCTCACACACATATCCATTCCACACATATTACAAGTTGAATCTATTCATTGGGGTTTGGTGGTGCTCTCACTCCCATATATTTCAGCCTATTTTTAATCATAGGACCACCAATTTAGGTTTATGATACTTTAGAAATAATTTAGTACAAACTCCCAACAAATTATAGTCTTATTAGTTATCATTACCATCAAGGTATGGTAGTTTATGTTAAATGTTATGAACATTATTCAAAGTATCCTATATTATTGCTTTCCCTTACCATTACTTTTGATCCACATCTTTATTTTATTCAGCTCTTGGGTCTTGTTCTTGGGCAACGATTTAGTTCCAGGGTATAAGGAGCTGCAGTTGTTTTACATGTTCCAGGGCAATTATTTCCTTCATAACTCATAGCTCCCATGTTGCTATCTATCTTCTCACAATTATAGCCAGGCGTAAAGTCCATAGCCTCTTACTCAGGCACAAGAAATATCTACCACCCTTATTCTGAGAATAAGATCTATAGGCTATATTTGGCCATTTCCTAACCCATACAAAGTGAGTGCACTTTCCCTTACAAAATACTTTCCTCACAGCAAACCTTTCAGAGTACCTAACAGAAGTATTATCACCCCCATTTTGTCCATGATTAAACTGAGAATCATAATAGTTGCCCAAGATCATGAAGATAGTAAATTGCAGTTATGTCTTAGACTCAGTTCCTCCTCTGATGTCAAATATACCTTTCTTTCCACTACACTATACTATCTTTGTGAGAACATATTCTGATCAATATTTCAAGTCTGTTTGATTTGCATCCATTTTTGCCTGACTACTAAATATATTTAGTCTATTACTGCTAACTTGTTTCTATATCAGAGGGTCAACAAAACTTATTAGTCTTCTTTTGCTAACGAATATGTGTGATGTTTTAAAACAAAATGCCAGCAGAGTCTTCACTTGGAATTTATTGTCTCATAGCAATGATAAATTGGCATGGAGCCATTCACAGTCTCTCTACTAATCCCTATCTAAGCATAGAGAATTCCTGTTTTTCTCTTTAGTTCCTAGATCTTTAGGTATCTGAGAGAAAAACACACTGAGATGAAATTGCTACAGGAGATGTCTGCTGCAAGGGTGGGGAGAGCTGCTAGCAGTCATGCTTTAGCATCATGATAGTAAGACTTTAAAAAAAAAAAGATCCAAGGCAAGATTCTCTATAAGCATATGGAATTTTGACAGTTTTCATTATTTTTATCTTAATGATAACACAAGTAGAGATTTGTTTTCTTCTTAGCCTTTCTGATCCCAATACCATTATTGTAACCTTTGGGCAGCCATGAAAAACATGCAAATAGTAAAAATAACAATTATTATATAATAATGATATTGATGCTGATGCTGATTGCTGTGTATTTTCCAAGACTCTCAAAGGGAATCAAGTTCATTCTTTTTGGTGCTGTCAATATTATTCCTTCACTGAAAGTAGATCCAATTGTGCAAGAAACCTCATGTCTACATAGGACATAGGATCCAAAAAGACAGAATGTAGCATAATGAGCTTAAATTCAGCTCACTGATTTCTAATCACTTTCAAGTCTCATGGGAATACTTACTCAGCAATGATTATCACCTACATTTGCTTTAAAAAGAAAAATATCTTATTTTGATAATTTCCCTTTCTGTAAAAGGAATGTTCCTTCATCTTTTAAGAAATACATTTGTGTTTCCTCCACTTTCCCAGGATGTGTCAGCAGAAGTGTTAAAGCAGTCAGATTTAAATCTCCCAAAATAGCCACCAACACAAAGAGATGCTGGTTCTTAATTGGTACCAGATTTCATAAAATGAACTCGAAGGAAAAGTAATTTTATTTTTGTTTGTTTTGTGATCTTGGTGATATATTGATGTAGTCAATCCACAACCTGGAGAGTCAAAAATCTGCAGGGCCTGATTTTCTTGTTGGTTGATACGACAACTACATCATGGAAATGTAAAAACAGAGCCTGATTTTTATCTATTTGAAGCAGGGGAGCTGCTTTCTAAGCAGCTGAATTTCTAAGAATTAAAATAAACAAGAACATCTTATTTAAAAATGCATTTGATACAAGTAACGAATTCCTTTTCTTTCTTTTTGTTTTCTTTTGGGGGGCAATGGGGTTTAAGTGACTTGCCCAGAGTCACACAGCTAGTAAGTGTCAAGTGTCTAAGGCCAGTTTTCGACTCAGGTACTCCTGAATCCAGGGCTGGTGCTTTATCCACTGTGCCGTCTAGCTGCCCCAAGTCATACATTTCTAAATGGGAACTACTAGATTCTACAATATCTCCTTTACTATATTTGGGATGTTGATCATAGAATTTTTTAATCTATCTATCCATTCATTCATTTGTACATTTATTATTTCATCTATATATCACCTATCTATCATTTTCTGTTTTTAGGTATAAAATCATGCCCTTGCTTATGTGTGCCTGTGTATACTAGCATTAAAACAATTGGAATATATTTAGCTGTATGTGTTTCTTGTTGTAGGTTAATATTATCATAGATTAAGAACTAGAAAGGGCTTTAGAAGTTATTTAGTTCAAACCCACTTCCCCCACCCACCCCTCTCTCTCAGTATATATGTATATGTGTACACATGTGTATATGCATGTACATATGTATATACATATATGTAGGTATATATATATACATATATTGTGTATAATACACAAATTTCATATAGATTTGTACAGCTTTGAAATAAAACAACACATATGAGTGACATCATTTATGCCAGAGCGCTTTACAAGCAATACTTATCCTATGATAGATACTTAGCAGTTGATATTTATTTAAATATTCATTTTTATTTTTTGCGGGGTTTTTTTGTGGGGCAATGAGGGTTAAGTGACTTGCCCAGGGTCACACAGATAGTAAGTGTCAAATATCTGAGGCCAGATTTGAACGCAGGTCCTCCTGAATCCAGGACCTGTACTTTATCCACTGCGCCACCTAGCTGTCTAAACTTAGCAGTTGAAAGTGATTGCCATGATATGCATTATGGGCATATTTTAGTAAATGGAAATGAATATTACTATGTCCAGATGATTAAATGAATATCAAGAAACTTAAAAAGAAAATAGGTCTCTCAGGGCTTTGAACTTTGTTGATCTCACAGCCTGCTTTGCCCCACCCCCACTCCAAGCTCCCCTTATATCCAAAGAGCATACAGAGTATCTTAAACCCTTGTTTTGGTGGATGAATTCCAAAAGCTGGATTTTAGCAGGTAGAGAGCCTGGGATGACAGAAAAAGAACTATATTTGTAGCCAGGAGACCTCGATTTGAGCTCTGGTTCTACCATGTATAATCTATAAGATCAGAGACCAATAACTTCCTTTCTCTTATCCTCTCTATCCTCATCTGCAAAATTGAAATTCAAGTAGATTATTACTTAGATCCTTTCTGGTTCCCAAATTCTGTGATTGGTTTTCAAAATTAAATTTCATCCCCTGAATCCTATTCACAGAATTAGTTAAAAAGAAAGAAGCAATATTCTTTGTGTGTACTCAATGTAATGTTAATGTAACAGCTTGTTAAAATACTAGTTACCAAGTTGCCACAGGTAACTTGTTTTGGTACCACCATTAACAGTATGTGTGTGACACTGGCAAAGAGATGAGATATTTAAGGTGAAAATGGTGACTATTGGTGGATAATTAGACTGCCAACAACTTCCTTGTCTCTAGGTAGATTTTGCTATTTACAGGTAAACCTTCAAACCTAGCTAGAATTGTCTGGCCTTCCTGAAAAAGAAGTGGTTGTTGCTGTTTCTCCCCAGTAGATGGAAAGATAAGGGAATAGTATGCCTTCCCCAGGTATCTTGAATCCTATCCCAGGGCTTGGTACAGTCCGCAGTGACATAGGATCACTATGCTTTTACAAGTCCACATGTGAAGATGAAGCCATTCAGAAACAACCCTGGCAACATTTTTAATGCAACAACTGTTCAGACATTCTGTCCAATTTTCCTATAGAAATGTTGAGAAACTAGACATAACAACCTCGGGCCATTAGTCCAATTCTTCATAAGGCAACTGAAATTTAAAATAATTTATAGGACAAAATTTGCTTCCCATCCCCAAGAAGTTGAATTTATATATATCCGTGTGTGTGTGTGCCTGCTCTTATAGTTAGACTATAGTTATATTAGAGTTGTTAGGGGACTCCGTTGAGCTATGTAGCATGTTGATGAAAATCATTACTTTCAAGTATAAAATTCCAAAAGAAGAGATCAGTTGCTAGCCAAATTCTTCCTACCACCATAAAAACCAGTTTACAATTCAGAAAATGTTACCACTATGTACTTTTATGTCTATCTAAATGTTTTTATTGGGCGTTAATTAGCAATAGGGCTCAAATAAACCATAGCAAACATCTGGAAGCATAGCTTTAGCAGTTTTATCTTAGTACTCTGGAAAATATACTCAAAGGAGCTGTGTCTATGGACTTTGACAAGATTAAGAGCATGAACATTCTGCCTTTGTACCATACTTGGCACAATTAAATGCATATTTGACCCAATGGAAATAAAACTATTATCACATGCAGGAATTCTCTTCTCTCACTACTGCAGCCACTACTCCCTTTCACCAGAATAATTATATCAAAAAGCAAATGGTCTACCTGGAAAAAGTGAAGTTATTGTTGTATTGTAATTGTTCCTTTTATAGTTTGTAGTTTTCTTAATAAGGTATAATTCTATATTAATCCACAGCATGTTACAGGAGTAACAACCACCAATCTTGCTATCATCCATCTGTTCTTTTCGTTTCCACAGCTGGCACCCTAGTTCAAGCTCTCATTACTTTCTTTTCTTTTCTTTCTTTCTTTTTTTTTTTGTGGGGTAATGAGGGTTAAGTGACTAGTCCAGAGTCACACAGCTAGTAAGTGTCAAGTGTCTGAGGTCAGATTTGAACTGAGGTCCTCCTGAATCCAGGGCCAGTGCTTTAACCACTGCACCACCTAGCTGCTCATCTCATTACTTCTTGCTTAGATTATTACAATACTCTCCCCAAAGTACTAGTACCTCCACTTTCATCTGCTCACTGCTAGTGAATTAATCTTCATGAAATCCTACTTTGTGCCATCCCACTACTCTCAAAGTTTCTTTGGATCCCTCAAAACTACAGGGGTAAAGTTATGGCACATTGGAATGAGGTCTGGCTGAGGAATCAGAAGAGCTGGAATCAAATCTTGCTTCCAATTCCTATTGTGTAAACTTTGGACCAGGTTCCACAATTATGTGAGCTTCAGTTTCCTAATATATCTTAATAGGTATTCTACACAGGTCTGCCCTACCTCATTTGCAGCATTATTAGAAGGTTCCAATGAGAATCGGAATGTCCTATGTTTGTGAAGTGTAAAGCTCTATTGCTGGATTTCATATATCATTTCTATACCCCTCTAAAATAAAATATATATATATATATATATATATATATATATATATATATATATATATATATATTTCTTGATTTGGTATTACAGAACTTTAGGAATCTGGCCTTTTTCTACCTGTTCAGGTCTATATCATCATTCATTTTAATTTTTTTTTTTGCAGGGCAATGGGAGTTAAGTGACTTGCCCAGGGTCATACAGCTGGTAAGTGTCAAGTGTCTGAGGCCAGATTTGAACTCAGGTACTCCTGAATCCAGGGCCAGTGCTTTATCCACTGCACCACCTAGCTGCCCCCATCATCATTCATTTTATTTCAAATATAGCTTAACCTCCAGACAATCAATTGATAATTTATTAAATGCTTACTATCTACCAGAAATTGCTCTAGCATAACTGGGCTTTGGCACATGTCTAGATGAAAAAAAAAATAGAAGTACCCACATGAGAGATGACAATGATCTGCTTCTGGGAGACAGGAAGACTAGCAAAAGCATGGACACTTTGTGTGAGCCCAGGAGAGAGTCCCTTGGAGAATATCCAGTTAGAGAGTGTGATATAAAACCTGCACTATTAGTCACTCCCTACACAGACATTGTAGGTATGAAAATGTTCCTTATCTTTTTTCCTTTACTCATGCTGCTTTGCTTCTTCCTGGCATGCCTTCCTTAGCATATCTAGTTGTGAAAACCTTCCCACTGATTAAGGCCCAGGCCAAATGTCACCTCAAGTGCAATGCTGCAGATGTCTATGTAGTAAAATCCTTTTATTTTTTTAAAAATCATTTTGGGTGCCACTTCCTTCATGAAGCTTTTCCTGATATTTTCCCTTCCATCTGCAAGTGATTTATTACATCTTGTGTTTTTTATAGTACTTTATCTATACCCATTCTTTTGTGTTTACCATATCTCACCTTGGATCATAACTATTTGTGATTATGCTATATCCCTCTTATTAAACTTTTAGCATTAGGAGGATCTAAATCATAGATACAACTTCTTACATAGAAAAAGTAATTTTTTTCTTCATAAATATTTGATGAATTAAATGAAGTCTCCCATTTTAGCTTATAACTACCCTGAAGGTTCTGCCCAGGCTATATCTTTGTGTCCATTCCAGTGCCAAACTTAGTATTCTCAAAATTTTGTTGAAAAAACTGAATGAATGAAGTGTCCTAGCTTTTCATGACCTTGGAAAAGATCTGGTATATGTATGTCACATAAAGCTCACTGAATCTGCTCTAACTTGGAAGACATGAAAATTCTTTATATTTTACGATGAAGTAATTTTTCCATCACATTTTCAGGCTGGATTAATTTAAGGGGGGAAGGAAGAAAGAAAAGAAAAGAGAGAATGAAGCCCATGGAGCTCCCTGTAGGGAACTCAACACATCTTTTCCATTTATTTCATAATCACACAAAATGGAGGCACAGAGCTGTCACCTTTACTTTGTAATCATGTGTCAAATGCACGGCTGTGAATCACTTCTAGCTCGAATATTTTCCATTATTCACCTTATTTAATAAACTGTCACTTGAAAGGAGGCCTGATAAGCTTTCCCACAATGAATCAAAGCAAAGCTATGCCTTCTTCCTTTATTATGCATGCTACATTGGGAGCTAATGAAGCATAACCTCTGAGATGATATTTTTATAGATGAAAGAGACATCATGTCACATATTCTATTTATTTCATCAGCCCCTCATAGCCAACACAAAACACAATGATTGCCTCGCACTTCATCTCTGACAGATGATGGGCATTCTTGCTGATGCCTTGTCTAATAGTTTTCTACCATATGTGTATTTTAGGTACTAACCATGAATGAAAGAACAAGGGAAATAAATGGCCTGCATATCATGGCATAATTAATTAAGAACTGTAGTGGGAATAGTTCTGACTAATCCATTTTACACAGTTTGATATTTTCCCCAATATTACATGCTGACTAGAAAGTGTAATGTTTTTAAGAAGTGTGCCACCAGATAATTTAATTTCCATGGAGATTTTCTTATTATAGGGGAAACATAGATAATCAATTTAGGTAAAGTTATAAAAGCATCTTCCCCTTGGGTAGTAATATAGTAGGTATTAATAAATATCAAAAAGAATAATGCAGTAAACAAATGTTCATTTTGCTTTTAAGAGACCAATATTTCGGGTCAGTGTGGAATTCACTTTAGTTGTGAATGCTATTGGATGATATAGTGGCATGAGTAATAAATAGCATTTCTTATTTATAGAGGCAGATAAAAATATCTATAAAGTGTAAACCAAGCCATGCATTAAAATATAACTTAATGTTCTCTGATTTAATTTTTAAAGATACAAATTGAAAAGAAGGGTAATATAGCAAAGTCATGTGTCATGCAACCACTAGCATTTCAGTAGTGCAAAAATAATAAAAAATACTTTTCCTATATGTAGAATATACATGAACTTTCAATGCCCCCCAAATGAATGCACATTTTCAAATTATTAAGGCATTTGTTTCTGTACAAAATGCAAGTTTTTCATTTTATGATCTGTTTTATATCATTGTAATTGATTACTTACCTATTCCTCCTGTTTCCCTAATAAAATCTTTATATATTCAAATTGGAAGCAGAAGATAGCATTTATGTCAGAATTATGATACTCTCAAAGATACCTTAAGAATGCTATCATGGGGAGAATTTTTCATGAGACTTTACTACCAAATCAGAGGACTAAAAGAGAGTAGAGGGAAAAAAAAACCTGTGGAAATTACATCCTATGTTGGTATTTTAAAGTCATATTTGTAATTTAGAATAAAAAGCATGGAACTTCAAAGTTCCTTGCATTTTTAGAGGTATACCCATAGATATCACTTCATCCAATGCTGTATTTTTTTACATGTAAGTGCACAAACTGAGCAAAATATATTTCCAATGAGAAAGTTATATTGAAAGGGCAGAATTCACACCTAGAATTTTAATTCCAAATATTGTACTTTTTCTAGTGAATTAATATGGGTTCTAAATACACTAGTCCTATAATTCTATATGAAAGGAAGTGCTATTCAAAGTTTTCCCAGTGAAATTATCACCCTAGTAATAACAATCTCAAAGTTGGATCATCTGACAAAACAAAGAAACAAAAAACCCTAGATTCAATGCAGAACTAGGAATTTTACTAAAGAAAAATCAGGCTTGCATCCAGAACTTTTCCTAAGTGAACCTTTTAAAATAGTGTGGATATATATATATGTGTGTGTGTGTGTGTGTGTGTGTGTGTGTGTGTGTGTGTGTGTGTGTGTGTGTGTATACTTTAATCTGCCTGTCTCCTACAAACAGAATCAATAAACAGATCAGAGAAATTATAGTATCTTATAATATGTCCTACAATTTCTTTCCATACCTGTCCCCCTACAGAAAACCCAGATCAGAGAACATGGCTAAAAACCAGATCAGAGACAGACAGAAAAAAAAAAACCAAAACATAATACCAATTTAATTTTGTCCCAACAAGAAATATAACATGATCATGTTGGAGACCCCTTTCCTCAGAAGGGAGTTTAAAGCTCCCCTTCTCTCTAAGAGTTTTGAGGTTTCTTTGCTCCCAGGTTACAGAATAACTTCAGAGGCAAGACAACCATCAAACCAAAGCAAATGCTACAAATGTAAATCTGTTAAACAATACAAAGGAGTTTAACAGCTCAATTTAAAGCTATGGTTAGATTATGTGGAGCCTGGAGGGGCATTATCAAAGACAAGGAGGTCTAAATAGTTGATCAGGAGAACAATAAGATCTATTCACTTTTTTGGGAAAGAAGATAGTGAATAAGAATTTCAAATGGGGCATTTAAATTTGTTTATTCCCTTGGGGAAAGCAAATAGGGATTGTCTGGTTTTAGTTTCAAGTCTTTGAGTAAAAGGGCATTTTGGTTCTATTAAAGTAGGGTCTCATAAAATCCATTTGGATAATTGGGCAGCTCCATCAAATCCAGGTGATCTATGCATTCATATTAACAATAGTGAAACCCATTTATAATCAATATGAAATTGCTTGCTTTTTCTATGAAAGGGAGGATGAAAAAGAAGGAAGGAAAGAATTTTGAAATTTAAAAAATTAAATGTTAAAAAATTGATTTTACAAGTAATTTGGGAAAATAAAATATTAAATAAAATAGTGAAATCTTATAACATTAAAGTACATGTTTGAAATGGTTCTAAATGAAAACAAGGTAATAGTTCTAGGGAAATGATGAATATTTAAGAAATTTCACATAAGTATGAATATACTTTATATCTCACCATTACCCATTACAGTGCCATCTTCAGGATTTTATAACTCTGAAATTCCCTCATTTTGTTATGGGATGCAGAATCCCAAGAAACTTAAGAGAACACAACCCCTAAGAAATCCTTAAACTTTAGACATTAAAAGCCAAGAGTCCAGGAGTAAAAAAAATAAACAAAAACCACACAGTACTGCCTCCTACCTCAGGAATATGATGTGAAGACCCTGGTACACTGAAAAGGTCTGCAAGGAACAAAGATGATAAGCAGGACATGGATGAGTGCTACATATCTTACTGATATCCCATTTTTCAAATTGCAGGCCCCTCCTCCCAATTGTTTTGCAACCTTCTTTCAGTTATTTTGTAATCTCCTTATTCAGCAAACATCTTTTTTTTTTTTTGTAAACATGTAAAAAAAATAGCTTTTTCTTACTCAGGGAGACAGTCTCCATCATGATTCTTTTTCCTGGCCATATATCCCTCTCTCCTAATAAATCTTATAATTTTACAAGATTCACCATGAGCCTCCAATTCTTTGGGTGAGCTAGCCCTCCCAAACCAGGTGGACAGTATCCCCTCACCCACACAACAATTTGATTATTATATGCTTTCCTTTCATCTCTCCATTTTACTCCCCTTGAAACCTATTATTTATTCTCAATTTCAATCACCATAATTTAATCTTCTCTGCCTATCACTCCTATTCTCATATTACTTTCTTCCCTTCAGAGTCTCAACCCTAAAGTTGAACAGTACAACTATACAATCTCCTCTCTCCTTGAAAGGTATTAACATTAGGGTGCCTGATGTAATGTATATGCTTATAGACTGGGTAATTAGGAAGCTATAAATTCAAACCTTGTTTAATACTGACTAGGTTATTTGTTCTTTGTTCTCAAAGAAGATCTTAACTGATGTCATGACTTGCAATGAATTGGATTTAAGTGAGGAAAGGCTGTGTAAAACCTAACTCTTTCCTCTGGAGTCATCTGAGTCCAGTGGCAAGATATATTATGACAACTGGAGGTGGCCCTAGATTTAGTAAGACACTTTAGCCTTTTAAACTAAATTCTTTCACAGGTCTCAGTTTGCTTGAGGCAATGCCCATTCAGAATGTCAAGCCCAGGCAAGAAGGGAGGCAAAGCAAGGCCCATTTTAGCTAGTCAAAATAAATAAATAAATAAATAAAAGAGGGGTAGGTTGGAGAGAAAGACCCTCACGGTTTCTGAGCTAAAGAGATACAATTGCTATGTAGGCCTATTATCTGCCAACAAGAGGCCAAACAAGGTCAAATAGGCTTGAGTTTGGACTTTTTGTTGGCCAATTGATTAGGGCCAGAATTATTTAGTTTTAAGGAGTGATCTAAAAAGACATTTTACAGGTAAATCTCAAGAAGTATTAGTGAGCTGTCTGAAGACAAATTTGTAACAGGAATACTGACTAGCTGAATTACCATGGGAATATCATGAGGGATAAGTGAGAGACAAAATGACTGCGTAGCAAAAATAAATTCAGCTGAGCTCCACAAGTCCTCCAAAGTCCTCCATGGAATATATGCCAAGAGTCCTAATAAGGAAATTCAAGAAAAACAAACAAACAAAAAGCACAGTGAGTCATTTTTCTAGCTCATGTTGTTGTAGGAGGCAAAAAAGGGGTTAATAGAAAAACCTAAGATCCAAGCTCTAATTCAGATATTAGCTCCAAAAGGGAGACAGACCCTAGTTAATGGACAATTTACAAGTCAGGATGCTAGATTATCATACCCACAGTGATCAGTACCCATAATGGGAACAGAGGGAGGGAGCTAGACCATGATGACCTTAGACTAAATGACAGCCTATAGAAATCCAGACTAGAAATAAATGAAAAGGGGCAGCTAGGTGGCACAGTGAATAAAGCACTGGCCTTGGAATCAGGAGTACCTGAGTTCAAATCCAGCCTCAGACACTTGACACTTAACTAGCTGTGTGACCCTGGGCAAGTCACTTAACCCTCATTGCCCTGCCAAAAAAAAACAAAAAAACTTAATGGTGATTCATGGGGTGGCTAGGTGGCACGGCGGATAGAGCACCGGGTCTGGAGTCAGGAGTACCTGAGTTCAAATCTGGCCTCAGACACTTAACATTTACTAGCTGTGTGACCCTGGGCAAGTCACTTAACCCCAATTGCCTCACTAAAAAAAGAAATAAAAAATAAAAAACAAAAAAAAGAAATAAATGAAAAATGGAGATATTTTGAAACTAGCCATGGGAAACAGAAAGAGACATGCGCAGAAAAGGCCAAATTTGTCACCAGATTCACCTTAAGATGTGTAAACCCCAAAAACACACCTCCACAGTAAAAGGTACCCGCCTCAGGGGTTGGTTTAGGACCCCAGGAACTCCAAATTAGGATAATCCCTCCACTGTACCTACCTTAGGTGGAGATTATTATAATGAGACTAATAATCAATATATTTTTACTATAAATATAACTGTCTTTCCTTTCACTATTTGAGAGATACCCTTCCACTTTTCTGGTTCTCTCCCTGTGGTCAACCAAAGTATTGAAATAAAACCTGGGGGAGTCACTGAGTCTTGTAATTCTTTTGGAATGACTCACAACCAATTTGACCCTAAATTCCATCCCACATCAAGGTCAACATAAACAGGTAGAGAGGTCTGTGGACCTTTCCAGGGTCCCATTGAAGATTGGGTCGGGCCAAGACCTATAGAAAAGCATTCTAGCACAGGAGGAAGTGGCTGCATTCCAAGACAAGAAGTCCTAGTACAGAGCAGCCTAAATTTATGAAGGGTAAAAGAATGGGTGCCAAAAGATAGCATCTCTTATTTACTACTTGATTTCAGATCCAGGGTAAACTGAAGAAGGTATCTGTGCTGATGGGTGATAATCCAGTATGAGGCATACTTCTAGGTCCTAAACTGTAATCCAGTCAAAGATCAAGTTCAAAAGTAAGTAGAAGTTGGTTTTGACCCGAGGATCAAAATGAGGTCTTATTTGTGGCTTTTAGCCCTGTTTGAAATCTGCAGTACGGAATTCAAGTCAGGAATACCAGACAAAAGGAAAACCTACAGTTTTGTCATTCTAAAGCAGCAGAGCTTCTAAAAGTCATTGAGTCCAGCAGCAGTTTATGGGAATTCCAATCAGTTTTCTTGGTAAGACAAACCAATAGGATTATTGTCAAAGCCAAACATAAGAACTTGAAGAACTCAGAACAGAAAGGCAGAAATCAGACTTTGTCCTAGATCAATATCTCATAATAATAGCACAAACATCAGTCTAGATATTCCCTCCAAGAGAATGCAAGGGTTAACTGTAATATCAAGTCGAAAGTCAGCAAGTGAACTAGAAAAATGGTTAAACAAACAATGCAAAAATAATCCCACCATTAACAAAAAGTTTGATGACAAGTAAATTCAACACAAACTCAGAAAAAGAGATTGTCTTCAAAACCTCTGAAAGTAATATTGCAAAGAAAAACATAGTTTGGGCACAAGTTGAATTAAAATACCTGGAAAAGGTAAAACAATCATTTTAAAAAGTATTTTTAAATTTTCTTTTTATAAATGAAATGTTAGGGAAAAATTAGAAAAAAAGAAATGAGAGCCATGGAAGAAAAAAATTGCAAAGAGTTAGGTTAATGGCTTGGCAAAAAACATAATACACTATTACTTTAGCAACAAACTCCCTGAAAATAACAATGGACCAAATAAAATAATTTATTAAACACCTCCTATGTGATAGGCACTCTGAATTCTGGGAATGCAAAGAAAAGGAAAACAAATAAAGAAAACATCATGCCACCCCTCAAGATGCTTACAATTCTCAAGGGTGGGAAAACAAGTAGATAGAAGAGGAAGCTCTTTAAAGCTGGGAAGACAAGGAGAGGCTTCCTGAAGAAGGTAATGTTTGAACTGTATCTAGAAAAATTCTTAAAAAAAAAAAACAAAAACCTAAGATGAAGGAGAGCATGCCAGATATGGGGAAAGCCCAGTTCAAAGGCAAGGAGAATGAAGATGGAGCACCCACTCTCACAATTGTTAAATATTTAGTAAATGCCTACTATGTGCCAGGCTGTGTGTGAAGCATTGGAGATACAAAAAGAGGCAAAAAGAATCCTTGCCCTCAAGGAACTTGTACTCTAATAGAGAAGACAACATACAAGTAAATATATCCAAACAAGCTATTTAGGATATATTTACGAAATAATTAATAGAGGGAAATGTTATGGGGAAAATAGTGGGGGTTTGGGGTAGGGGTTCTTAGGAATTCCTCTTTAAAGAACTGCACCTTCTTGCACACAAATCCAATTAGAATAAAATAATATTTTATTTAGGGGCTAGGGAAAGGAAACCAAGAAAGTCCTTATACTTTTTCTCATGGGGAGAAGGCATGGTACAGAGGCATGGCTCTCTGAGATACCTTTCTCCTCAAGCAGGAGACAGGGAACTCCATTTATACAGGACTGATGGGGGTGATCATCTGACTGTGGAAAGTTCTTTTATTGGGGAGGACTATCCCCCAGTGGTGGTGGCTGGGGGAAGTTAGGTGAGGTGCGGCTCTGGATCTATCAAGCCATCTATGCCCTCCTCATGCCACAAAGACAGCAGCCATACCTAATCATATCTCCCCAAGGAGTAGGGGAGACAGGAATGAAGGATGTTGGTCCTGGAGATAGCTCAGTCTGGATCTGGTGCCAATTATCTCTTTAGGTGTGTCTCTTCTTTGGTTTAGTTTCTCAAGGAGAAGGTTCTTTGATTTACCCCCAGAAAACTTCTGGGTTACCCAGGGACCCATAACAGGAAATGATTAGTGTTATGGGCCTAAAGCACCCCAGAAGTTCTCTGGGGTACATCAAAGAACCTTCTCCTTGAGAAACTAAACCAAAGGACTGACACACCTAAAGAGATAAGTGAAACAAGATCTCAAAGGAGCTAGCTTCAGGATCACCCCTCATCCAACTCCTCCAGCCACCACCAGTAGGGGATAGTACTCCCTCACTAAGGGAAATTTCCAGAGTCAGATGATCACCCCAATCAGTCATCTATAAAACATATCTGCCTATCTTCTGCTCGAGGAGATTGGTATCTCAGAGTCACATTCTGTGCCATGCCTTTCTCCCCATGAGAAGTCCAAGGATTTCACTCTTGGTTTCCGTTTCCCATCCCCTAAATAAACTATTATGTTATTCTATTGGATTTGTGTACAAGAGGGTGAAATTCTTCTTCTTTTTTTCTTTTTCTTTTCTTTTTTTTCAGGGCAATGAGGGTTAAATGACTTGCCCAGGGTCACACAGCTAGTGTCAAGTGTCTGAGGCCAGATTTGAACTCAGGTCCTTCTGAATCCAGGGCTGGTGCTTTATCCACTATGCCACCCAGCTGCCCCCTGGTTAATTCTTTTTTTTTTTAATTCTTTTTTTTCTGTTACACGTAAAGATAGTTCTCAACTTTGTTTATACAAGCTTTCCAATTTCAGATTTTTCTCCCTCCCTCCCCTCCCTCCCCCCTCCCCTAGACAGCAGGTAATCTGATGCAGGTTACATATATACACATAATAATATTAATCCTATTTTTGCATTAGTCATATTATAAGAGAAAAATCAGAGCAATGATGAAAAACCTCAAAATACAAAAAACAACAGCACCAAAGACAAAAGAAATAGTATGGTTCATTCAGCATCTATACTCCACAGTTCTTTTTTTTTTTTCTTGGATTTGGAGATCCTCTTCTATCATGAGTTCCCTGGAACTCTTTTGTACCATTGCATTGATGAGAAGAATATAGTCCATCACAGTAGATCAACACTCAATGTTGATGATACTGTGTACAATGTACTTCTGGTTCTGCTCATCTCACTCATCATCAACCCATGCAAGACCCTCCAGGTTTCTCTGAACTCCTCCTGCTCATCATTTCTTACAGCACAATAGTATTCCATTGTATTCATATACCACAACTTGTCCAGCCATTCCCCAATTGATGGGCACCCCCTCAACTTCCAATTCCTTGCCACCACATAAATAATAGCTATAAATATTTTTGTACATGTGGGTCTCTTTCCCCTTTACATGATTTCTTTGAGAAAAAGACCCAAAAGTGGTATTGCTGGGTCAAAGGGTATGCACAGCTTTATCACACTTTGGGCATAATTCCAAATTGCTCTTCAGAATGGTTGGATCAGTTCACAGCTCCACCAACAATGAATTAGTGTTCCAATTTTCCCACAGCTTCTCCAACATTTACTATTTTCCTTTTTTGTCATTTTAGCCAATCTGATAGGTGTCAGGTAGTACCTCAGAGTTGTTTTAATTTGCATCTCTCTAATCAATAGTGATTTAGAGCATTTTTTCATATGGGAATAGATAGCTTTGGTTTCTTCATCAGAAAACTGCCTGTTAATATCCTTTGGCCCTTTCTCAATTGGGGAATGACTTGGATTCTTATAAATTTGATTTAGTTCCCTATATATTTTAGAGATGAGGCCTTTATCAGAAGTACTGGCCACAAAAATTGTTTTGCAGCTTTCTGCCTCCCTTCTAATTTTGGATGCATTGCTTCTGTTTGTACAAAATTTTTTTTTAATTTAATGTAAACAAAATCATCCATTTTGCATTTTATAATATACTCTATCTCTTGTTTGGTCAAAAACTGTTCTCCTTTCCAAAGATCTGATAGGTACACTATTCCTTTCTCTCCTAATTTACCCATGGTATCACCTCTTATGTCTAAATCGTGTATCCATTTTGACCTTATTTTAGTATAAGGTGTAAGATGTTGGTCTATGCCTAATTTCTGCCATACTATCTTCCAGTTTTCCCAGCAGTATTTGTCAATTACTGAGTTCCTATCCCAGAAGCTGAAGTCTTTGGTTTTATCAAACAGTACATTACTAGTGTCATTTACTACTGCATTTCCTGTGCCTAGCCTATTCCATTGATCCTCCACTCTATTTCTTAGCCAGTACCAGATAGTTTTGATGACTGCTGCTTTAGAGTAAAGCTCCAGGTTTGGTACCGCTAACCCACCTTCCTTTGAATTTATTTCATTATTTCCCTGGATATTCTTGACTTTTTGTTTTTCCAGATGGATTTTGTTATTATTTTTTTCTAGCTCTATAAAATAATTTTTAGATAGTCTGATTGGTATGGCACTGAATAAGTAAATTAATTTAGGCAGTATTGTCATTTTTACTATATTAGCTCTGCCTATCCATGAGCAATTGATATCTTTCCAATGATTTAGATCTGATTTGATTTGTGTGAAGTGTGTTTGGTAGTTGTGTTTATAGAGTTCCTGGGTTTGTCTTGGGAAGTAGATTCCCAAGTATTTTATATTATCTACCGTTACTTTAAATGGAATTTCTCTTTCTATCTCTTGCTGCTGGACTTTGTTGGTCATGTATAGAAATGCTGATGATTTGTGTGGATTTATTTTATATCCTGCTACCTTGATAAATTTGTTCATTGTTTCAAGTAATTTTTGAGTTGATTCTCTAGGATTCTTTAAGTATACCATCATATCATCTGCAAAGAGTGATAATTTTGTTTCCTCCTTGCCTATTCTAATTCCTTTAGTTCCTTTCTCTTCTCTGATTGCTAAAGCTAACATTTCTAGGACAATATTAAATAATAGGGGTGATAATGGACATCCCTGTTTCACCCCTGATCTTATTGGGAAGGCCTCTAATTTATCTTCATCGCATATAATACTTGCTGATGGCTTTAGGTAGATACTGTTTATTATTTTAAGGAAAGCTCCACCTATCCCTAAACTCTCTAGTGTTTTTATTAGAAATCGGTGCTATATTTTGTCAAAAGCTTTCTCTGCATCTATTGAGATAATCATATGATTTTGGTTGGTTTTCTTACTGATGTGGTAGATTATGTTAATAGTTTTCCTAATGTTGAACCAGCCCTGCATTCCTGGTATAAATCCCACCTGGTCATAGTGTATTATCCTGGTGATCACTTGCTATAATCTCCTTGTTAATATTCTATTTATGATTTTAGCATCAATATTCATTAGGGGAATTGGCTTATAATTTTCTTTCTCTGTTTTTGCTTTGTCTAGTTTTGGTATCACCACCATATTTGTGTCATAAAACAAATTTGGTAGAACTCCTTCTTCACCTATTTTTCCAAATAATTTGTATAATATTGGAACTAATTGTTCTTTAAATTTTTGGTAAAATTCACCCATAAACCCATCAGCCCTGGAGATTTTTTCTTAGGGAATTCATGAATGGCTTGTTCAATTTCTTTTTCTAATATGGGTTAACTTAAGGATTTTATTTCCTCTTTAGTTAACCTGGGCAGTTTGTATTTTTGTAGATATTCATCCATTTCATTTAGATTGTCACATTTATTGGCATACAGTTGGGCAAAATAATTCCTAATTATTGATTTAATTTCCACTTCATTGGTGGTAACATCACCATTTTCATTTTTGATACTGGTGATTTGGTTTTCTTCTTTTTTTTTAATCAAATTAACCAATATTTTATCTATTTTATTGTTTTTCATAAAACCAGCTCTTGGTTTATTGATTAATTCTATAGTTTTTTTTTGCTTCCAATCTTATTAATTTCTCCTTTAATTTTCAGGATCTCTAGTATCTAATTGGGGATTTCTAATTTGTTCTTTTTCTAGCTTTTTAAGTTGTATGCCCAATTAATTAATCTCCTCTTTCTCTTTTTTATTCATGTAAGCATTTAGAGCTATAAATTTTCCCCTAAGCACTGCTTTGGTTGCATCCCATAGATTTTGATACGTTGTCTCATTATTATCATTCTCTTTGATGTAATTATTGATTGTTTCTATGATTTGTTGTTTGACACATTCATTCTTTAGAATGAAATTATTTAGTTTCCAATTTATTTTCATTCTATTTTTCTATGGCTGTTTCTTACATCATTTATTGCATCATGATCTGAGAAGGATGCATTTACTATTTCTGCCTTTCTACATTTGACTATGATGTTTTTGTGCCCTAATACATTGTCAGTTTTTGAAAATGTGCCAGGTGCTGCTGAGAAAAAAGTATATTCCTTTCCTTCCCCATTCAATTTTCTCCAGACATCTATCATGTCTAACTTTTCTAGTAATCTATTCACCTCTTTCAATTCTTTCTTATTTATTTTTTGGATAAATTTATCTAATTCTGAGAGGGGGAGATTCAGATCCCCCACTAGTATAGTATTACTGTCTATTTCCTCTTGTAACTCATTTAACTTCTACTCTAAGAACTTGGATGCTATACCACTTGGCGCATACATATTTAATATTGATATTACTTCATTATCTATAGTACCTTTTAGCAAGATGTAATTTCCTTCCTTATCTCTTTTAATGAGATCTATTTTTGCCTGCGCTTTGTCTGAGATAAGGATTGCTACCCCTGCTTTTTTCACTTTAGCTGAAGCATAATATATTCTGCTCCAGCCTTTTACCTTTACTCTGTGTGTATCTCTCTGCTTCAAATGTGTTTCTTGTAAACAGCATATTGTAGGGTTCTGGTTTTTAATCCACTCTGCAATTCGCTTCTGTTTTATAGCAGAGTTCATCCCATTCACATTCACAGTTATTATTACTGACTGTCTATTCCCCTCCATAACATTTACCCCCTTTGTACTTTTCCCCCCTTCTTTCACCCTATTTCTCCTCACCAACATTTTACTTCTTACCCCTGCCTCCCCCAATCTGCCCTCCCTTTTTATCACCCCCCTCTCTTTTCTTTACCCTTTTCTCCCTTGCTTTTGTCCTCCCTTCTATCAGTCCCCCCTTTTCCCTTCCCCTTTTGCTTCCCTAAAGAATGCACTAAGTTTCTTTATCCCAATGAACATATATGTTATTCCCTCTTTGAATCAAAACTAATGAGATCAGGGTTGAAACAACTTTCACCCCTCCTTTCTTTCCCTCTATTGTAATAGTTTTTTTTTTCATCTCTTCATATGATATAATTCATCCCATTCCACCTCCACTTTCCTTTCCTCCCCTTAGACTCCCTTTTTAACCCTTTAATTTTTTTTTGGATCATCACATCAAAAACAACTTATATTTATACCCTCTGTGTCAACTCCTTCTCTCTGCCCAAATACATTTACAGTTCTTAAGAGTTATGAGTATTATCTTCCCGTGTAGGGATATAAGCAATTTAACCTAATTGAGTAACCTTTTTTTTCCCTCTGTTTACCTATTTAAACTTCTCTTGAGTCTTGTATATTAAGATCGAATTTTCTATTCAGTTCTGTTCTTTTCATCAGGAAAGATTGAAAGTCTCCAAATTCATTAAATGCCCATCTTTTCCCTTGAAAGAGAATGCACAGCTTTGCTGGGTAGTAGATTATTGGCTGCAATCCAAGCTCCTTTGCCTTCCAGAATATCATATTCCAAGCCTTGCGGTCCTTTAATGTTGAGGCTGCCAGGTCCTGAGCAATCATGACTGTGACTTCATGATATTTAAATTGCTTCTTTCTGGCTGCTTGGAGTATTTTATCCTTTACCTGATAATTCTGGAATTTGGCTACAATATTCCTTGGGATTTTCCTTCTGGGGTCTCTTTCAGGAGGTGATCGGTAGAGTCTTTCAATGATGATTTTATCCTCTGATTCTATGATATCAGGGCAGTTCTACTTAATAATTTCCTGGAAAATGGTGTCTAGATTCTTTTTCTGATCATGGCTTTCAGGGAGACCAATGATTCTCAAATTGTCTCTCCTCGATCTGTTTTCTAGATCAGTTGTCTTTCCAATGAGGTATTTCACATTTTCTTCTATTTTTTCATTCTTTTGATTCAGCTTGTCTGATTCCTGGTGTCTCATGGATTCCTTATCTTCCAACTGACCAATTTTAATTTTTAAGTCATTGTTTTCTTCAATGACATTATGCACCTTTTTTTTTCCATTTGGCCAAATGAATTTTTTAAGGCATTGTTTTCTTCAGTGAAATTATGCTCTTTTTTTCCCCATTTGGCCAGTCAATTTTTGTGCTTCCTTTTCCAAGCTGCTGATTGTTTTTTCATAGTTTTCTTGTTTTGCTTTCATTTCTCTCCCCATTTTTTTCTTCTACCTCTTGCAATTGATTTTTAAAATCCTTTTTGAGCTCTTCCAGGAAGGCTTTCTGTTCTTGAGACCAATTCACCTTCCCTCGTGAGGCTTCAGATGTCGGCAATTTGAGGCTATTGTCCTCATCTGAGTTTGTGTTGGCTTCTTCCCTATTGATACAGAAGCTCTCAATGGAGAGGGCTCTTTTTTGCTTCCTACTCATTATTGCAGCTTATTTATTTATTTTTTAAGTTGAGGTCTGCTCTGGGGGCACCAGGGTCCCTGCTTTTGGCTTCTTGTGCGGGGGTATAGGTGCTGTGTGACCGGCTTTTTACTCTGAGGCCTTTATAGTGTGTGCAGTTTGCCCCCTGCACTTCCTGTTTGAGCGCTCGGCCAGGCGCCCGATCCCAATCCCAGCGCCTGATCCCGCCTGACCTGTTCGTGGCCTTCCCAGCCAGTGCAGGTAGGTTTTTCCACTGTCCTTCTTGGCCACCAGATTTTTGAGCCAGGTTCCAGGGGCCTCAGTTGTTCGGCTGTGGCCTGCAGCTCCTGCTTACTTGCCCCGACCCCCTCGGTGCTGGGCTGCTGACCTGCGCTGGGCCTCCCTTTTGCCCGAGTGAGACCGACCTTTTCCTGAAGTCTTTTAAATTATCTCTGGTTGGAAGACGGTGTCTCTCTGTCTTTTGCAGGTTATGTAGTTTCAGAATCCATCCAGAGGCTTGATTTAATGTTCTTTTTGAGGGAACAGAAGGAGAGCTCAGGCAGCTTGCTGCTTCCTCTCTGCCATCTTGGCTCCACCCTGGTGTAATTCTTTAAAGTGGAGTTCCAAAGGACCCTTACCCCAAATCACTATCCCAAACCCCTTATCCTATTTTCCCCACAACAATTAGAAATAAGAGGCATTAAGAAGGCTTTTATTAAAAATATGATTTTAGTTGGGACTTAGAGGTCAGTGGTCAAAGTGCAAGAAAAAGAGCATTCATTGCAGGTATAGGGGACAAACAAACAGAGAACATGCCTATCCTCTTTTGTTTCTGAACAAATTTGGAGATGGGGTTTCTTGTGTGAGGAAAAACAAGGGAACCGATGCCACTGGACATATAGAGGTATAGAGGTAGGAAGGAGTAGGAGGCTAAAAATTGTGAAAAGACTAGAAAGGTAGGGACAGCTTGTGAAGGCCTTTGAATGTCAAAAAGAGTATTTTATATTTGATCTTGGAGGACTCTCAGTAATTGCAGGTTACCATTTTGAAGGAACCACAGTTGCATAAGAAGTTATCATTTTTAAAATTTTTATATCCTTAATGTTAAATGTTACTTGTAGGTGATAGTGATAAAACACCTTCAAGGGGCCAAAAATCACATCTCTATAGAAATTGGTATAAGCCTATAGGGTATACTATATAGTCAAGTGGTTACTATGATACTCTGCTAGAGAATACTATAAAGTGAAGGAGTTCATCTTTGTTTTCCTTGGTTTCCCTCTTATTTAGTTTAATGCCACCCTACTCATCTCACCTTGTCACCTTCTGAGTAATCAGTGCCCTTGAATTCTTTTACATCTCCCCTAAAAAATAATTCTTGGGGAAGAGGTCAAAGTCCATTCATATTTATATGTAAATATCTGATGACCCTTATAAGCAGTTGTATTTTAATAAATATAAAAATCTTAAAAGACAGTCATGAAAGGCTAATGGTGAAATTGAATACCTCAGCAAATAGCAGGTAGTACTGAAGGACATCAGGCCTTGCCTGTACCCCAACGTAACACCAAGTAAGGACTTTCTTTCCATATCTATGAAGATGATTGCTCCACTGCAATTTTACTTTTTTGGCTTCTCATTGCTAACTTGTAGGCATTTACTGGTCATCTAATCCAGTAGATTTGAACAGCTCTGTGACTAATGCTTCCAAATCCACTAGATTATAGGCAACTCGCCTAGGGGAAGGAAAACCCTGATTTTAAACCTCCACTGCCCTGCAGCTATACCCATATATGGGAAAAACTTCGGGAGTTAACCCCGAGGAAAAATCAGGAGTTGGAGTCCCTTAGGCAGTTGGATGTTGGACATCACATAGCTCTGCCAACTCCTGCAGCAGCAATGGTGCCAAACTGTACTGGCTCTGCCTTTCCTTTGGATCCACCAATGTCGAGGAGAGGGAAAACCTGCTGCATGGGCAACAGCTTGTTTTCCATATTGATCTGCCCAGGCCAGCACCCTGGAGAGGACACTCCAGCTACTCCTCATGGGGTAGATACAACACACAGACACACTGTGGTCTCTGGCTCTTCAGGGGGCTGATCCATGGTCATTAGTGACTGGTAGAGGCCTACTACAGTATCAGACATTGAGATCAGAATTTTCACTAATTGTTTGGCCAGGCATATTACCCTGACCCCTGAACTGCATTTAGATTGACCCCTTGGCCAATATAATACAGCCACTTGTATAATCCTTTGCCTTCTTGTGTCTACTCTTCAAATTTCAATTCAATAAGCATTTATTGTGCACCAGGCATCATGCTAAGCACTGGGAACACTAAGACAAAAACAAACAAGCCCCTGCCCTCAAGGATCTGACATTCTTTGTGATTGGGGTGTGGCAGTCTGTAAGAGTAGAAAAAGTACTGATCTGGATTCAGAGGACCTGGGTTCAAATTGGAATATTACTACCTGTGTAACTTTGGGTTAGGTTACATTTCCAACTTTCCTTCCCCCTCAGCTTCCTCAATTGAAAAAATGAGAGTATCTGACTAGGTGACATCTGAAGTAATCCCTTCTAGTTCCCATGATCAGTTTTAAAATACCTTTATAACATGGCATATCCCAGGCAAGTAAGATAGGAATGATTTTCAGTTTTGCATTGTTATTGCTGTTGCAGTTGTTGTTTGTCCTTCATTTTAGAAAGGACAACTATCATGTATGATAGCTTGATTCGCATCTAATTGGTTTTAAGTGAGGCAGAATTGCTCAAAATCATCAGCCTCACTCTTTCTTTGTATTTGTGTTGAAAAGCTGGCCACATTTAAAATTTGCTTAGTCTAGGATACAATGTAATCTCACTTCTTTTTGGAGAGTTCTCATCAGCTCAATGTGTTGGAAATTTCTCTAAAAAGTAGTTTCCTCATCACATCCTTGAGTGTGGATTAAGAGAACAGTCTTCAGAATGCAATAGTTCCTAGATGACAGTTTTGAAGTCTTGAACGGATATTTATTTTCTACTAAGTTTGGGTCTAAAGGAACTGCTATGTTCAACTTTTTAGCTTTTAGAAATTGTCTATTTTATATATTTCAAAATATATAGAGCAAAACTACAAAAGAAAAATAGCTGAACCGTGAAATTCAGCCTACTATTTTATATGAGTAAGAAATGTAGTGTCTTGATAGTCTTTCTAATCTGATTGTAACACATGTAATTTCTTGCTAAGGCCTAAGGGGTCTGAATAGAGGTCTATTATATGCATAAATCGATAGCCTGAACACATTTCTTTTCTTTTCTTTTTTTTTTAAACCATTATCACATTCAGAAACGGTTACCTTGAGAAGATGTTGAATTGCCCTGTGACTATTATCATGAAGTAGAGACTTCCTATCCTGTTAGCTCTATTAAACATCATAGTCTGAAAGTCAAATAAGCTTGTTTTCTATAACTTTGCATTCTCTCATAGCCATGGGGGTGGTACCAGGAATACATTAAAGGTAGAGACAATCAGGTCCTATTATACATATAGCAAGGTGAAAAAAATGTATATGGAAGCAACCATGATGTATTAATGAACAAATTAGTAACTATTAAAATCCCTCCCACTTAATATAAATATAAATCCATAATTAGTGCTTGGAAAGGGAAAAGTAAGGGTGGCTTTTGGAAGCTATAACAAAGAAATCCAAAAACTGGATCAGAAATAAATTAGCAGTTTCCTAGATCAATTCATTACAATTCAGCAAACACTACTAGGGACTGTCAATAAAAAGATGCATGCAAGGCAGACCTTGTCCTCAAAGAACTTACAAAGTAATAAGGGGTCAGTTTAATTGACCAAATCCATGCAGTGAGATTAAAAAAGTGCCTTGTTTAAATCATTTTTTTAGAGCTGTTGCTAACCTAAAGAAAAATTATTATAAAACAGAGCCACTGTTGCCTACAACCTTTCTACTTGTTTGTGAGGTTAATGGGCACTCTCTCATACAAAACTCCTACATACGCATTTTAGGCTGCTATATAGACTCACCAACAAACACACAGAAATTTAGTTTTGTTGACATTAAATCTAAGTTATTCTTTGTCTCTCTACTTTTTACTCTAAAGAGAGCCCAAGAATTGAAACAACTTATGTTCAAAAACCAAAATTCAATACATAGACTTTATCAATCTCATTGAGCTATTACAATGATACCCTCACCACAGAATTAAAGTGGAGATTATTTGAAATGATATAATTTAAAATATAATTACTTAGCAATTGTTATGGGCCTGCTGTATATCAGTTTTCTGGGGGAAATCAAGGAACCTTCTCCTTGAGAAACTAAACCAAAGACAGACACAACTAAAGAAATCTGAACTGAGTTAGCTCCAGGAGCACCACCCTTCATTCCAGTTTTTCCCACCCATCAGGAAGATATGATTAGGTGTGGCTGCTGCCTTTGTGGCATGAGGGGGACAGACATGGCTTGAGAGATCAGAGTCACCTCTCACCCAACTTCTCCCAGCCACCACCAGTGGAGAATGGTCCTCCCCCAATAAGGGAACTTTCCACAGTCAGATGATCACCCCATCAGACAACCATTGGTCCTCTATAAAAGTATTTGCCTGTCTCCTGCTCAAGGAAATAGGTATATCAGAGAAGCATGCCTCTGTACCATGCTTTCTCCCCATGAGAAGAAGTACAAGGACTTCTCTTTTGGTTTCCTTTCCCTACTGCCTAAATAAATAAAAAAAAATATTCTAATTGGATTTGTGTGCAAGAGGGTATAATTCTTTCAGGAAGAATTCATAATAAGCCCTACCCCAAAATCCCACCATTTCCTGCATAACAGCAATGATTTAGTGAATAAGACTAAGTTCCAGATCTCACTGTGTATTTATTACTTCAAAATATCCCCAACTGTGTACCCCACAGAACTAGTAAAAATATATACAAGGATGCTATGTTCATGGAAAAGAGAATGTCTCCATGTTCTTCACCACTCCCTCTCTATATAATCATTATGATAATCTGAAAAATCTCTAACAGGAAGTGACTAACTATATTAGTCCCATGAAACTCCACCTTCTGCAAGAAGTCTTTCCTGGTTCCCTATGCTTCTAGAGCCTCCTCCTCCAGAAATTATCTTCACGTTCTTTTGTATGTCACTTATGTGAGGGCCAAAATTAGCTATACTGAGCATTATTTGGGTGACTTGCCTTAATATTGGGGTCCCAGAAATATGAGGGACCTTTTTTTTAGGTTTATTCTCCCCTCTGAATTATTCTTTTTAGATTTTTCTCCCAGGCTAATAAGAAAGGAGCCTCTAAGCTTTAGTTCACAAAAGATTATATTTTATAACTTGGGAATTGATTAAACAACAAAGGTGAAACTAAAAAAAATCAAAGATAAGGAAATGGGAAAATAGAAATACAGATAAATCTCTTAACTCTAAACTTAGCCTAAGCTGATTCAAAAGAATTTAGGGTTTTCCATAGATAACTCACCCAAGCCTGAATAGCCCACCAGACCGAGAACCAGGACACCACCACCCCGACCTCAGTCAACTGCCAGAGAGAGGCCCTCCAAGCATCCTGGAAGTGCCCAAGAACTTAGCCTACCAGAAGTGCCTTGCCTCCCTTCAGATCGAGTTCAATCTCTCCTCTCCCAAAAGGGGAGGTCCTTCAAAAGCTGCTCATGGAGAGTTCTCCTTCTGACCTCAGTAGCATATGTAATCTCAGGGTGGGCCTTATTACAAAGTAATAAGGGGTCAGTTTAATTGACCAAATCCATGCAGTGAGATTTAAAAAGTGCCTTGTTTAAATCCTTTTTTTAGAACTGTTGCTAACCTAAAGAAAAATTATTATAAAACAGAGCCACTGTTGCCTACAACCTTTCTACTTGTTTGTGAGGTTAATGAGCATTTGCTCATACAAACTCCTACATAAGCATTTTAGGCTGCTATATAGACTCACCAACAAACTCCCAAATAATTCAACTAAAATTTGCAATATTAATCTTTACCACAAATAATTTTTACCACATCCCCCCCACCCACTTTGTTTCTTTGGAAAACCCTATGGGTTTGCTCAATGAAACAGCAAAAAAAAACCAGAATGACGCCACCTGCTGGAGACTTACTGTAGGAAAGCTCCACCATGAGGAGAGGGCCTCTGAGGGCAAGGCCATGCAGCTTTTCTTTGGCATCAGGAAGTGATGTTTTCTTTTGGGAGGAAGAGGGGGCAAGGCTGGCACTCTCGTTCTTTCCTCAGGACACGGATGGAGAAGGTACCTAGAAATGCACTCTCCCTTTAATAGATAGATGAATCTAGGTCTTTCTCTTTCTTTTCACCAAATTCTTATTCTCCTTAATAAATGGTTAAAAGTCTAACTCTTGCTAAAGCTAAATTTAGCTAAATTTTAATTGCTAAAATTTTGCTAAATTTAATTGCTAAAAATTATTGGTGATCACCCATTAGATATTTTAGACAGACTAGCTAGAATTTTAGCCTCTTGCACTTATATATAACTATCTATTAGGGAAGACACCATATTTTACCTATTTTGTATCCTCCGAATTTATCACAGTACCTGGAATATGACAAACATTTAATAATTACTGTAATTGATTAGAGATACCAACTGTTGCAATATCCTACTTCCAGAAAATTTCTCTACATTGTTTTTCAGAAAGAGGTAGACAAATAAGAGTTGGAGTAGAGAGGGAACCTTCAAAGTCAGAGAATTTCTCTTTGAATCTTGGTTCAGCTAATCTCTATGGATCTGATAAGACATTTCACTTATCTGAAAATCAGTTTCCTTTATTCTAAAACAAGGAAAATGGATTAGATATATTTATTATCTCTTTCAGCTCAAATTCCTATGGTTCTTTGATCCAGGGAATATCTGAGCCAGAGAAACAAAGTTCTACCTGACCCAAGAATAAATTTCATTAGGATATGAGAGATTTATTATTAGAGACATTGATAACTCTATTGCTCTTACTAGAAAAGGGGACATATTTTATCTCTTCCATAGGAGTGGGATTAAGCAAAAGGAGATCATGCACAAACTTGTATTTTGAAGACCATTGTTTCTTGGGTTTTTAGTGAACTATTTGTTCAATTAGGGTCAAAACTATGATATTGCAGTCAAGAAGACTAATATGATCAGTAAAAGAAGTAGAATGCCAAAGACTTGGGAAGTAATAGTTCCACTGTACTATGCCCTTTTCATATGACATTTGAAGCGTTATATTCATTTCTAGGTGTCCCATTTAATAAGGACATTGCTACCCTTTAGGACATGAAAAGGTAGATGACCAAGATGGGAAATTTTTTAACTGGATGTGATATGAAAATGAGATAAAGTAAATAAGGAGGGAAAACAGAAGATTTAGGGAGAACATAAGATTTATCTTCTTTTGAAGGGCTATTATATACAGAAAAGGAGTTAATCAAGAATCACCCATTAAATGCCTGTTTTTTTCAGACAGATAGTGTTATACAATAGAGAAACAAAGACCAAAGGGAATCATGTTGAATGAAAAGTATAAAGCTTGATCTCAATCTTATTCAATGTAACAAACATTGTTAGCTTCTCTTTCTCAGTTTTCTCATCAATAAGATGAGGTTGATATTTATATCTCTCAGAGTTGTTGAAAGTATCAAATAACATACATACATAAATACACTCATATTTATGCATGTGTGTATATACAGAGGCACAGAAAGAGAGAGAGAGAAAGAGAGAGAGAGAGAGAGAGAGAGAGAGAGAGAGAAAGAGAGAGAAACTATGTAAACTTGATAGTACTGTATAAACAACAGCTATTATGACTAGTATGATGAAATATCTACTGAGTTCAAGGGACTTTAATTAAGTATTGGAAGAAACAAAATTGAAAAACAACTGAATCTTTGCTTTCAAGGAAAATCGAATTGGGAGATACAACATGTACTCAAATAAGTAAAATATTAGGGACAATGGAGAAGCAGCATGGTAGATAGAAGAGTTAGAAGCAAAATGAATTTGATTCCTGGTTCTGTGCATAAAATCATTTGGCCCCTCTAAGACTAAGTTGCTTCACTTTTAAAATAAGGATGATAATACTGATCCTGCCTTATTTACAGTGTTTTTGTTAGGAAATTATTTTGTAATCCTTAAAGTTTAAATGTACATGTTAACTACTAGGGTAGTATAACAATGTCCTCTCTGTCCCCCACCACCTGAAGGCTAAATATGTAATTTTTCATTGATCCCCCAGGGTTCTCCAATACATTTAAGGGGGTATTAGGGAGATTTGTCCCTCTAATATTGGCTTCAGCCCCCACTTATAGTGTTTCCCCCTTTGCAGGCTTGAGTCCTTTGAACCATAGTATAATTTAATCAAAAGAATATTTATTCAAAAGGTATAATGACAAAGATACAAATGTACTCCCCAATACACAGTACTTAATTTTTTTCTTCCCTTTGTCTGGGGGAGGAAAGGGGCAGCATGTTCACATATTAGCTCAATTTCTATAGGGGCATAGTCCAAAATTCCAAGTAAACAAGCAAACAAATGAACCCTAAGACTCAAGTTCTAGGCACCCTGCAAAACTTTTTTTTCAGTTATTTATTTGTTTGTTTATTTATTCATCCATCCATTCATCCATCCATCCATTCATTTATTTATCTATTTATGTATTAATTAATTCTATTACTTATTATTCATTCATTCATTTATTTATTTAATGTTTTGAGTTCAAAATTCTATCCCTTTCTCATTCCCCTCCCTCCCTACCTTCCCCCCTCCCCAAGGTTGCAAGCAATCAGTATAGGTTACACATGTGCAACTATGTAAAACAGTACCATACTAGTCATTGTAAATAAAAAGACTCAAGTAAAAAAAAAGAAAAAGCACAAAATAGCATGCTTCAGTCTGCATTCAGGACACTCACCCACTGTATGACCCAAGCCATGTCATTCAACTCCAAACACTCCACAAAAAAAAAGATAAACAGAAAATAAATACTTTACAGATATCATCCCTTTCTAATCAATTCCTACCTGTGCCCTCTGTCTAAATTTATTTCTATAATCTGTCATAAAACCGAGAAAGTTCTTATGAGTTAGACATATCATCTTCCCATTTAGGAATGTAAACAGTTTAACCTTTTAACATCCCTCTTAATTTCTTTTTCCAGTTTACCTTTTTATGCTTCTCTAGGGTTTTGTATTTGAAAGTCAAATTTTCCATTCAGTTCAGGTCTTTTCATCACAAATACCTGAAAGTCCTCTTTTTCATTGAAGTCCCATTTTTCCCCCTGAAAGATTATAGTCAGTTTTGCTGGATAGGTGATTCTTTGTTGTAATTCCAATTCCTTTGCCCTCTGGAATATCATATTCCATGCTCTCCCATCCTTTAATGTAGAAGCTGTTAGATCTTGTGTTATCCTGTGGCTCCACAGTACTTGAAGTGTTTCTTTTTGGCAGCCTGCAATATTTTCTCCTTGATCTGGGAGCTATGAAATTTGGCTATAATATTCCTGGGAGTTTTCCTTTTGGGATCTTTTTCAGGAGGTGATTGGTAGATTCTTTCAATTTCTAATTTACCTTCTGCTCGTAGAATATCAGGGCAATTTTCCCTGACAATTTCCTGGAGGATGATGTCTAAACTCTTTCCTTGATCATGGTTTTCAGGTATTTGTAAGGGGCTAAAATTCTAGCAATATTGTCTAAAATATCTAATGAGTGGTTACCAATAAATTATAAGCTTTAGCAAGAGTTAGACTTTTAAGTATTTATTAAGGAGAATAAGAATTTGGTGAAAAGAGAGAAAAAGGCCTAGATTCATCTATCTATTAAAGGGAGAGCACATTTCTAGCTCCACTCTCTGCCAGAGTCCTGACAAAAGAGAGTGAGAGAGCCAGCCTTCTCCTTCTTCCTCCCACAAGCAAATGCCACTTCCTGATGAAAAAGAAAAGCCACATGGCTTGCCCTCAGGCACCCTCTCCTCATGGTGGAGCTTTCCTACAGTAGCTGTCCAGCAGGTGGCGCCATTCCAATTGTTACATATTCCAATAATTTTCAAATTGTCTCTCCTATATTGATTTACAGACCAGCTGTTTTTCCAAGGAGATATTTCACATTGCCCTCTATATTTTATTCATTTGGATTTGTTTTATTGTGTCTTGATTTTTCATAAAGTCATTAGTTTCTATTTACTCCATCCTAATTTTTAAGCAATGATTTTCTTAAGAGAGCTTTTGTACCTCCTTTTCCATTTGGCAAATTTAGCTTTTCAAGCTGTTGACTTTTTTTCCTTGACCCTCCTGAATCACTCACATTTCTCTTTCCATTTTTTCCTCTACCTCTCTTACTTTATCTTCAAAGTCCTTTTTGAGTGCCTCTGTGGCCTGAGACCAATTTATATTTTTCTTGGAAGCTTTGAATATAGGAGCCCTGATGTTGCTATCCTCTTCTGAGGGTGCACCTCAATCTTCCTTGTCACCAAAGAAACTTTCTATGGTCCTCACCTTTCTGTCTGCTCATCTTGCCTGTCTTTTACTTGACTTTTAGCTCCTTAAAGTGGGGCAGTATTTCCAGGCTTCACTGTCCCAAGCTTTAGGGGTCCCAGGTGGCATGATTTAAGGAGGGGCAGGTTCTTTACTCACTTGGCCTGTTTCCTGATCCATAGATAACCCCAGACCAACTTGCTAATCAACCAGCTTTGTATGCTGTTGTTGTCAGCTTTGATGAGCCTACACCCCTCTGCCACTTGTGCCACCACCACTCAAGCCTACTTCCTGGTTCCCAGCAGGGGTGAAAAAACCCAAGTTCTGCCTCAGCACCAGTGGAGACCCTTATAATCTCCCTGCTAACAAGCCTTCAGCTTTCTGACCAAACTGTGAGCTTAGTTCCAGATGACACTGGCACTATAGCTGATCCAGAGGCTCTGGTGGGTCTCTTTCTCTGGAAAGGCCTGCCTAGGACTGGATCTTTGTCACTGTGACCACGGGGCGGGGCTCTTCTCCTGCCTCAGCACAACAGCCCCCTACCTTCTTTGACTGGAAAATTATCTCAGAACATTCTTTTGTGGATTTTGCTGCTCCAGGAATTATCCTATGGCATGATTTGGAGATTTTTTTGATCAATCATGTTGTGAGTTCTGAGAGTTTACTGCCTTTTCTCCAACACCTTACCTCCACCCCCTGCAAAACATTTCACTTGAAATTCAGACTTTAAGGTTGTCATGGCTTGAACTCTTTGGTTAGGTATGGGATCATTTTTAACAGCTGAAACCTAGAAGAACGAACATTACAGAATAGAAATAGAAACCCTAGAACCATTTCTCAGAGCTGAGATAAAAAAAGAAAGGGGGTAGGGAAAGAAATTTCATCTCTTGTTTCAATTAATGGCCTTATGGTTGTAACGATTAGAATGACACCACCTGCTGGAGACTTACTGTAGAAGAGTTCCACCCATGAAGCGAAGGTCTTTGAGGGCAAGACCAGGAGTCTTTTCTTTGGCATCAGGAAGTGACGCAAGCTAGTGGGAGGAGGAAGGAAGAAACTGGCGCTCGGTCTGGGTCTTTCCTGAGGACTCTGGTGGAGAGCGGAGCTAGAAATGTGCTCTCCCTTTAATAGATAGAAATCTAGGCCTTTCTCTCTCTCTTTATCAAATTCTTATTCTCCTTAATAAATGCTTAAAAGTCTAACTCTTGCTAAAGCTTATAATTTATTGGCGACCACTCATTAGATATTTTAGACAGTTTAGCTAGAATTTTAGCCCTTAACAGATGGCTGACCACAAAGAGGAAAGCTGAACCTCACTTCTGATCTTCTGGTTGGGTAAGAAATTTCCCCTACCCTCTCCTTTTAACTGCTAAGTACGGGCGTACTGGCTGTGTTTTCCCTTTAAATTTTTTCAAATGGACCTTTTAAACTCCTTAATTACCCTATTTTTGATTTTAGTCTGTTTAATCAGACAAATGGGAGATAAGATCATGTTAATGCTTTGTTTTTGTGGATTTTCTATTTTTCTTTTTATTTTTGTTAAAAGAGCCAGCAACTTACTCACACAAGGAAATATCTCCCCCTCTCCCAACCATGCTTTTTCAGAGAAACCTGAAGAGATTCCTGCAGCTTTTCCCAGTTCTAATACTAATTGTTGCTCTAATTTTGCATGCCTGGAGGCAATGACCCACCCTCTTGAAGCTTTTAATCCCCTAGCACCTGGAGGCAAAGTGGGGGAAGAAGAATCCAGGCCTGAGTTCAAAATCAAGTCTGATTCAAATTGCATTGGTCCCTCCCCTCCTCTCCAGACCCTACCCTCTACTCCTCCCATGGCCAAGCCTATTGCTTCCCCTGCCTGGGAAGTCCAGAGATCTGATGCCCATGCTCAACTTTCTCTAACTACATTTGCAGCTTCAGGCTCAGCCCTTCCCCAGACTGGCTGTGCTTCTGAGACAACCTTAGAAAACCCTTTAAATTCCAGATATGCTCGTTTTGTTCATAATTTTGCTAACCTGCTTTTGTCTTTAATTAGTAATCTTATAAAGCATTTGCATAGTGAAAAGACTGACAGACAATATAGATGGGTTAAAGAAGAAAAACTTAAGCTGAATAAGAATGACAACCATCAACATAGTTCAAGACTCTGCTTCTTTTGCCATGGAAGGGTATATATTTTACAGAAATGTAGAAGTAAGCAGCAAGGTATTGATATGAGTATTGGGGATTTTAGATACCGGAATCAAAAGTGTTCTGAATTCACTCAGAGTAATAGTATCAGTTCAGAGGATTTCTATGCTATTATATATACATTATGAAATTAATGGTATGGGTTTATTTTCATAGAGATTTTCATGAATTTGAGATTGTGTTTTATACTTAGTTTCTAAAACAAGGAGAATATTTGTAAAAGCTTTTTATAGTCATGTGATCAAGTTTATATTTTATAATACTCTTATTGATATTAAGTTCATATTCATTTAGATTTCCCTAGTTTGAATTTCATTGTCTTTTATTGTTCCATGTGTATTTTTTTCTATTTATTCATCTCTCTAATTTTGAAACATGGTTTTGATTTCATAATACAATGTTAATTCTAGGAGTATTGTGCTTCCATTTTCTGAGTTGTTTGTTTTTGTTATTTTTTTCTCAACTGATTATTTGATCAAACTCTTTAAAGCATTTCCCTGGCAAATTGTTTGCCACGGCAAGTGTAAATTGATTCTAGAAGTATTATTTTTGATAAGCATATTCCAAAAAAAAAAAAAAGAGGGGAACATTTGTAAAAGTTTTCTTTGAGATTGTGTTGTGCTTTAACTTGTATTTAAATATGTTCAGATTTTTCAAAAAAGTAATTGTATACTAAGTTAAAAAAAGGGTATTATTTGAAATTGTTGCATAATTATATATTGTGTTCTGAGTCAAGATGTATTCACATTTTTTGCAATCATTTATTATCCTCAATTTTTAAATCCATATGAGACTTGGATTATGGGAACTTATCATTTAAGATATTAATTGCCTTTATTCTGAGTTTTCAGATGCCACTTGGCCAAGATGTCATCCAATCACAAGAGGAATACATGCAAGAGCAGACACTGAACTGTCACATGAGGGGAGACATGCATGAAGTCAAGGTATGGCCGAGGGAACGGCTTTTGACTAATGTTGAGGTTGGATTCTCTTGGTTTAATATTTTATTTTATTTTTCCCCACAATATTGTACAGATGGCTGGAAGTATTCATCCCACCCATCTCACTTCTACACCTGGCTTCTATGCTCCCTCCTATATGCCTGATGCCATGGACATCTCAATCCCATGCATCTGATTAAATCTGACTCAGTTTCCTCCAATATGTTTGGTGGCATGGACATATATTCCATCCACCTATTTTAAGCCTGGCATACGGCATGGGCAGTATATATTGCTCAAGTGTGGGAATGCTCATATCCCATCATTTCTCTGTTCTTTTATGGTAACCCCCATAATTATCTCAGGTGTCATGATAAATACAGTGTTGAATTTGGCCTTGACACCTGTTACCAATTATATTAGATTTTTAAATTTCTCATAATGGCATGAGGATAATTAGGCATATGATGCAAAAAGTGATGAAACAAATTATTTTTAAAAATTTATATCGCAGCAATTGTCTTCTCAATTACTCCCCATAAGGGGGGACTATAGTAATATTATAATTTTAAAGAATGTTTCAATTTTTGTTTTATTATATGTTTCATGTGTAACAACCAAGATTCTGAATTCCCTTAGACATGTTTTTGAGAACTTTCATCGTTTTATTTGATTATTGACAAAGCTATTTTAAAGCTGTGTTAAGCTCAATTTTGTAGGAAATTTTCCTGGCTGATTACCAGCATCCACACATCAACCCCTGAAAAGACTTCCGTTCCACGACTACACCTAGAGGACATCTGAGAAAAGACTTTCAGAGACTTTAAATGAACAGTTTTGTTTTGTTTTTTTCTCTTTTATTTTTCTGTTATAATATACATCATCTGTAATATGTACTCTCTGCAGAGGCCCTCCCTTTGCAAGACCAATGTCAAAGCGTCGGTTCATGAGGACAAAAAATCGCCCTTCTGGACAAAACTTTCCTCTCTCCCTTTTCTATATTGATATTATCATATTGTTAGTTAGCATAGGTTATTATATTCTGTTATTTTTGACTGTTTCATCAAGGAAACATACCGTTTCTTGAGGAAACAAAGCGGGGAACTGTAACGATTGGAATGACGCCACCTGCTGGAGACTTACTGTAGAAGCGTTCCACCCATGAAACGAAGGTCTTTGAGGGCAAGACCAGGAGTCTTTTCTTTGGAAAAGGAAGTGATGCAGGATAGTGGGAGGAGGAAGGAAGAGACTGGTGCTCAGTCTTGTGCTCTTTCCTCTGGACTCTGGTGGAGAAGGGAGCTAGAAATGTGCTCTCCCTTTAATAGATAGGAATCTAGGTCTTTCTCTCTCTCTTTATCAAATTCTTATTCTCCTTAATAAATGCTTAAAAGTCTAACTCTTGTTAAAGCTTATAATTTATTGGCGACCACTCATTAGATATTTTAGACAGTTTAGCTAGAATTTTAGCCCTTCTATGATCTTTCCCTTTTGCAAGCAGCAGGAAAGAAAGAAATGTATCTGCCTGGACAGTTACAAAGACACTACCCTTTCCAGTTCAGTAGCCAATTAAAGGAGGCCTCTAATACCATGCAGTAGAAGAACTCAGGTAAGCAGGGTATCTCCATGTTAAGTGATCTGGACACATGCAGACAAGCCTCATTACCAGAAGAAATCTAGAAAAAAAAGCATTTTGAGGGAGGAATACTGAGAAGGGAGAGATCCTATTCATTATTAGAGAAGGTTTAATAGAGAAGATTAGACTTTCACTTGATCTTGAAATAAGAAATATTTCAACAGGTGGAAATGAGGGGGACAAAGGCACAGGCATAAGGTAAAGACTGTACCAATTCTTGGAGGTAGGAGAGGAAAGAACAAGAGAAGGGAAAAGTTAGTAATATAGTTTGGGTTGGAGGCAGATTTTATATAGGAGAGTAAAATGCAATAAGAGTTTTAAAGTAAGTTAGAGAAAAATTGTTGAAGTCTTTAAATATAAGGCTAATTAATTCATATTCTATCTAATGAGCATACAGGATAAAGTTTCTTGAAGAGGGAAGTAGTATGGACACATCTCTGCATTCAGAATATTATTTCAGCAGTGACTTTGCAGAAAGACCAGTTCAAAAACATACAGGTGAGCTCTTATTTACCAGTGTTATGTTTATCTTTGTTAAAAATTGTTTGACCTAATGTGTTTGCTCCCATTTATCACTTAAAACAGTTGGGCAGATCCCAGGTCAAAAGGAATTTCCAAATCCAAATAGAAAGACTTTAGTTCAAAAGGAAATCTTCAATCTAAGACACTGCTTACCCCAAGCTGAAAGAATTGTAAATAAAGACATCACAAATTTAAAGCATAATGTTTGGGAAACTATCAAATAGAAACAGTTCCCTACTGAGCTGTTTCAGGAGACCCAGTCTCATCAATAATGAGGACCAATGGGGTAAATGTCAAAGCCAGGAAGACAAATTAAGGCCTCTGCAAATTATCAATTGCTATAATGACATATTTCCTCCTTCTGAATGAAATAGGCACAGAAATTATAAGAAGTCCAGCCAGACATGCAACACTATCACTAGATTGCTTAATCTGTATAATTAGTTTCCAAGGCAGTCTCTTCCTTCTGAAGTTTCCAGTGGGTTGGTAACTCTTTTTAGTGAATTTGAGCAGTTTATCTTGCAATAGTTAGTGAAGAAAGATTTACCTTGTATTAGGGTATGGGAATTCCAAAAGCATTGGATTCTCTGAAAAGGTAGTGCAACAATAGGGATGGGGAGGCACAGAAGGACACATACTACAATATGGTCAGAAGGGAAAAAAACTAAGAGGTGTCTTACATGCTATAAAGGTCAAGGTTTTTGTTTTTGCCTTTCTTTGAATACTAAGCAGTTAGCACCATGCTTGGAAAATAGTAAACAATAAATGTTAGTTTACTAACTCATTGATTTTACATATATTATCTCCTTTGCATCTCACACTAATCTTGAGAAGGATATATTATTATTATTATTCCCATTTTCCAGATGAGAAAACTGAGGTTTAAAACAGCTAAGTGACCTGCTTGGTGTCACATAGCTAGGATCTAAGTAGAGATTTTTACTCGGGTCTTGAAGCTTATGGAACTGGAATCAAGAATGCCTTAGTATTGGGCAGCTATGTGGCACAGTGGATAAAGCACTGGCTTTGGATTCAGGAGGACCTCAACAACAACAACCACAAAAAGAATGCCTTAGTATTAATATGGCAAAGTACAGTCAGGGACTCAGCTGAGCTCTCTAAACATTCCCCTTGTAATGATTGGAATGATGGCACCTGCTGGAGAACTACTATAGGAAAGCTCCACCATGAGGAGACAGCGTCTGAGGGCAAGCCATGTGGTCAGTTCCTTGGCATCAGGAAGTGAAGTTTACTCATGGGTACTGTCTATCAAAGCTACCAGCCAATCAACTTGAGGAGCCTCCCATTCTGGGAGAAGGACACAAAGTAGGAAGCAGACTATGGTGGAGGGGTTCTTCCTTTGTGGTTCCTGACCTCAACCATGGCAGGTCAGATGATGGTTTAATAATTAGAATATTGGACTTGTATTCAGAAAAAGCAGGTTCATATACTACCTCTGAAACTTCATAGCTAGTGACTTTGAGGCACTTCTATGTGCCTCAGTTTCCTCACTTACATAAATAGAATGATGACACATGCCACCTAGTTCATAGTAGTCTTCCAAGTAAGACACTTTGTGAACATTAAAGGTTTTTAAGATACATAAAAGCTCTATTATTTTTAATAAGCTCATAGCCTGTATCTTATAAACCATGTTGAGAAAAGGATCTTTAAAAATAGCTTCTATATTCATGTATAATGAACTGGATTTGGAGTTAGGTATGTGCTTTCTGTGTATTATATAGTTCACAGACCATCTTAAATGTCATGAATGTCATTTCATAATGGCTTAATTACCTTTGATCCTCAGGGACTTGTGCATTTTTATTGCTATCATGGCAATGTAGCATGCCTAACTTAGGATCAATGTGTTAAGTAAATTTGCAGTAGATTTTTTTGTGTGATTACTTATTCAAATAAAAGCAGTGGCCACTTTGAATAGGAATTTCTCTCAATGAATTTCATATAACAGCAATATCCTTTATAAACTTCTATCCTGTAGAATGGGTGATCAGATTTTCTTTTGAAACACCCACATCAGCTTTTACAAAGATACTACATTTAAAAGCATAAATATTGCAATTGTCAGCTCTTTTGTTGATGGAGCTTACATAGACCAGACACAGGATGTGCTCTGTCATCATTATTATTCTCTTTGCAGCTGGAGAAAACGTAACATAGATTTGCAGAACAGGATGGAAGTCAGCAAATATACTCACAAATACTAGCTTGTTAAGGATGTCTAATAAGGTACACTCTCCCTGCTTCAAGAAGCTCCCTATCTGAAATGAGATGTCTAGTATTCTGTGATTTGCGCAATTTTGCTTAGCTTTGCTGAAAGAGACCAAAGAAATCAAGTAGTGCAACCTAAACCTGAACAAGAATTCACTCAAAAACTTGTCCAACATGTTTCCATACATCCTCTGCTTAAATACTTACAATGAAGGGAAACCCACTAACTTAAGGCAGCTCTTTCTCCTTTTGTAATCTCTAATTTTTAGGAAGTTTTTCCTTGTATCATGCCAAAATCTCTCTCTCTGCAACTCCCGCTTCTAACCTCTGGGATCAAGAAGAACAAAATGACATGACAGCCTTTCATATTCTTGAACAGTGTTAGTATTTTTTCTCTCAAATCTTCTCTTTTCTAGCTTACCCATCTTCAATTCTTTCACTCAGTCTTCATATGATAGACTATTGATCTTCATTGTCCATAAAGATTTGGGGATAATAGAGAGCGGTTTGAATCCAAAGCAGAAACTGGAAGCAAATGTTTGTGTGGGGAGGGGATGAGGGGCAATATAGGAAGAACATTAAAGATTGCATTAAAATTGGTATTTGAATTAGGATCCATTAATGTTTTGAATTAAATTATAAAAATGACAGAGTAACAAGATGTGAGTAGCTAACAGAAAATTAGATCTATTCTGCCATATAAAACTTAGGTCTAGACTTTGAATTTACAATAAAGAGGAAAGGAACAGTCCACACTATTGTGGAGAAGAAAATGTAAAAATGCCATTTCATATACTTCATGATACTATTCCCATAACTATACACCTAGTCTCTGTCACCTCCCACCACTCTCTTTTCATAAGTTTCTTCTTTTCCATCTTTGAACATACACAGGTCTTCTTATTACAAACATCACATCTCCACAGGATTCTGCTACCCTTTCATTTGACTGTGTCAGAGTCTAATCTCTTTTCTCCTTTTAGCTATTGGACATGTCAAACATCTAATCTATACCCACTGTCTCAATTTTCTAGATAGTAATATTCTCCTTAAGTCCCCACAATATGGTTTGTAGAATCACTGTGTTACTGGTATTGTTCTCTCAACGTACTGCCTGGTAGGATGACCTTTTTTCCAAATCAATGACGCTTTTTTTTTTTCAATACTATCACTTTGTTTCTCCTTTTCCATTTTTATAAATCTTATGGGTGTGACATAGACTTTCAGAATGATTTTAATTTGAATTTATCTATGTCAGCTATATAGTATTTTTTTTCATATGGTTATTGATAGCTTGGATTTCTTCCATTGATAAATTCCTTTGCACATCCTTTGATCATTTATCTAGTGAAGAGTGAATATCATTTTGATCTAATTGAATCAATTGTTTATGTATCTTGGAAATCTTATCTTAACTGACAAACATGATGCAAAAATTGTTTCCCCAGCTATTGGTTTCCATTCTAATTGTAAGAACATTGATTTAATTAATGAAAGATCTTGTCAATTTTATGAAATAAAAATCATCCATTTGATCTATTATGACCATGTATGACCAGTGTCTAGTTATGAATTTTTCTCCTGTTCTAATTGTGAAATGTATTTTTCTTTGTCGCTCTAAGTTATTTATGACATAGTATTTTATATGGAGCCCACATAGCCATTTCTTGTTTATTGTGGCATATGTTGTAAGATCTTGCTCTTGATCAATTTAATTTCTACCAGACAATTTTCCAGTTTTCCCAGTAATTTTTTGTAATTACAGAGTAATTGGTTTTTAGGAATCCTATGCTACTATGTTTCTATGTTCTGCTGCATTTCTATGTACTGTATGTTATGTGTATAAAGTTTGATGGTGATTATTTTTGATAGTTGGAAATCTGGTACTTCTGGTTATTGACTCCCTTTCTTCCCACATTTTCCCCTTTTTTCCATGAGAATCATGAATTTTTGTCCTTTCATTTCAATTTTGCATTATTTTTCTAGCTCTTTAAGGTAATATTTTGTTAGTTTTATTAGAATAGTACTCAGTAAGTAAATTAAGAAATTATAGTCATTTTTATTAAATTAGCACAGATCAACCATATCTAATGAACATTTAGAATAGTATATAGGTCTATGTTTATTTCTCTAAAAGTATTTTATAATCATATTTATATATTTCTTACATGTCTTGGTAGATGTATTCATAAATATTTTTAACATACTCTAGCTTATCTTAAATGGAATTCCTTTTTCTCTCTTTTGTTTTTATTAATATATAAAAGGGCTGTTCATCTGCATGGCTTTATTTTATCTTGTTACTTTGCCAAAACAATTATTTGAGTTAATTCAGTTAGCTGTCTCTCTAGGGTTCTCTATGAAGATAAAATAATCTGGAAAAGTGATAATTTTGTATTTTCATTATTCATGTTTATCATCTAAATTAACTTTTCTTCTCTTATTGCTATAACTCAAATTTCTAGCATTATGTAAAATAATGGCATTGAAAATGGACAATTTTGCTTTACTTTTATTCTTATTGGAAAGGTAATTACATATACATTTGGCCCTTGGATTTATATCAAAGCTATTTACCACATTAAAGAATCCAGAGTGTATTATTCAAGTATACATATAGAAAAAGATTTGGTGTCCACAAAGAGCCATCAAGGATATACCATGCTAAACTACAAATATTTCCTTTTTCAACAGTTACTAGGTGAATACATCAGAGAAATGTTAAAATTCCTTACAGTCTTTGACAAAGTCTCTCAGGCTATTGTTGTCAACAAGATAAAGATATATGGGCTAAAATATAGTTATCATTAAGTAGATATAGAACTACTTAAATAACTTCCCCTAATGTATGGTCATTAGTGGTCTTATGTCACCTGGCTTTTGTACAGTGCCTAAGGAATCTTTGCTTTGCCATGTGTTATTTTACTTTTATTAAAGGTTTGGATAAAGGCATCTAATATGTAATAATAGGAGTTATCTCTTGTGCATTGTTGAAGGTGGTATGTGCAACCAGCAAAGCCTTTCCCTTCTTTTCCTTTTGCTTCTGTTCCTTTTTACTCTCCTTCAAAATTTCAATGGCATGGGGGCAGCTAGGTGGTGCAGTGGATAAAGCACAGGACCTGGAGTCAGGAGGACCTGAGTTAAAATTTGACCTCAGACACTTGACACTTACTAGCTGTGTGACCCTGGGCAAGTCACTTAATTGTCATTGACCCCCCCAAAAGAAAAGTCAAGCAAAATTTCAATGGCCATCCCTACTTCCCATTCTACATAAGAGACAGTTATTCCATCAGTAAGAAAGCTAGACTTGCTCTGTAAGAATGTTAGGTCTGGTTCAGGTGGTAGTATAAAGAAACTTTGTATTGTAAGGATTTTCATCAGAGAAAACTGTTTTGCTCTTATTCCTCTCAAGAATGGCAAGATGATGGGTTGCCATAGGGACTGAAGAGCTTATAGTACTTCTGGGGAATGTCTGGCTTACCGGATGCTGTATTCACTGCTTAGCATTTATTGTTTGTGGGAAACACCAAGCTGGTTGTTTGCTATAGGGAATGCTGAGTTCTTAATGATTCTACTGACCAGACTTGTTGACTATTAAGGCTGAAACTGATATTTTAAATGCTATTTAATTGTCTTTTGACGTTGAGGTTGACTTATAAAGTTGTTGTTAATCACTTCTTACCTTTTATGAGTGCTTATTATATTTAAAACTTCAAAACTGCTGGACTGATTCAACTGAGGCTTGATCTACAATACATAGTGATAAAATGTTTACATGATGCAAAGCTATTTTTCTTGATTGTCAACACTGCAAACAGATCACAGACCCAAACTGTTATTTCATGGATATAGAGAAGTCATTGATTAAGTATCTCACTTTACAAGAACCCACTGGTATATTCTTTGCTGCCTCTAATCTGAGAAGAGTTGCCCAAAGTACCGAGAAGTTCAGTGAAATGGACAAGGACACATGTTTGTTATGTCAGAGGAAAAGACTGAATCCAGGTCTATCTAGATTTAAAGTCAACTTTTTCTTTGGGCTGAATATAATCAGATAAAAATAAAGGAAACAAATGTAAAATGTTAAATTTGGCTTAAAATAATTGCATAAGTACAAGATGACAAATAATTCTGTTATATGAAAAAAGAAGCTTTTGTGTGCTTTTGAATTAAAACATTATGAGTGAAGATATTAAAAAAAAAACAATTCAATAAAAATGCCGCCTTTGAATTTGACGTAGCTGTCAGCCACAAATCCATATTCTGGTTTCAGATCTGCTTACTCTGTTTTTTTTTTTTAATCTGAGCAAGCACTTGAGAGTTCACATATATTGGCCAATGAATTCAATTCAAACTTACCTTATGCATCAGCAGGAAGATGGTCAACTACATTTCATTATTAATGACAGTATAAAGAGGAAAAAGAACAGAGCTTGACTCTCCCATTCTGAATTGAGTTTGTAGCATTGAGTTACAAATATATGCAATTGGAAATCACACAAGTTTCTATAGAAGCTACTGGTGGAAAATAAACACCTTGTATTTTCAAAGTTGCTTCCCTGACTAGAACTGCAATTTACAGCATAAAAGGGTTTAAAACTTAATAGAGCAGGTATAAAAGGAAAGAACACTATATAATACAAACCTTAGGCTTTTCTTTCAATTCTTTACTTTTTAGTTTAAATTAGGGTTTCTGAAATGCTATTGTTGTTCTGAAAACTGTCCTCTATCATACTCCATTTTCCTGTGCTGTTCATTTCCAAGAAATGAAACAGCCAGCAGAAGAGGTGATCATAAGCCACAGAGAATTGAATATTCACCTTTTGAATGTATCCCAAGTCAAAATATGTTTTCCTAAGTGCATTTTTACACAGTTTAGTTTGTTCCAGAGCTGTGAATATTTTTGAATTGAATTCCAATTTTAGTATATTTAGGTTTAAATGTGCATATGTGCATGTCTGTATATCCCTAGGGTCTAATTTCTTGCTTATGCCATAAAGCCATCTGGGTTGAAAACATAGATTTTCCACTTTAAAAATACAAATAATAGTTTGGTTAATTTTTCTGGTGTTCAAAACCCATTTTCTTTAAGAAGTAAAGTATTCAAGTAATTCCTACTGAGACTACATTAGAAACCTAAATTTTATCTAGTAATAATCCCTTATTAAAGTTACTCATTATATATGATATGGGATATTTTATCTAAATCAAAGGGATTAGAAGGTTATAAAGGAAACACCATTTGTGCAGTAATGCCCAACATGAGGATAATTCTAGTCTTCTCCCTTTGCTCCTAAAATAGATATTCAGAACCTGAATCTATTAAACAAACATATATATATATATATGTGTGTGTGTGTGTGTATGTGTGTGTGTGTGTGTGTATGTGTGTCTGTCTGTCTAACTGTCGGTCTGTCGGTCTGTGTATATATGTGTGTATGGATGCATATACATACATACACACATACATACATACACACATATATATGTTTCAGGAATAACCTTGAGGCAGAAAAAATAATTAGTTTCTCATACCATCTGTCTAATTCTCCTTCTCTTATTCAGTTCAGGGACCAACTTATTGTTCATTTAATTTGTCCATCCAATCAACCAACAAGTATTAATTAAATATTTACTGTGTGCCAGCAACTGTGAAAGGTTGTTTGGTTGGTTAATACCTTTTGTCCTTGAAAAGGACCAAAATGACATTCCTATGTTTGAATCAGGTTACAGTGTGTCCTACCATGGCTTATCATACCAATACAAGCTCAAAATGCTCTACCACAGGTCAGGCACAAATAGTCCATGTGAAAATTTGGGGTGGGTTCTCTAAATCTACGCATCCTACATTTCTTTTCAGCTATTTCAATCATGCTTTACTCATAGATCTGGTAATTAAAGAGATAATTGGTCACTGTGGAGATTGTATAGATGGCTGAGGGAGAGGTAAATAGGGCATGAAAGGGCTGCAATATATTATAAAAGTAAAAGTATTCAGAGGATACAGAAGATACAGAAGAGAAATATATGACTGGAATAATATCATGCATTGGTAATATAGCAAGACAAAGATAACTCAAAGATAATCATCATGTTCTATCAGCATTAATGCCACATCAAGAGATATAGAAGAAGCACCTTCACACATTTGGAGAGAGTGTGATAAGGGGGAATATATGTTCTGAGGCCTATTGAGGACAGGATGTGGGTAAGAATAGCATAGGATGTAAAAGATTCAATAGGCTAAGATCTACATCACCAGAAAGAGTACATGCAGTCAGGAGCTCACAGATTCTTTAGAATGTTTGAGGAAATGTATGCATTCATTAAACCTGAATACCATTTAAAAGTTTTGCTTCATCTTCCTCCTCATTTCAGGCTTTCCTCTCTTCTAATACAAGGAGATGGATGACAAGAAGTGATTCATTTCCATTTGCATTTGCAACATCTAACCTAGGGACTGGCACATAGTAGGCATTTCAGAAATGCTTTTTCTTTGATTGGAATTTTTCCACTACTTATTTGCGTTCACTCTACATTCCAGGAATAACCTGCCTTTCCCAGAATAAAACATGGCTTTTCTCATTCTGTTTTTGCTAGACTTGTTCTTCCTATATGGACTTCCCTTTGTTCTTATATGTGTTAAATACCAAAGCAATCTTTTTTTTTTTAATTTCTTTATTGTTAATTAACATTTTTTTTCCTCTCCCTTTTACCTCTTTCCATTAATGGAAACAGGGAGACAATCATCCCACTTCTTGTAACAAATATAAATAGTCAAGCCAAACTAATTCCACCATGAAACATGTCTCTCTCACACATATACATAATATGAAATGAATTTTAATTATAAAAATACAATTTAAAATAAAATATAGTTTAAAAAGAGAGAGTTGTTTTGGATTTTGACACAATATGTGAATGTAAATGCAATATAAACTATATATATATGTATATATGTATTTGTGTGTACATATTTAGATAGATATACAATAGAAATATGCCTCAACCTATTATTGTGTTGGTGTTGTTTGTCCTAAGTTCTTCAAGAGGCCCAAAGATATCAGGAAGGTGATGTCTTGAGTTGAAAGTGAATTTAATTTAAGTGAGGCAGGGCTGTGCAAAGTGACCAGCCTCACTCTCCCCTCTGGATCCATTTGGGTCTGGTGACAAGATATAGATCAGGTGGACTAGAGATGGGCCTGGATGCAATGGGGGACTTTGGTCTTTTTAAGCTAATCTAAGGTCTCAGTTTGTCTGAGGTAATACCCATTCAGTGAATAAGGCTACATAAGAAATGAGGCAAAAAAGTGTCCTCTTTTACCTACACACACACACACACACACACACACACACATACATTCATACACACACACAAACACGAACACTTAATCAACGTGTGAGGGAAAGACCATCAGGATTTGTGACCAGAAAAGAAACAATTGCTATTTACACTCACTCTATAAATATAAATGTAGGTTTATATGTGCATATATATGCATGTGCATATATAGGAAATAATACCTTTGTTATTATATGCATGTGTGTGTAAATTTTAGTGTGAAATGATATCCTTATTAAAGAAACTTGCTTTATATTTTTTTCTCCAATTGCATTTAACAGAATTTGTTTTGTTGGTAATAAAGCTTTTTAATTTTATGTAATCAAAATTGCACATTTTATCTTCTGTGATACTCTTATTTGGTCATGAACTATTAACCTTACCATAGATCTAAAAAGTAATAAAAGTGATGTCTTCCTTGTTCTTCTCATTTTTTTATGATGTGATCCTTTATGTGTAAATATGTAACCATGTGGAGTTTATCTTGGTTATAGACAGCATATTGATTTATAACTAGTTTCTGCAAGATTATTTTCTAGATTTCCCAAGAGAGTTTATCAAATAGTGAATTACTATCTCAAAGTCTACGTTCCTGGTTTTAGCAAACATTTGATTATTTATTTTGAAACAGTGGAACCTAATCTGTTCCACTGATAAGCTGTTCATGATCATTTTTAAACCACTTTGAGGATGTCTGCATTTTTGTATACTTTGAGGCAGTCAGGTTATACAGTAGTTAGAGCACTGGACTAGCGACAGTAAGTCCTGAGATCAAATCCTGCTTCAAACACTTACAACCTGTGTTACCCTGGGCAATTTACTTAAATTATTGCCTACTTCACTTTCCTCATGAGTGAAGATAATGTTAATATGAAATTCTCAGAGGTGATAGGATAAAATGAGATGATATTTTTAAAGTATTTTGAAAATTTGAAAGCATTATATAAATACTAGCTAGTATTATTATTACTGTTAGTCCCCCTTCCTTCTCACTTTTTTTTTCTATCAATTCCCTTCAAATTCTTGACCTTTTGTTCCTATGGATGAATTTCCTCAGATTTTTTATTGAGTTATTGATATGACACACAATTAGTAAATTACTTTATGCAGTTTTGTCATTTTATGAGACTTGCTTGGCATAACTATGAGCAATTAACATTTATATAGTTATTAGGTTTTGCATTTACATTCCTGTTTTTTGTATGTTATTTGGTATATAGGGTGTTCAAGGCAGACTAACACCTCTGAGTTGAGAGCTTGCTGAGACATTTTCAGGATTATTCATCCACCTTTGGTGTCTACCTGGAACTCAACTCTCACCTGTGGCTCCAAGAAGCTGTAGCATATGCAGTAGCCATATCTCAGTAAACAGTCTTGATAGGTGGGCTAAACCAGGTGAAGGGTAGCTGACAGGCCACAAAATTTTTGTGAGTTATGGGGGTGTCTATCTACCCGAAGCATGTGAAGACTTTACCTGGTAGAATGGGCAGATGAGAATAATTTATTCCAATAGTCACAATGGCAGGTAAACAGGTATTGTGGACTACCTAGAATTTGGTCAGCCAAAGATGAAAGATGCCAAGGTCAAACACTGTATTGTAAGCCATTGACAGTCAACTTAAATTTTGTCTCGCCACTAGACTCTGATGGATCTGGAACAAAGAGTGTGGCAGATGACTATGGAACTCTGCCCTCAATTAAATGCAATTTACATTCAAGTCAAGACCATCCTGTGATGTCATTAGTTCTCTTTGGAAATGAAGGACATAGAGCAATGTGATCAGGTAGTTAGACTCCAAATTATTTTAAACATTCTGCAATTATATTAAATGGAACATTTCTTTCTATCTCTTCCTATTCATTTTTAAAATAATATACAAGAATGCTAATGATTAATGTGGGTGGTTTTATGTCTTGCAACATTACTGGAGTTATTTGTTGTTTCACTTGAATTTAGTTGACTTACTAGGTTCTCTAATTAAAACATCAGCAAAAATGTAATAATTTCGAATCTTCTTTGACTATCTTTATATCCTTTATTTTTTTTAATTGTTCATATTGTGACAGCTAATATTTCTAGCAGTAAACAAAATAGCAATGATATAAATGGATATTTTTGTTTTCCCCTTGATCTTATTGGAAAGGATGCTATCTTATCCCTATCATATATAATGATGGTTCTTAATTTTAGATAGGCTCTACTTGTCATATCACAGGAAGGTATACCTACTACTATGCTTTATAATATTTTAATAAAAATGAGTACATCATCTTATAAAAGTATTTTAGCATCTATTGATACTGTATTATATGTTTTAAATATTTTATTTGATCTTTATTATTTTTATTATCACTATGGTACATTTGTGGATAGTGTTCATATTAAAGTAACCCTTCATTTAAAATTCCAGTTCTACATAATCTATAAAATCTGGTCAAAATATTTAATCTTTCGGTGCCATACCAATCAGACTACCTAAAATTATTGTCAGAGCTAGAAAAAATAATAACAAAATTCATCTGGAAGAAAAAAAGGTCAAGAATATCAAGGGAACTAATGAAAAAACAATGAACAGGGAGGTGGGCTAGCCATAACAGATCTGAAGCTGTACTATAAAGCAGAAGTTATCAAAACTGTTTGGTACTGGCTAAGAAATAGTGGTAGATCAATGGAATAGGTTAGGCAAAGGAGACACAGTAGTAAATTACTTTAGTAATCTATTTGATAAACACAAAGACTCCAGCTTCTGGGATAAGAACTCACTATTTGACAAAAACTGCTTGGAAACCTGGAAGATAGTATGGCAGAAACTAGGCATAGACCAATATCTTACACTGTATATCAAAATAAGGTACATGATTTAGACATAAAGGGTGATTCCATAGGTAAATTAGGAGAGAAAGGAATCATTTACCTCTCAGACATATGAAAGGAAAGAATTTATGATCAAACAAGAGATAGAGAATATTATGAAATGCAAAATGGATGATTTTGATTACATTAAATTAAAAATGTTTTGTACAAACAAGCAATGCAGACAAAATTAGAAGGGAAACAGCAAGCTGGGAAATAATTTTCATAGTCAATGTTTCTGATAAAGACTTAATTTGTTTTTTCTGATTCAATATTGTATTTTATTATTTAATAGTTACATGTAGAGATAGTTTTAAACATTTGTTTCTATAAGATTTCTAGTTTCCAATCTTTCTCCTTCCCTCTGTTCCCTTCCCCCTCCCCAAGACAGCAAGCAATTTGATATAGTTTATATATGTACAATCACATTAAACCTATTTCTGCATTAGTCATGCTGTGAAAGAAGAATCAGAGCAAAAGTGAAAAACCTCATAAAAGGAAAACAAAAAAAAGTGGAAATAGTATGGTACAATCTGCATCTAAATTCCACAGTTCTTTTTTTTTCTGGATTTGGAGAGCATTTTCCATCATGAGTCCTTTAAAACTCTCTTGGACCATTGTGTTGCTGAGAAGAGTCAAGTCTATCACAGTTGATCAACACACAATGTTGTTGATACAGTGTACAATGTTCTCCTGGTTCTGCTGATGTCACTCAGCATCAATTCATGTAAGTCCTTCTGGGTTTCTCTGAAATCTACCTGCTCATTATTTCTTCACATTGATTTTTTTTTAACTTTGTGTTCTAAATTTTCTTCCTCCCTCCTTCCTCAACCTTCCCTATGGAATCAAGCAATTAAATATAAGTCATACATGTGCAATTATACCAAGCATCTTCACATTACTCAAGTTGTGAAAGAAAATAGAATAACTTTAGCAAAAGGAAGTAACAAATAAAATTATACTTCAATCTGTATTCAAATACCATCAGTTCTCCCTCTGTTGAAGGTTTGAATTTTTCATAAGTACTTCTGATAGCATCCTGCTCATCATTTCTTTCACAATTACCATTGCTAATTGAATTATCCTTCATTCTATTCACTCCCCTTGATATTTACTCTATTTTCTATCTTCTTTCACACTATCCTTCCTCAAAAGTGTTTTGCTTTTTACTGACCCCTCCCCCAATCTGTCCTCCCTTCCTTCACCTCTCCTTTGCTTTTCCCCTTCCCCTCCCACTTAACCTCAGGGCAAAATATATTACTACACCCACCTGAGTGTTTATGTTATTCCCCCTTTGAATGAATTCTGATGAAAGTAAGGCTCCCTCACTCCACCACTCCTTCCCCATTTTCCCCTCCATTCCATAAGCTTTTTCTTGTTTCTTTTATGTGAGCTTTTTTACACTTTTCCACTTCTCTCTTTCCCTTTCTTCAAGTGCATTTCTCTTATTCCTTAACTTTATTTTGAAGATATCATCAAGGGTCAGCTAGGTGAGACAGTGGACAAAGAATCAGCCCTGGATTCAGGAGGACTTGAGCCCAAATTCAGCCCCAGACATAAGCCACCTCACCGTGCCTGCCCTACAAAAATACAAGGATAAATATTTTACATATATCGTACCATCATAATCAATTCACACCTGTGCCCTCTAAGTATATTCTTTTCAGCTGCCCTAATACTGAGAAACTTCTTATGAGTTGAAAGTTTTATCTTCTCATGTAATAATGTAAACAATGTATCCTTTTAATGTCCCTAATGATTTCTTTTTCTTGTTTAACTTTTATGCTTCTCTAGTGTCTTGTATTTGAAAGTCAAATTTTCTATTTAGTTCAGATCTTTTCAACATAAATGCCTGAAAGTCCTCATTTTCATTGAAGTCCCTTCCCCCCCCCTTAAATATTACACTCAGTTTTGCTGGCTAAGTGATTTTAGGTTGTAGTCCCAGTTCCTTTACCCTCTGTAATATCATATTCCATTCCCTACAGTCCTTTAATGTAGATGCTGCTAGATCTTGTGTTATCCCGACTTTGGTTCCACAGTATTTGAATTCCTTCTTTCTAGCTGCTTGTAATATTTTCTCCTTGACCTGGGATTTCTGGAATTTGGCTATAACATTCCTGGAAGTTTTCCTTTTCAGATCTCCTTCAGGAGGTGATTGGTGGATTCTTTCAATTTCTATTTTACCTTCTGCTTCTAGAATATCATGGCAATTTTCCCTGACAATCTCTTGGAAGATGATGTCTAAGCTCATTTTTGATCATGGTTTTCAGGTAGTCCAATTACTTTGAAATTAACTCTCAAAAGATTTATTTTCCAAGTCAGCTGTTTTTCCAAGGAGATATTTCATATTGCCCTCTCTTTTGTTATAAATTTGGGTTTGCTTTACTGTGTCTTGGTTTCTCATAAAGTCACTAGCTTCCATTTGTTCAATCCTAATTCTCAGGCAATTATTTTCTTCAGAGAGCTTTTGTATCTCCTTTTCCATTTGGCTTTTCAAGCTGTTGACTTTTTTCTCATGACTTTACTGCATCACTCTCATTTCTCTTTCCATTTTTTCCTATACCTCTGTAAATCTTCCTTCTATCTCTCCTATGTTTTCTTCAAAGTCCCTTTTGAGTGCTTCCAAGGTCTGAAACCAATTCACATATTTTTTGCAAGCTTTGGATGCAGGAGATTTAACTTTGTTATTATCTTCTTCTGGGGATTTATTCTGGTCTAGTTTGCCTTGAAAACAGCTTTTGATGGTCTGCTGTTTGTTTGTTTGTTTTTTCTGCTTACTCATCTTGATCCCCTATTTCTTGGCTTTTAATTTCTTCCTAAAATGTAGCATTGCTTCCAGAACACACTGTTCTGAGTTACAGCATAGCCCAGATGGTGATTGGTCTTTTTTGTCAGCCTGCCTGGCCTGTGAGTAACCACAGCCTACTTTTTCTTTGACCAAGAAACAGAAGTCTGATTGAAATCTGATTCTCTATGGTCAGAAGCTTGGCGTGCCTATGCCCTTCCCCCACTGGGTAGCTGTCCCTAATCTTTGCTTGCTGGTTCATAACGTACGTGCCCAGCCCCAGTTCCATCAGAGACCACAGCCATTCCCCCCAACTGTTAGACCCCCTCACCAGTTCATGAGCTGATCTTCAGAAGAAGCAGCTGAAGATTCTGAGGCTTTGGAGGCACTGCCTGCTCAAGGCTTGTCCTGCCCCATGTGCTGTGCTCCTCTCTCAGTCTGACCATTAGGTGATCCCAGTCATCTAATTAAGCTGCCTTTGGCTGGAAAAGAGTCTCACACTATTCTTATGTGGGTTATGCTGCTCCAAGAGTTGTCTTATTGCATTATTTTTTGGAGGTATGTGGACAAGTTTTCCAGAGCTGGGAGAGTCACAGCCTTTCTTCTGTCATCATAAGCTCACTTTTAAAGATTTCATTTCTAAAATATATAGGGAACTCAATCAAATTTATAGGAATGCAAGTTATTCCCTAATCGAGAAATGGTCAATGGATATGGACAAGCAGTTTTCAGATGAAGAAATCAAAGCTATCTATTGCCATATGAAAAAATGTTCTAAATCACTGTTGATTGGAGAAATATAAATTAAAACAATTCTGAGGTACCATTTCAGATGTATCATATTGGCTAATATGACAAAAAAGGAAAGTAATAAATGTTGGAGAAGCTGTGGAAAAAATGGAACACTAATGCCTTGTTGGTGTTGTGAACTCATCCAACCATTCTGGAGAGCCATTTGGAACTATGCCCAATGGTCTATGGGACTGTGCATACCTTTTGACCCAGTAATACCATTACTAGATCTGTATCCCAAAAAGATCATAAAAAATGCAAAAGGACCCTTGTGGAAAATGCTTTCCACATCCAGAAAAAAGAACTGTGGAATTTGGATGCAGATTGAACCATATTGTTTATTCTTTTTTAAAAAACTTTTTTGAGGTTTTTTCCTTTTTTTTGATTCTTCTTTTATAACATGCAGAAATGCAGAAATATGTTAAATGTGATTGTACATATATAACTTATATCAGATTGCTTTCTGTCTTGGGGAGGGGGGAGGCAAGTGAGGGAGAAAAAATTGGAAATCAAAATCTTATAAAAACAAATACTGAAAACTAAGAAAAACAATCTTTTGAATATTGTATTTACATTTTTATATTCATTAGGGCTATTGGCACAGAGTTTTATTTCTCTATTTTTCTCTCTCTGGTTTAAGTACCAGTAATTTTTTTGTATTGTAGAAACTATTTAGTAGGGCTTCTAATGTTCATATTTTTAAAAATTATGTAACAGTGAAATTGTTTGTTGAATGTTTGATAGAATTGCCTTTGTAAATCAATCTTATACTATAGGGTTCCCCTCCACCCCCCATCTTGGGAGCTTCTGTAGGACATGCTCAATTTCTTTTTCTAACATGGAAAAATTAAACACTCTATCTTGGCATTTATATATTTTTGTGACTATTCATTTTATTTAGGTTTTTATGTTTATTGCTATATAATTTGCCAAAATATTTTAATACTTTCCTTTATTCCTTTTGTTTTTGTTTTGAGTTCTGCTTTATCTTTTTAGATTCCAATAATTTTAATTTCCTCTTTTTTAAATGATAATAAATAGGTTTATAGGTATAAAATTTTCTCCTGGAAAATATTTTTGCTGACTTCTCCAAATTTTGGTACATTGTCTTATTGTTGACAGTATCTTTAATGAAATTATCTCTCCCCCTCTATGACTTGTTTTTTTTAATTTGCCAATTTTTAGAATTGTTATTGTCATCAGTTAATTTTAATCCTTTAGCGGCTCTTTATTGAACTAATTTTTAAATTTGTATATTGGTTAGAAAGATATGTATTTATTTACTATTAGTGTCTGTTAAGTGTTTTTGAGGTTTTTAAGCCCTAATATATGATTGGGTTTTTTTGTAAAAGTGTTATGCACAGAAGAAAATGATGTGTACTCATTTCTGTTCTCATTCAGTAATTTACAGAAATCTATTCTAGCTAACTTCTAAAGTTCTAGTTAGATATTTTTTTCTGTTGTTAGATTGAAGTTTCCCACTATTAAAGTTTTACTATTTCTCCTTATAAACCATTTAGCTTTTTCCTTAAGTATTCAGATGCTATGCCATTGAGTGTATAAATTTTAAGTATTGATAATAGCTTAGTTTCTAAACTCAGGGTCACAACTGTATGTATATTCATCTTTCCTTTTACTAGAAGAAAATGAAGTTCACACAACAGCAGTCTCCTACTTCTTCCTCCATGTCTGTATTTATCTTTTATTTTGGTATTGGAAGTAGGTTCAGGGGAGGGGGTAGACAACAGTCATCTCATTTTGACTATCTTAAAACAGAGAGAAGTACATGTGTTTATGCTATTCACCATTGTAGTGAAGAAGACAGAGTAGAGTGCAAATTGAAGAAGGATTCATGTGGATGGTTAACTACTATAGTTTCTCCATTTCTAAGTCACATTATGCTGATTATTTAGACACTGGCACCTAATAGGGCTACCTTCATGAAAACTCAAAAGCATTCCAGCTAACAAGTATTTATGCATTTTTTTTTTTGTTATATAGAGAAGACTGAAGTAATCACTGAGAGAGTTCTAAACATAAGGAAAAGGTTTTCCATTTTTTTTTTTTGGCAGAGAAATGAGGGTTAAGTGACTTGCCAGGGTCACACAGCTGATAAGTGTCAAGCGTTTGAGGCATGAATTTGAACTCCTGAATTCAGGTCCAGTGCTTTATCCACTGAACCACATATCTGCCCCCCTCAGTTCCATTTTAAAGAAACTTAAAGTATAGTTTGCCTCTTCTCCAATCAGGTGTTTATTCCTTTTCTCATTTGACAGGTATTTGTATGGGGTTATGACACACACTATTCTTATTGTAGGATTAGATTTAAAAAATTAAAGACATGGTTTTGCCCTCATTAAGCTTATGGTATGGTAAGGGAATAAGATACAAACACAAAGAGGTATGATATCCTAATTGTTTTTAAAGTTCATTAGAGTGTTGAAAAGCAAAGTGCTGTGTGATGTCTAAGGGGAAAAGCTTCTTGCCAAGCCATTGTGGTGTGGAGGGAGGGATTCACTAGAATTTGGCTCCCAGATATGCTTGTATTATCACAAAACAAAACCTTCTCTCCTAAAAGATAATTCTAATTTGAGGAATGGAAATGTAATTTTCAGGTTTTACAAAATGTGTTTTATACTCTATCTCCCATAAAATTTCCAATATCCATTTCTAATTGGATACAGAGAGACTCAAAACTCAGAAACAATAAGTCAGTTAAAAATACCATTCAACCTAACTAGTTTCTCATTTGCCTACACTTTTAATAAATTGTTTTTTGTTCAGTGATGTTAATACTCCTTCATGATAAGAAACTAATGTTGTATTGAATTCATTTTCTATAGATGGGAAATGTATGTGGGTGAAGGGTTAACATTGAAAAGTTAATTAACTTGGACCCAAATCTTAAATAAGTTTTTTACTTGATTAAGAATTATAGGAATTGAAATACTTTAAAATTCTTATTATAATTAAGGCAGTTACACTTCTGAAGGGGGTTTTTCTTTTTAAACTCTTAACATTCTGGTGTTTTTTCCATATTCAACAGACATTTATATATAGATTTTATTTGTGGGAAACACCTTATTACCCTACTCATTGGTCAGAGAAGTTACCTAATATTACTAAATTTAATTTCTAGAAACTTTCCTCTAACTGGTAGCATTAGGGAGCATAATAGAGATGAACTGTTAGTGTTAGCATTTTCCCGACCTAAATGATTTCCTCTTCTGAGTTATCCTCACAATATTATAATGGCATTAGGGGACTGATTTATTGAATTTGTAAACTTGATTGTAAATAGCTAAATAACATGGCTTCCCTTGTAATTTAGCTAATAAAGTATTTTCTAGAATGAATTTGATATTATACATGAACATATCTATGACCTTTTAAAAAGTAGTTTAAAATTACAACAATAAACAAAAACATACAAAAAAACTTGACCTGACTTGGAACTTTTTATTTCAGTATACTGAACTTCTTGTGGCAATATTACCAATGGAATTAAAAAAAAAACATGTAACAGCACATATAAAAAATGAATCACCATTCAAATTTTTTATGAGCTCTAAGAAAAGTTATAGTCACTGGCAATGTAATCAAATTGGTTCCTTCAAAGAAACATTGATTTGGATTGAGTTTTGATTAGGAAGTTGAGTAAATTACCTATTTTTTTTTACAGGTTGTGCAATTAAAAGCTCAATCTAGAAACTTTAAACAAAGCATACTTCCCTCTCTGTTTCTATGCATGCTGTGAAGATTAGAATAGAGCTTTATTGCAAGATGCAATAAAGGATTGGAGAGAGTGTGGGGATGATGGAGGAAAAGGAAAAGAAGACATATTAATAGAAGATACAATACCAAGCAAAACAAGTGTAGATAAGAGTGCTAATTATAAGAAGTAGCAAACTATAAGAATTCCAAGAAATTATACCAATAGGTTGATAGGAGAATTAAATTAAAAGTAATCTCTATATTAATTAAATTTCATGGACCTTTGTCAGAACAGTACATCTCATATAGTGCTGGACCTGTGATTTAGCTTCTCTTTAAAAGAAATATTTTACTTGGACAACAAAGCAACTCCTGATTGAAAACTAATAACTGGGGGGTGGGGGCTGAGGGGAGAGGTTTTGTCAAATATGATTGATTACTGATAGGAGATTAGAATAATGATTCTGGATGATAGGTGCTAGGAGGGTTATAAGAGATTTCCCTGCTCTTTATAGGCCTTTCTGCTTTGGAATTCATTTCTAGCAATTTTCACATGTAATTTTCAATCCAGAGCTAAAGGGATTTCTCTTCTCTCTTCCATGTCCAGCAGCAAAAACAGCTATAAGCAAGTGCAATGGAAAATGTGCTTACCTAAGGAGACCTGACTCAGGACATAAGTCCCTGTCTGCATTCTTTTGTTTTCTTTGTCTTTCCATGAGTATAGGTTAGCAAATAGATTTCCAAGAAATAGACAGTTCTAACTTTACTGAAAATTATTTAATTGGGTTCCTGAGTTTGATTTAGGCACCAACTAATGAATTAGAATATAAACTGTTTGAGAAGTGTTTCTTCTCCTGCTCCTCCTGCTCCTCCTCCTTCTTCTTCTTCTTCTTCTTCTTCTTCTTCTTCTTCTTCTTCTTCTTCTTCTTCTTCTTCTTCTTCTTCTCCTTCTCCTTCTTCTCCTTCTCCTTCTTCTTCTTCTCCTTCTCCTTCTCCTTCTTCTTCTTCTTCTTCTTCTTCTTCTTCTTCTTCTTCTTCTTCTTCTTCTTCTTCTTCTTCTCCTCCTCCTCCTCCTCCTCTTCCTCCTCCTCCTCCATCTCATTTTTCTTCTTCCATCAATACATCAATGACAGGACTTGACATCAGATTTTAATGGCTATGAAGCCAGCCCTCTCTGTTCACTATAAAGTGACATGTCCCTTACTGTATATTAAATTATGCTGCTTTTTTAAAACTATGAAATCTTATTAACACATAGGAATTAATGTGTTTTGTAAGATAATATAATGAATGCAGAACAGAGTCAGTAACATAATAAAGAAAAGGAGTTACTTAAAAATAGAAAAGGAAATGGGGGAAGCTAAGTGGCAAAGTGGATAAAGCACTGGCCCTGGATTCAGGAGGACCTGAGTTCAAATCTGACCTCAGACACTTGACATTTACTTGCTGAGTGATCCTGGACAAGTCACATAACCCTCATTGCCCTGCAAAAAGAAAAAAAAATGAAAAGGAAATGAGTCATGATCTGACTGGTTAATCTTAACTAATCATACCCTAGTTTAAGAATCTGGGCCACTAGTCACAAAGGAGCAGAATTAAGGTATGAGTGTCAATTTGTTATCTGAAATAGGCATAAGAAGCTGGTGGAAGCTGGGCATGTTTTGTTTTGTTATGATTTATTTTTGTAGGGCCAAGGAGCTAAGGCTCTCTTTAAGCATGTACCCTGGTCAATTCTAGTCAAGAAGACTAGGTACTGGTTACTCCCCTTTTTATGTGTTTTTATGGGAGAGGAAATTGTAAAATGAAGATGTTAGGTGATATTCTTAAAATATGCATATCTTTAATACTTAATCCAAACTTTGAACTATGGCCTATTGACTTCTAATCAAGACCAATACTACAATAATGATAATAACAAATAACTTTTCTGTAGTGCTTTAAAGTTTGCAAAGCACTTTCCTCACAACCATTCTTTGAGGTTAGTACACATCTAGATCATTACTTTTTTTCAATAATTCCCAGTGATAAAGACATATAGACAGTGTTACTATTACAGTTGTCATTAATTATGAAGTGTCACAAAGAGCATAGGATTAGAAGTCAGGAGTACAGGGTCCAAATTCAGACTCTGGCATTAGTAAGTTAGTCGATGAACAAACATTTATGAAATCTCTACTATGTGTCAGACAGTATGCTAAGTGCAGGGGATACAAAGGCTTACAAATTGCTTAATTGGAGACACTCAGTGTCTTGGAGTCCTAGATTTATATAATGGGATTAATAATATTTGTATCAACTATAAGGTTGCTGCAAGGAAAGTACCTTAGTAACCATAAAGTATGATATAAATGTGAGATTATTTCATTTCAATAGGCCCTTTCCTGTCCAAAAATAATACTCAAACTTCATATTCTCCCATAATTAAATTAATCCTTTTTGAATAGTTACTATTTGGTTAAATCTATGTGAGAATGTGGAGCCTCAGGATGCAAGGAATTCCTAATCATCCAATATAGAGAATTGGTACTTTGTTCTTCATTGGAAATACAAAATGTTTCTTTTATTTTCTTTTCTTTCTTTCTTTCTTTCTTTCTTTCTTTCTTTCTTTCTTTCTTTCTTTCTTTCTTTCTTTCTTTCTTTCCTTCCTTCCTTCCTTCCTTCCTTCCTTCCTTCCTTCCTTCCTTCCTTCCTTCCTTCCTTCCTTCCTTCCTTCTTTCTTTCTTTCTTTCTTTCTTTCTTTCTTTCTTTCTTTCTTTCTTTCTTTCTTTCTTTCTTTCTTCCTTTCTTTTTTTCTTCCTTCCTTCCTTCCTTCCTTTCTTTTTTCAGGGCAATAAGGGTTAAGTGACTTGCCCAGGGTCACATAGCTAATACATGTCAAGTGTCTGAGGCTGGATTTGAACTCGGATCCTCCTGAATCCAAGGCTGGTGCTTTATCCACTGCGCCACCTAGCTGCCCCTTCAAAATGTTTCTTGCTGGTGTTTTAATTCTTGTAGTTTAGCTTTCATATACAAAGATCATGAACTATAATTTACATTTTATTTTAAATAGAAAGTTGAATACTTATTTGACACTTTGTCCAGCTGCTATGTTTCCTAACACATCAACAACCTAGTCATTACAATAGGATAATTTTTCATATTGACCATGGCAGTAACAAGTGTCACTTTCTCTGCCATTTCCATTACCCAATAGTCATCTCTTTATAGCACAACCCTTTGGCATTGTTAGTCTCAAAGAAGAATAATTGAAAAATCAAATCATGAGTTTTAAATGTGTGCATTATTCCACTGAAGAACACATTTTAGAGAGAAAGATTCCTCCTACTCTTTTGTCTCCAGTGATGATAGTGTAGGGTGAGGATTCTGACTATCTTGAATACTTATGAAGAACAGAGAGATTAAAGCCACTCCTGAATTCAGAAATTCAGGATGAGCAAACATAAATCTACTAAATTTTCCACCCAGCATCTTTTAGGCATCATCCCAATCTTTTAACTCATCTCTAAACTGAACTACCTGGGAAGTAAGATGAAAAAAATGGGTTGCTCTTGACAATTGGGTTTTCCTTGAATTTTTGTGTCTCATGTGTTCTCTCTGTATGTGTATGTATGCTGTCTGATTCTGTCTGATAAATAAATAAGGCCTCACTCCCGAGGGGAACCAAAAAGCCTCACATGCAAGGAAGTATAACAAAGTATCTGTATATAATTATCTTATAAATAATAACATCATTACCTATTATTTTCCAGGATCATATGTCCAACACTGAAAATATAAAATAATTCGTGCTTCTTTTTCCTGAACTATTGGTTCATTCTTTATATTTCATGCAGACCAAGATATCTCATCAAATGTACTGCCATTCTTTCCATTCTTCCCAGAATTGGTGAGATTTAGTGTTTCTTTTTATTATTAGTTATTTCTTTAGTTTATATACAGACATTTTCAATCAAAATAGGAACTGTCCCTTAATCTATTTTATTGATTACTCAGAGGCAATGTATTAGTAGAACTAAAAACTTCTAGTAACAATTATAATTTCACATAGGACGTAAAAGACAATTTTATTAAGATTTTTTTCTATCCAAATATTTAATAAAACTTCTCAGTTGTACAGTTGCACTAATACTCTATTCTGCTGCAGATGAGCATTTATTTATAGTGATAATCTACAACCAGATTAAGAACAACATACTTCAATTTCAAGTGAGAAGCTTGGTGATACCATCTATAAGTGTAATACCTCCAAAGATGATGAACAAAGTCCTTATTTGCTCAAGCAGATATTCCTTTTCAGTGGAGCAGATCAAAACTATTAGAGTTCTGGTAGCCAGCCTCTTGGTGAAGACTTTCTGCATTTAAAAAGGCTAGATCTTGAACAGCAAACACATTTTATTTTGTCATCAGGCACCCACTTATAATTTGCCTAGATTAGGAGGACCTATGAGGGTCATGAATTAAGAACTAATCATTATATTCTTCATGAAGAGCCAACACAAGAAGAAATTTATTGGAAGATGCTTTAAAATTGAATACTTTATCCATGTGTCATCTAGACATATCATGCATTCTAACATTAGTTGTTATAAATGATGGAATTTAAGATGAAATGAAGAAAATAGTTCTAACCAAGTCAAAGTATTTCCTGTGCTGAAATGGATACACAATTTATAACCAATAGGAATAATTACCTGGACCAAGGTTGGTATATTTTACTTAAAACCAATTGCACCACTTAGAAAAGGGGAATAAGGAGTTTCAGGGACATATAGAAGCTCAGCAGATTATTAAATTCTTAGTTCTCTAAGCAGAGAAAAGCAGAGTCAATGAGAAGTAGAGACCAGTTGGAAGCAATGAACAATATGTGGTGCTCCTTCCTAGATGAACCCAACAAAACAAGACTTCCTGCCAGGATAGCTACCTGAATAAAAGTCAGAATTTCCAATTCCCACCTTAATGTTTTCACCAGAATGAATAAGGTTTAAGAAAGTCAATTAGAAACTATAGTAAATGACTTCTCCTGCCTCTCCTCCACTTTTACCATTGTTGATTTTATTGTAGAGATTCCATATTGTGGAAGGGTCAATACTTTTTTTGTTTTCATTTCTCATTCATGAATTTTCTCCCCCATTATCTTACCTATCATTATTTATCACAAAACCAGACCTCCATGACATTTTATCACCTACATTTTGAAAATTATCCTCATATCTCATGTGCCCTTCCCATTTCTAGTTGTAGCAGGTGAACACAAAGGAGCTGCCTCATGTGCACACACGCGCGCGCACACACACACACACACACACACACACACACACACAAACACGAACATTTGATTCTGCCTAGAGAGGCTGATTTCTGATGGTTGATAAGTATTGTTTTTTTTCCTAAATAGAATTTAATACGGCTTCCAAAAGACACTTTAACTTTTGAGATAACTAAAATATCTTGTTTTCATTTATTGTGCATTAAAGACCTCAAGATTGTTATTGGGTTTTTTTTTCATTCTCAAAGAGGACCATGATATCAGGAGGTGATGACATGATTTGTGGTGAATTGGATTTAAGTGAGGCAGGGCTCCTTAACATCACCAGCCTCACTCTTTCTTCCAGAGCCATCTGGGTCTAGTGGCATGATATACATCAGGACAACTGGAGATGGACCCAGATGTTTGAGGCAATTGTGTTAAGTGACTTACCCAGGGTCACACAACTATTAGTGTCAAGTGTCTGAAGCCAGATTTGAACTTGAGCCCTCTTGACTCCAGTGCAGGTGCTCTATCCACAGTACCACCTAGCTGCTCTCCTCAAAATTATAGGCCATTAACAAGACAGGGTGATATATTTCACCTTATATTGTGTGGAACCAATTCTCCTTATTACCATACTATAACACTTGTCTCCCTACATATCGTTTTAGCTCCCAATTATCTCCTGTATCCCCTCCCTCCATCCCCCCCACCCCTGCCCACTTTAGACTGTTAGGTCAGTGAAGACATGGATATTTTTAATCTTTTTTTTTTTTTTTTGTGCTCCAACCTTAGCATCATTCCTGGAGCTTGGGAAACCCTTAATAAATGTTCTACTTAACTATCTAGCTAATTAGGTATTCTAATGAAGTAGTCACACAGGGTGAAGAGAAAGGAAGTATAGAAGAAATATTATGAAAGTAGAAATGGCAAAACTGGGAAATATCTATGTGGAATGAGGATGAAAAAGGTCAAATGTGACCCCAAGGTTTGTGAACCTGGTTGACTAAGAGGAACATAATGCCCAGAACAGAAATAGAAAAGTTTAGAAAAGAAGAAGGTGTTGAGGGAAAGAAAATTATTAGATTTGTGAACTTGATGAATTTAAGATATTAGTGAAACATCTAGTTCAAGAAGTCATAGAGGCATTTGGGGATGTGAGAATTGAGCTCAGGATAGACATTAAGGTTGAATATATAGATCTAGCAGTCATTTTTTAATTTTTCTTTTTTTAGTGAGGCAATTGGGGTTAAGTGACTTGCCCAGGGTCACACAGCTAGTGTTAAGTGTCTGAGGCCGGATTTGAACTCAGGTACTCCTGAATCCAGGGCCGGTACTCTATCCACTGCGCCACCTAGCTGCCCCAGCAGTCATTTTTATAATAAAAATATCAAACCCATAGAAATTATAAATATTGGTATATAGATATATGCATATATATGTGTGTATGTATAACTGTATCTCTATATCATATATATCTATATAACATACACACATACAAATACACATATAAATATAGGTATACTGCAATACCAGTATATGACAATAAGTATGCAATTCTTGCAGAGATGGAGGCTATAGGATTCACATTTACTTTTTTCTTGACTTCCCTGAGATCCAAAAAAATCCTAAGAAAACCAAAAACAACCCAAAACCATACATTACAAATGGAACACAGGGGCCGTAGAAATATCAGGAAATTCTGTCAAAGGGGAGAACAAAAATTGAAGTGTATTCTCAAAGGTCTTGATAAACAGAATAAAAATTTAGAGAAATGAATTTGGAACAAGCAGACCTCACTTCATTATTCATGAGTAAAGGCTGACAAGAGATTCATAACTTGGCTGTTATTGAAAGTGGTTTACCTGTGGATGGAACTTATGAAATGGCTAAGATCCCAGAGAGAAGTCAAAAGCCCCTCCACAGGTGGTATCCAAATCAACTCAGCCAACAATGTGTTAACTCATAAGTGTCCAACAAATGGCTGAGTCATGTAGTTTTCGTTATAATAGCAGAAGGATTTATGATAACAATTCATGATAAGATTATTATCACCTGAATTTTAGACAAGATATCCTGAAGGAATCCAGACTTATTGATCAGTCCAGACTCTTCACGGAAAGAGTAGAAATTATAAAATATTATAACAAGTTGTAAAAATGTAGCATGATGAATTCTCAGCAATATATGACTCGGTATTTAGAAGAAGGAGTTTTCTTTATTTTATTGAATAATAGGTAGCAAATATCACACTATAATCCTAGAACTGAAAATAGCTCAAAGGACTCAATAAATATATTTTGCTGAAACTGGAATATTACTGTAACTGATAACCTCTCTTGGTCCATAAAAAATATGATACTTGATCCATAAAAAGTGCAAAAATGTTAATATATGCCCCTAATAGATAGTTCAAGCTCCATAAAATAGAAAGATTTAAAATAACTTAAAAAAATCTAATTTATGTAGACACAGGGTGAAAGTACATTACTTCTCCATCATCCTATTTGCTATTGGAATGATCCCAAAAGTGCTTTCAATTCTTTGGAAGATGCTTTCAGTGAGGCTATAGAAAATGAGATACTTCCCAATGCTTTAATTTTTTTTAAAGAACAATCATTTTTATCTATGTAATAGTGTGAGGATCATTAAATATGAAAGAATATTAGTAGGACAGTGACTGCTCCCAGGACCACTGCTATCTGACCCCCCATAGATAAAATTAATATAATTATCAAAATAATATTTATCACTCTGATAATAAAATTAGCCTAAATCTTCCCAAAACTTTAAGGTTTGAAAAATACTGTTCCTTATCAATAAATCTGTAAAGTAGATACTATAGTTATTTTTAATTATGTTTAATAGATGGGAAAATTGGTGCTTTTAACTAGGTGACTCAATGGGAAAAGTTCTGGACATAGAGCCAGGAAGGTCTGAATTTAATTGCTGCCTCAGATACTTAGTAGGTATGTGACCTGGGGCAAGTCACTCAACTTCTTTCAGATCTAGTCTCCTCACTTCAAAAATGGAAATAATAATAGCACCTATTTTACAGGTTTGTCCTGAGGATCACACAAGATAATCTATGCAAAACTCTTTGTAAACCTTAAAATGCTATATGTAGTCATTATTATTAAGTTGCTATATATCATGATTAAAGTTCTTTATGATGATGATTGTGATGGTAGTGGTGGTTATATAATTGACCAAGCTAACAAGTAAATGCCAGAGGCAAGATTTGGTCCCTCTGGCTTCCATATTCCATGTCCAACATACTTTCAATTACAACACACTACCTAATAAGCTTTTGCAAAAACAACATTTTATTGATGTGCTATTAGTAAAATATGCCATGTACATATATATATATTGATGATGTTACATCATCAATCATTATATGCATTCATTATATGCATTATATGCATTCATTTGTTAAGGGCTAAAATTCTAGCTAAACTGTCTAAAATATCTAATGAGTGGTCACCAATAAATTATAAGCTTTAGCAAGAGTTAGACTTTTAAGCATTTATTAAGGAGAATAAGAATTTTGGTAAAGAGAGAGAAAGGCCTAGATTCCTATCTATTAAAGGGAGAGCACATTTCTAGCTCCGCTCTCCACCAGAGTCCAAAGGAAAGAGCGCGAGACTCAGCGCCAGTCTCTTCCTTCCTCCTCCCACTAGCCCACGTCAGGAAGTGACGCCAAAGAAAAGACTCCTGGTCTTGCCCTCAAAGACCTTCGCTTCATGGGTGAAACTCTTCTACAGTAAGTCTCCAGCAGGTGGCGTCATTCCAATCGTTACAGTCCCCCCCTGTTGTTCCTCAAGAAACAAAATGTTTCCTTGACGGAACAGTAAAAAGAATATAATAACTATTGCTAACTAATAATATGTGAACAACAATATAGAAAAGGAAGAGAGGAAAGTTTTGTCCAGAGGGGTGATTTTTTGTCCTCATGAACCGACGCTTTGACATTGGTCTTGCAAAGGGAGGGCCTCTGCAGAGAGTACATGTTACAGATGGTGTATATTATAACAGAAAGAGAAAAGAACAACAAAAACAACAAATCAAAACTGTTCATTTAAAGTCTCTGAAAGTCTTTTCTTAGATGTCCTCTAGGTGTAGTCGTGGAATGGAAGTATTTTCAGGGGTTGATGTGTGGATGCTGGTAATCAGCCAGGAAAATTTCCTACAAAATTGAGCTTAACACAACTTTAAAATAGCTTTGTCAATAATCAAATCAAACAATGAAATTTCTCAAAAACATGTCTAAGGGAATTCAGAATCTTAGTTGTTACACATGAAACATATAATAAAACAAAAATTGAAACATTCTTTAAAATTATAATATTATTATAGTCCCCCCTTATGGAGAGTAATTGAGAAGACAATTGCTGCGATATAAATTTTTAAAAATAATTTTTATCTTTGTTTCATCACTTTTTGCATCATATGCCTAATTATCCTCATGCCATTATGAGAAATTAGAAAATCTAATATAATTGGTAACAGGTGTCAAGGCCAAATTCAACACTGTATTTATCATGACACCTGAGATAATTATGGGGGTTACCATAAAAGAACAGAGAAATGATGGGATATGAGCATTCCCACACTTGAGCAATATGTACTGCCCATACAGTATGCCAGGCTTAAAATAGGTGGATGGAATATACGTCCATGCCACCGAACATATTGGAGGAAACTGAGTCAGACTTAATCAGATCCATGGGATTAAGATGTCCATGGCATCAGGCATATAGGGAGCATAGAAGCCAGGTGTAGAAGTGAGATGGGTGGGATGAATACTTCCAGCCATCTGTACAATATTGTGGGGAAAAATAAAATAAAATATTAAACCAAGAGAATCCAACCTCAACATTAGTCAAAAGCCGTTCTCTCGGCCATACCTTGACTTCATGCATGTCTCCCCTCATGTGGCAGTTCAGTGTCTGCTCTTGTATGTATTCCTCTTGTGATTGGATGGCATCTTGGCCAACTGGCATCTGATAACTCAGAATAACGGCAATTAATGTCTTAAATGATAAATTCCCATAATCCAAGTCTCATATGGATTTAAAAATGAGGATAATAAATGATTGCAAAAAATGCGAATACGTCTTGACTCAAAATATAATATATAATTATGCAACAATTTCAAATAATACCCTTTTTTTAACTTAGTATACAATTACTTTTTTGAAAAATCTGAACATATTTAAATACAAGTTAAAGCACAACACAATCTCAAAGAAAACTTTTACAAATGTTCCCCTCTTTTTTTTTTTTTTGGAATATGCTTATCAAAAATAATACTTCTAGAATCAATTTACACTTGCCATGGCAAACAATTTGCCAGGGAAATGCTTTAAAGAGTTTGATCAAATAATCAGTTGAGAAAAAATAACAAAAACAAACAACTCAGAATATGGGAGCACAATACTTCTAGAATTAACATTGTATTATGAAATCAAAACCATGTTTCAAAATTAGATAGATGAATGAATAGAAGAAAATACACGTGGAACAATAAAAGACAGTGAAATCCAAACTAAGGAAATCTAAATGAGCATGAACTTAATATTAATAAGAGTACTATAAAATATAAACTTGATCACATGACTATAAAAAGCTTTTACAAATATTCTCCTTGTTTTAGAAACTAAGTATAAGACACAATCTCAAAAGCATGAAAATCCCTATGAAAATAAACCCATACCATTAATTTCAAAATGTATATGTAATAGCATAGAAATCCTATGTAACCTCTGAACTGATACTATTACTCTGAGTGAATTCAGAACACTTTTGATTCCGGTATCTAAAATCCCCAATACTCATATCAATACCTTGCTGCTTACTTCTACATTTCTGTAAAATATATACCCTTCCATGGCAAAAGAAGCAGAGTCTTGAACTATGTTGATTGTCATTTTTATTCAGCTTAAGTTTTTCTTCTTTAACCCCTCTATATTGTCTGTCAGTCTTTTCACCATACAAATGCTTTATAAGATTACTAATTAAAGACAAAAGCAGGTTAGCAAAATTATGAACAAAACGAGCATATCTGGAATTTAAAGGGTTTTCTAAGGTAGTCTCAGAAGCACAGCCAGTCTGGGGAAGGGCTGAGCCTGAAGCTGCAAATGTAGTTAGAGAAAGTTGAGCATGGGCATCAGATCTCTGGACTTCCCAGGCAGGGGAAGCTATGGGCTTGGCCATAGGAGGAGTAGAGGGTGGGGTCTGGAGAGGAGGGGAGGGACCAACGCAATTTGAATCAGACTTGATTTTGAACTCAGGCCTGGATTCCTCTTCCCCCACTTTGCCTCCAGGTGCTAGGGGATTAAAAGCTTCTAGAGGGTGGGTCATTGCTGCCAGGCATGCAAAATTAAAGCAACAATTACTGTTAGAACTGGGAAAAGCTGCGGGAATCTCTTCAGGTTTCTCTGAAAAAGCATGGTTGGGAGAGGGAGAGATATTTCCTTGTGTGAGTAAGTTGCTGGCTCTTTTAACAAAAATAAAAAGAAAAATAGAAAATCCACAAAAACAAAGCATTAACATGATCTTATCTCCCATTTGTCTGGTTAAACAGACTAAAATCAAAAATAGGGTAATTAGGGAGTTTAAAAGGTCCATTCGAAAAATTTTAAAGGGAAAACACAGCCAGTACACCAGTACTTAGCAGTTAAAGGGAGAGGGAGGGGAAATTTCTTACCCAACCAGAAGATCAGAAGAAGACTGAGGTTTAGCTTTCCTCTTCGTGGTCAGCCATCTGTTAAGGGCTAAAATTCTAGCTAAACTGTCTAAAATATCTAATGAGTGGTCGCCAATAAATTATAAGCTTTAGCAAGAGTTAGACTTTTAAGCATTTATTAAGGAGAATAAGAATTTTGGTAAAGAGAGAGAAAGGCCTAGATTCCTATCTATTAAAGGGAGAGCACATTTCTAGCTCCGCTCTCCACCAGAGTCCAAAGGAAAGAGCGCGAGACTCAGCGCCAGTCTCTTCCTTCCTCCTCCCACTAGCCCGCGTCAGGAAGTGACGCCAAAGAAAAGACTCCTGGTCTTGCCCTCAAAGACCTTCGCTTCATGGGTGAAACTCTTCTACAGTAAGTCTCCAGCAGGTGGCGTCATTCCAATCGTTACACATTAAAGCAACAATATAATGGCAACTTCCTCAGAAAGGTGAAATAATAATAATATATAGACTTTTACTCCCAACACAAAGTGCATTTCTGCATTTGCATTACCTAAGGCAATGAATACAATTCACAAAGAAGCTAGTTTACCTTTCCTTCTTCATGGTACATGCAAATAGATGTACACAAGAGGTCTGCAGTATAAATCAGGTTGCATCCAAATCTTTCTAAATATATTCTGAGCTACAGCTAATTACCACTGAAAGAAAGAGCAAATGCACAGATGACAATCACCATTTTTTAAAATGATTCAACAGATCAATAAATCAACCTTTACTTAGCATCATTTAATTTTGGAAATTATACTTAGGGGCTCTGAATAGAATTCTAGAGCTATAGGCATATTTTCAAAAGATTCTATGTAGCATTGAGTCTTTAGATACATATTTTAAAAGGATAAAAGCATGTCTAGAAATTTTGTGTCTATATCTGTATATAAAAATCATTCAGCCCATGAGTGGATTTGTGGAAGCCACCTAGAGATTAGTATCTGTCTATCACTGTACCCTCTATTGACAACTAGTTTCTGAGAAATCTAGGATTTTTATAGCACTTTAAGGTTTGCAAAGGAAAGAAAGGAAATAAACATTTATTAAGTAACTACTATTTCCAGGATGCTGTGCTAAGCACTTTACAAGTATTTTCTTACTTAATCATCAGAAGAACCCTGTGAAGTATGTGCTATTATTATCTCAATTAGGTTGAGGAAACTGAAGTGGTTAAGTGACTTTCCCAGGATCTCTCAACCAGGAAGTGTCTAAAGCTGCATTTGAATTCAATTCTTGCTGACTCCAGGCCCAGTGTTCTAGCCACTGTGCCAGAATAGCTGCCTCATTTGTGATCATATCTGATATGCTTTCCATATGATTTAATAATTTGTATATGCCATCTGATTTATCTCTGCATACTTTAATAATCTCATATGTAAAACTTAGGGCTATAGGCACCCATAGTATGCATCTATGTATTTATATTGATTTCTTTTACCAAAGAGAAACTTTTCTATATAAATTTTAAAATATTATACATATACCATGATCTAAAACAATTCTGAATGTGGACTGTAGAATCATGTTAAATAGATTTCTACATTTGTCATGTGGAAGGAGAATCAGAACAAAATGGAAAAACTACAAGAAAGAAGAAACAAACAAACAAACAAAAAACAACTGAAAATAGTATGCTTCCATCTGCATTCAGATCCCATAGTTCTTTTTCTGGATGTGGAGAGCATTTTCCATCCTGAGTCTTTTGGATAGTCATCACTTTCTTGACCTTTACTCCTGCCATAGTAATGTTTCTTCAAGATTCCTTATCATGAAATTATACAGTCAGCAAGCCATTCAATCCTTTTGGAAAAGTGAATTGTCACTGACATTTTGTAACTCTTTTCATCTTTTTTGTCCTCAAAATTCTATAGTGGCCTATGAAGGTCAAACTACTAAATCTATTACAAATGACCAAACCTATCACTACTAAACTCTATTACCTGTCCAGAAAAATGAGCACATTTTCTCCCATAAATACATACACACATATCTATATTATTAATATAAGAACTCTTGGGGGTGAGGGGAGTTTTCTGTCAATGTAATTCAACTGCTACCCCTCAATTTACAAGCCTAAGCAAGTTTTATGGAGAACCAAGAGGTTAAGTATCTCACCCAGGGTCACACAGTGAATATTTATCAGAGCTGGGGCTTAAACCAAGTTTTCTTAATTTCATGTCCACTTCTCTACCTGCTGCCTCATGTTATCTCATATATGCATACACAAATACACATATTATATATACCTATATAAATCTACATCATACATACACATTGTATGTATATTTAGCTGGGTATGTATGGACCTATCCTGAATGGAAAATATGCCTTTGAATGTCACCACAGGCAATTACAAATTCTCTGATGTGGGCCAAATCACTTAACTTTTGTCTGCCTCATTTATCTCATCTGTAAAATGGCTATAATATTTACCTCCTAGGGTTGTTGTAAGAGGAGAAAATGAGATAATATTTGTAAAGTTCTCTATAATGTATGAATATTAGCTATTGTTTTGTGACAATCCTCTGTGACAGTTCTCTGGGAGAAATAGACTTCACCTATTGATTCTTGTTTTTATGACTGGGCTTATATTGTCATAATCCCCTAATGTAGCTGCAGCTAACAAGAGGTTAAGTCCTTGTCAAGGTACTTGGTTTATGTTTAAAGGTAAGCCAGTGAACTTGCCAGAGATATCAAGGAAAACTACTCCTTAATGATTTCAGATGGTAAGAATAATATGAAGATGGAGGAGGATTGGCTGTGACTCCCCACAAGCTCCAGATAAACCCATCCATTCATGCCCAAATAATGCAGCCTAATGCACATAAGAACACAGTGAGACTATTTCTCTACAAAAGAGGGCAATTCCAATCACCTACTGATCAGGCTGAACAGCTTAGCGCACAGTCCGGACCCAACCAGGGACACTGCTTCCAGCACATGTCAGAGTCTTCAGCACCAGTAGCTTTTGAGGCTCCAGTCATGGATTGGTGAGGGGTTCAGTGGTAAGCCAGGGTGAAGTGGAAGCAGTATCTACTGGAATTGGGGCAAAGCGCCATAGCTCTCAACCAGTGGACTGAATAGAGTGATGGTGGCCCAGTGGGGGAGGGGTAAAAGCAAGCCAAGCTTCCAACCACAGAGAATCAGAGTTCAATCAGACTTCTGTTTCTGGGTCAAAGAGAAAGTGGCTGTGATTACGCACAAGCCAGGCAGGTTGAGAAGAAGCCCAATCACCCCCTGGGCCATGCTGTAACACAAACAGTGTGTCCTAGAAGCAGCACTATGCTTTAAGAAGGAGTAAAAAGCCAAGAAATAGTCAGCCAGAATAAGCAGGCAGAGAAAGCAGAAGACCGTCGGAAACTTCTTTGGGGGAAAGGTAGACCACAATACATCCTCAAAAGAAGAAGATTATAATAGGGTCAAAGCTCTAACATCCAAAGCTTCCAAGAAATATATGAACTGGTCTCAGGCCATGGAAGCTCTCAAAAAGGACTATGAAAAGAAAGAAGGAGAGATAGAATGAAGATGTAGCGAAAGAGACGAAGGAATGGAAAGAGAAATGAGAGCGATGCAGGAGAGTCATGAGAAAAAAAGTCAACAGTTTGAAAAGCCAAATGGAAAAGGAGATTAAAAAACTGTCCGCTGAAAATAATTGCCTAAGAATTAGGATTGAACAAATGGAAGCTAGTGACCTTTTGAGAAACCAAGACACAGTAAGGCAAATCCAATTGAATGAAAAAAATAGAGGGCAATGTGAAATATCTCCTTGGAAAAACAGCTGACCTAGAAAATAAATCTAGGAGAGATAATTTCAAAATCATTGGACTACCTGAAAACCATGACCAAAACAAAAGCTTAGACACCATCCTCCAAGACATCGTGAGGGAAAATTGCCCTGATATTCTAAAAGCAGAAGCTAAAATAGAAATTGAAAGAATCCACTGATCACCTCCTGAAAGAGATCCCAAAAGGAAAACCTCCAGGAATATTATATCCAAATTCCAGAGCTCCAAGGTCAAGGAGAAAATATTGCAAGCAGCTAGAAAAAAGAAATTCAAATACTGTGGAGTTTCAATAAGGATAAAGCAAGATCTAGCAGGACCAGAGGGCATGGAACATGATATTCCAGAGGGCAAAGGAACTGGGACTACAGCCAAAAATCACATACCCAGCAAACCTAAGCATCATCTTTAAGAGGAAAAAATGGAATCTCAGTGAGAAAGAAGACTTTCAGGCATTTGTGATGAAAAGGCCTGAACTGAATAGAAAATTTGACTTTCAAATACAAGACCCTGGAGAAGCATAAAAAGATAAACAGGAAAAAGACTTCATGAGGGATATTAAAAGATCAAACTATTTATGTTTCTACATGGGAAGATAATACTTCAAACTCATAAGAACTATCTCAGTATGGAATTCACAGAGGACACAGGTCTGAACTGAATACAAAGGGATGATATCTGTAAAGCATTAATGTTTTGTTCTTTGTGGGGCAGACAGGGTGGGGTGTCTTATGTCTGGGGCTGGATTTGGGTTTGGGTCATCCTGGGTCCAGGGCTAGTGCATTGTCCACTGTGCCCCCAACTAACCCATGATGACATCTTTAAAATAGTGTTGAGGTATAGGATAAATAGACTGGGGGGGGGGAGGGAAGAAATGGTCTGGGGAGAGGTTGTTCACATGAAGGAAACAAGAAAAAAGTTTATGGAGGGGAGGGGAAGAGGAGGAAGGAATTGGGGAGTGAGTGAACCTTAATATCATCAGAATTGACTCAAAGAAGACTAACATACATACTCAAGAGGGTATAGTAATATATTTTTGCCCTGAGGGAGGGGAGGGAGATAAGTGTTGAGGGGAGAGGGGAAGGAGGGAAGGGAAGATTGGGGGATAGAGCAGTAAAAAGCAAAACACTTTTGAGGAAGGCAAAGATGTTCTGCATAACTGCACAAGTATGACATATTGAATTGCTTGATTTAAGAGGGAGGGTTGAGGAGGGAGGGTGAAAGAAAATTTGGAACACAGAATTAGCTCAAAGACGTTAAACTCATCAGAGTTGGCTCATGGAGGGAATAACATTCACACCTAGTTGGGAGGAGTAATCTATTTAACCCTACAGGAAAGGATGAGGGGAAGAGGATAAGGAAGAAAGGGTGAAAAAAAAGGGAGTGCAGAGTAGGGGAGGGTTCAGTCAGAAGTAAAATACTTTTGAGGAGGAAGAGGTTAAAAGAAGATAGAAAAGAAAGTAAATATCATTGGAAGGGAATAGGATGGAGGGAAATAGTTATGATGATTGAATATAATGGCAAAATGTATGGTACCTACTTTGCTGGGCTAATATGAAAAAAATTCTTTGTCAAGTTTAAGGTACTTTATTTAGGTTATGATGAACAGGATACTATCAGAAAAACCTGGAAAGAACTACACGAACTGAAGCAGAATGAAATGTACTGTATACAAAATAACGACAATAGTGGGGGATGATCTGCTGGGACGCATGTGGTTATTTTCAGCAAGGCAATGATCCAATATAACCCTGAAGGACTTATGAAAATGGCAACCCATCTACAGAGAAAGAAGTGATAGTATTTGAAAATAGATGGAAACACATTTTTAAAATTTTTTTTTCCTCTTTGACAATTCCTCAGTCTGAAGTTTTGGGTTGTTTTTTACTGTTTTCTCTCACAACCTAGCTAATGTGGGAATGTTTTCCATGACTGCTCATGTATAACTTATTTTGAGATGTTTGAGTTCTAGTGGGTGGGGGATGGGAATGGAGGAGGAAGAGAAGTTGGAACACATTTTTTTTTAATTGATGTTAAAATTTGTTTTTACATATATTTTGGAAAATAAAATTCTATTCATTAAAAAAAGCAAAAAGAATAATATGTAAAACAATGGAAGTCAGTTCAGTAAAAAGTTTTATTGGAGAACAATAGGGAAGAGGGGAAAAGGGAAGGGGGAAAGGGACCCATATACAAATCAGGCACACACACTAACACAGAGTTTAACTCACGTAAGGCTGTGCCTTGTTAGGGAACACCAAGATATGAAACCATTGAGCTAGAAAGGTATATTCCCAAAGTGCCCTTCTGAGAATGGTTTACTTATGCCCTGATTTTGGAGGGGACCTGAAGCTGGCCCCTTTGCATGTTAGGATTTGGGGCACATAGAGAATTTGGGGGTTACAAAGGTACAGGGAGAAAAGCTAACTGTCAGAAAGATATTACTTTTTGACATATAGATACACTAGTCTCAAAAAATAGCATTGCTAGTTATTTTTCCAAGAATAGATTCTATAAGCTATAGATTCTCTTAAGTGGAGACTGTTATGGTGGTCTCAAGACCACCAGGCCTAATCTTATTACAACTGTATATGGTCCTATGAAGAAAATGGAAGTAAAGGATCCCATAAGAGAAATATGTGGTTGAAAAAGATGCTGGGACAGTCATGTGATGAGTTATACTAATAGAGGCTAACTTATGTGATTCATTCATATCCTCACTGTAAAGGAAATCTTCCAGAATGTTAGAAGGACACCCTCTCATTAAATGATGGGAAGTTGAAGTCAAGTTTAGCAAGGATGATACAGAAAGAATGGGTAACAACCTGAATCATTGAGAGGGAAGCATGAATATTGAGGCGATGATAGAACTACTTATATATGTATGAATATGTGAATTCTGAAGAGTATGGGGTGTAGTAGGTTCAACACTAAGCTGGGCCAAGAGACTTGTGTTCAAGTTCTCAACCATACCTAGCTATAGTACTTCACCTTGATGAGCATCATAACACCTTTACTACACACCTGGCAAGGTTGGTGTGATGGAAGAGCATCTGAAACCTTAATATACTTTAGACATGGTCTCATTTATTACCACCACAGAAGTAAACTATAGATTATATTTCTCTATCCTTTGGGTAAGGTTAGAGAAGAGAAGAATAGCACAAAATCAAACAGAAGAAAGAAGCAAAATGCCATAATGAATAGGACACTGGATTTGTATTCAGTAAGACCTGGGTTCAAATCCTTCTCTTAAATACATAATAGTTGTGTTACCCTAGACAAGTCACTCAAATTCTTTACCTCATTTTCCTTTTCTGTAAAATGGCAGGTGAATTAATATATTTTAATGTCTCTTTCAGATATAAATTTATAATCCTTTGATAATAAGACAAGCAAAAAACAAAGCTATGAATATTAATAAATCCTACAGAAAGTGCATGATTTGCTGAAATTATCACTGTCCCAAAATATACACTTTGAAAATAGTAATCAATTGCCATATATGAAGAGTGGAATAGTGAGAAAGAATAGTGGATTAAGCCACAGAACACCTGATTTCATGCTTGCTTAGACATGTGCTAGTTATCTGGCTTTGGGTAAATCACTTAATTTCTCTGAGTTTCAGTTTCCTTACCTAGAAACACATTCTAAAAAGCAGAGTAAATAATCAATTATATATAGGGTCATCCTTAAAGTCAGGAAAATGTTGTTTCAAGTCCTCCCTCTGATACACATTAAATGTTTGATTATCAGTAAATCACTTATTTTCTCTATTCCATAGGAAACTGCCTAGTATATGAGTTAAAGATAAATTGTGTTTGTGCAGGGAAATGCCCATGCCAAGAATTTCCCACTCTGATAAAGTTGACACATAAAAAATATTTGTACTGCCTAACTACTAAGCACAGGCACTAGATACCATCTGGCACACTTAGCCTATACTCTCTGTACTGTTATGCTCCTTAGGTTGTTGTGAGGAAAGTGTATATTAAACATCAAAACACTACTTAAATATTATTGAAGAATAAGGGAGTGGGAAGCTCCCTAATTCTAATAACAATTACAATCACAATACTGAGAAAAATCACAATACTGAGAAAAGTCTAAGTGAAAAAGTTCCACACAATTTCCCGCTCAATCAGTGAATAAATTGTGGAACCCTGGTTAATTTGTGGTCTTTGGCCCTCATTGGAGAAATGAAGGGAGTAGTTGGCATTTTTTAAAACATGGAGACAGGTAAATTAAGTCTGTCTCAATAAAAATGATTTATAAGGAGGAAAGAGATAGGAAATAGCCAATTAAAAAAGGTGGGAAGAACCCCCCCCCCCCCCACACACACACTAGTAGGATTAACTAATTTCTATAGTAAAGGAGCACTGAAGCCCAAGAAATACTCTCTAAGCAGTAGGCTCAGTTACTGATTTGATTAGTATAAATAGGCAAGGATGTCACTGTTTGATAGGAAGCTTTTGTTTGAATGACTGAAAGAAAAGAAAAGAAATTAAATCCCTAGAATTTTAGAAGGCTTTATTTACACAGGAGACATAAAAGCTGCTCAGAGCTTTCAGATAAAAACAGCTACTGTCAATGTGTATGCACTGTTATTTAATAGCACTTTATTTCTCTATTTATATTTACTTGAGTAAAGGTATATTAACATGATGCTTCCAAGAAAGTAGATGTTGGAAGTATGACTCAACTGGAGTATATTTCCCCCCACTATATTCTCATATTCTTATTTTAGTGATGGTAATGAATAAAAAGGAAATAAGAGCCATAATCTCCTTATAAATATAGAATCCCACTAAAAGTCAACAATACTAAAAGCACATTTCTTTGCCTTTATCTACTTAGACACCAGGGAGTATTGAACTTAGAATCAGAAAACCTGGGTTTTAGTATTCATTCTGCATTGTATTACTCTAAATCACTTTCTTTCTTTCTTTTTCTTTTTTTTTGCTGGGGCAATGAGGGTTAAGTGACTTGCCCAGGGTCACACAGCTAGTAAGTGTCAAGCATCTGAGGCCAGATTTGAACTCAGGTACTCCTGAATCCAGGGCCGGTGCTTTATTCACCGTGTCGCCTAGCTGCCCCTCTAAATCACTTTCCCCTTCTCCCAGACTAGGTCATGGGTAAGAGTTAGAGGGGTGTCATGGTAGGAGCACCCAAGTTTGAATCACAGGGCCTAAATGACAATAAAAATGCATTTTCATTCATTCATTCATTCATTCATTCATTCATTCATTCATTCATTCATTCATTCACAGTCCTGCCACTTACTATCTAAACACATTGAGAAAATCTAATCTCTAGGACTCTCTGTTTCCTCATTTAAAAAAAAGAAAGAATTGTATTATACTGCTTCAAAAGACCCTTGCAGTTTTAAATCTATGGTCTTATGACATTTAAGTTACTTTCCAATTTTGACAGTTTATGATTCAAAGAGGGCAGCTGGATGGCACAGTACATAAAGCCCTGGGCTTAGAATCAGAAAGACTCATCTTTCTAAGTTCAAATCTGGCCTCAGACACTTACTAGATGTGTGACCCTGGGCAAGTCACTTTTTATCCTGTCTGCCTTAGCTCCTCATGTATAAAATTAGCAGAGAATGAAATGGGAAACCATTCCAGCATCTTTGCCAAAACAAACAAAATGCCTCCAAATGGGGTTAAGAAGCATTAGAAACAAATGAAACAATTCAACAACAATATGATTCTGAGTTTATGACTCTGAATCTAATCAACCTAAGAAAAACTCTGGTTAATTATGTCTTTTACTTATATAGTTTCAAGATTTGGAACTAGAAGTAACCTAGAAGGCCATTGAGTCTAACCCTCTATTTTTAAAAATAAGGAAAGTAAGTCTGATAGAGGCTAAGTATCTTTCATTGGGTCACAGAACTAGTGTTTAGGCAGGAAATAAATTCTGACCTTCCTTACTCCAAGTTCATTATTCTCCCCACTGTAATACCTATCAGGATATGAGGAAAGGAAGGAAGGAAGGAAGGAAGGAAGGAAGGAAGGAAGGAAGGAAGGAAGGAAGGAAGGAAGGAAGGAAGGAAGGAAGGAAGGAAGGAAGGAAGGAAGGAAGGAAGGAAGGAAAGAGAAAGAAAGAAAGAAAGAAAGAAAGAAAGAAAGAAAGAAAGAAAGAAAGAAAGAAAGGAAGGAAGGAAGGAAGGAAGAAAGAAAGGAAGAAAGAAAGAAAGAAAGAAAGAAAGAAAGAAAGAAAGAAAGAAAGAAAGAAAGAAAGAAAGAAAGAAAGAAAGAAAGAAAGAAAATTTAGACAACTGAAATTTTGATTATATTGAAAAGGAAATAGATATTTAAAGATTGAAGAGGTTGATAACCACACAAAGCCAACATAGCAAAGACTAGAGAAAGAGAGGTGACTGGTCCGTACTCTTTCCCCAAATGGAAATTCCAAAGAGAAACAAATTGGAAAATGTTCCAGAGGATCAGAGACAGGAGATATTTGAGTCATGGTGGAGAATTCCAGAGACTGAGGCCAGCTACCTCTCTACTAGCCATGCTATAAATGTTTTTTCTCTTTCCTTCTCTCTCCCTATCTCAGTCTCATGTATGTCTCTGTGTTTCTCTTAATGTATATCATGTATACATACAGACATATGTATGCACACATAAACATAGTGTTTATAAGTATTTATTTACATATATATGTATGTGTGTTTATATATTTATATATACTTCCTTCAATTCTCAAAGCACAAACTTCTATATGAAGTATTTTCTGATCTCCCAAATTCTACTTCCCTTTCTCCTCCTTTTTGAAAGTTACCTACCACATCTTTTGCTTTGTATATTTTTTGTTCTGTATATATTTGTGTACACAATATTTATCTTACAAATTAAATATAAGGTCTTGGAGAGCAGCAGCTATTTCATTATTTTTGTCTTTATGTCTCCAGTGCTTATATATAAAACTTGACTAACAGTAGGTATTTACTTAATAAATGTTGATTGACTTGATGGATTGAAAGCTTACTTAATAGAACTACCATCTGGTGGTTTCTACACACTAATTTTCATGGCTTATGTTTATTAGAGAGCATTACAGTAAGCTAATTTCAATTAAGGCTCTCTTCCTTCCTTGCTTCCTTCCTTCCTTCCTTCCTTTCTTTCTCTCCATCTCTCTCTCTCTGTTTCTTTCAAATATTAATTACTAGTCTGTTCTAGGCCCTTAAGATATATACAGAGATAAATTAATAAATGCTACCAGAATTCAAGGAAAATCTGATAAAAATTATAAAATATTTATTTTATTAACCACAATACAAAACAGAACATAATGGGAAAGACATGAAGATTCTGGAGGAGTTCTGTGGAGACAATCATGGTATAATGAAGACATTGAAATTCAAATTTAAAAAAAAATAACCCTAGGGTCATAGCCTGGCATGACTATTTACCCCCTTTGTAATAGTGCTCAGTTCTAGTCTCATCTTTAGTATCCTTATCTATAAAAAAAGGCTAAGAAGGCCTAAATCAAGTATCTCACATGTTTGTTGGATCAATGAGGTAATGGATATAAAAGTATTCTGTATATTCCAAGTAGCTAAAAATATATCTGGTATCAACAGTAATGGGAGTATTGCATTGAACAATTAAATCGTTCCTGGATGTTGGTAGAACGGTGGATGTGGTTAAACCTTTGTATTGTGAGTTTGGGAAAACATCTCCACTCTACTTTCTCCACTTTCCATCTGTACCTATACTCGGTTTGGTCTCCTAGGAACATGAGGTCCCACCCAGGATAAGGTATGCACCTGAAATCTCACCATGCTGTTTAACTCAACTTTGTATACTCAGTTTCAAACCCTGCAGCCTCCTCTTCACTTTGATTGGAAACCTGGTGGGTAGAGCTCTCAATTACTCCCAAAGCTTGTCTTTATAGTGAGTTGGGATCTGGAAGATGCAGACCATTTCCCGCATTCTGTATACAGCTCTGCTTAGTTTATGCCCCACAGAACATGATACCATCACACAGGGTGCCATCTGGTATTGCCTCCCTCCACCCATTTCCAGCTTCCCTTTGTATGTTATCTTTTCATATTAGATTGCAAGCAACTTGAGGGTAACAATTGTCTTCTTTTTTATAACTGCTTGTATCCATAACATTTAGCACAGTAACTAAAACATAGGTGCTTAATAAGTGTTATTTATTAATTTGAATTGAATTGAACATCTGCTCCCCAGAAAAGTAACCTTTTAAAGCAATGAATCCAAGCCACAGGATTCAGTGACAAGAGAAAATCCTAATTAATTTTATTCTCCTTTATATTGGCAACAAGAGGATGAGCCTGGATGATTTTATCTTGATCAAGGCCTCCACTATCTTAGACATTTCCTGTCAACACAGAGAATTATGAAAAACACTAACCTCAAAAAAAAAAATATTTCCCACAGGACCAACCTGACCTTTAGCAACACATGTTACCCCAAGGCTTGAATACTTTTCATTTTCTATTCTGATGCTGATTTGTGGTATAAATATCCAATCTTTACCCTACAAAGCTAAAGTTATTGCCAGCCTAGGTGTTCTTTCTTAGTTCACTAATAAAAATACATTCCTTTCAGACTGGCTACTCACTTTTCAATAGTGTTGCAGACTTCATGCTGGGAGATATTTTTCCTTGACTCTTATGAAATCCAGGCTGGCTCGTATGACAGTAGGCAGTAGAAGATTTTAGAATAGTTTCATGAAGGAAGTGTTATTTCACCTGACTCTTGAAGAATTGTATAAAATACAGTGAACATGTTTAGACTGTATTATAGTAGACCTCAACCAGTTGCTGACAACCACGGATCAGCTCCTTGAAGAGCCATAGACCACAGTGTGGCTCTGTGTTGTATCTACCCCCATGAGGAGTAGCTGGAGTGTCCTCTCTTAGGGTGCTGGCCTGGGCAGTCAATATGGAAAACAAGCTGTTGCCCATGCAGCAGGTTTTCCCTCTCTGCGACATTGGTGGATCCAAAGGAAAGGCAGAGTCGGTACAGTTTAGCACCAGTGCCGCTGCAGGCATTGCCAGACGGATGTGATATCCAACCTCCAACTGCCTAAGGGACTCCAACTCCTGATTTTTCCTCGGGGTTAACTCCTGAAGCTTTTCCCATATATGGGTATAGTCACAAGACAGAGGAGGTTTAAAATCAGGGTCTTCCTTCCCCTAGGCGAGTTGCCTATCAAGGCTGACAAGCCCTACCTGCCCGAAATGACTGGTTTTAAGGTGCCAGTGACTCACCTTCACCTCTTCTCCTGTTAGTGGAAACAGTTCCACCATGAGAAGGCCAGGAGTTGGGCTTCGGTTGGGCTATTTGAGACACACACCATTGGAGCATTTTATAGAGAGTGAGAGCTTATCCTCACTCCCACCCCCGCATGACAACCTTTGGAACCATTTAGACAGTATACTATTATATATGCTAACTATTGAGACAGAAACACTAATTGGATTTTTACCTCTCAATGCAGGCAATCACAATTTATTAATTAAAGCATGCAAATAGTACCTCTAAGAACAAACCACAAATCTGCTGTTTTAGAGATTCTGATGGGTTCATATCAAACTTCATGAGGATTTCTCTTACCCAACCAAAAATGATGTGTCTACTTTATTGTGACTGTCTATAAAGTCTCTAAAATCACCATGAAAAAATGGGCATCACCCTTAAGCCAACACTGAGACTTACTTGAGTCTCAAATTCAGGAACACAAGATCCTGCCATACTGGATACCTAGGAACAGGCTAATGGCTGGGTATCATGGTGTTAAGGGCTAAAATTCTAGCTAGTCTGTCTAAAACATCTAATGAGGGAGAGCGCATTTTAGCTCCCTTCTCTGCCAGCGTCCTCAGGAAAAAGAGAAAGACAGAACACCCGGCTCCCCCTTCCTCCTCCCACCAGCAAACGTCACTTCCTGATGCCAAAGAAAAGTCGCATGGTCTTGCCCTCAAAGACCTTCCTTTCATGGCAGAGCTTTTCTACAGTAAGTCTCCAGCAGGTGGCGTCATTCCAATCGTTACAATGGGAAAGTGTTATGACTTTACGTAGTAGTGTTCCTAGGTTGGGGCAGCTAGGTGGCACACTCTGTAGAGTGCTGGGCCTGAAGTCAAGACTCATCTTCCTGAGTTCTAATCTGACCTAGACATTTACTAATTGCGTGACCCTGGGCAAGTCAATAAACCCTATTTGCCTCAGTTCCTCATTTGTAAAATGATCTAGAGAAGGGAAGGGCAAATCACTCCAGTATCTTTGCCAAGACAACCTTAAATGGGCTCACAAAGTGTGTGGTAAAAAATTATTTGTGGTAAAAATATATATCAGAAATTTTAGCTGAATCATTTGAGAGACTGCTCATGCTACTGAAGCTGCTTTTGAAGGACCTCCCTTTTCAGGAGGAGACTGTGACGAACTTCCCGGGATACCAGCTTAAAAGTGAGGGAGGAACGGAAGTTCTGGCTTTTAAACTTAGCCGTGGTGGCGATGCGGGTGAGAGGAAACATGTGGTTGGTGTTCGGCTTTGGGTGTGTTGGTTCTCGGCCTGGTGGGCAGTTTGGGATTCGGTGAGTTTTATAAAAGAAAATAGACTAAGCTTAGATCTAAAATTATTCATTTGTATTTCTACTTCCCTATTTCCCTAATTGGTATTACATTTTGTTGTCTAATTAATTCCCAAGCAATAAAAACTAATCCCTCACAGATTAAAGCTCAGAGGCTTCTTTTTCTTAGTGGTCTGGGAGATATATATATGGGAAAAGTTAAAAGGGGGAGTTTAATGCTCGTATATCCAGTTTTGAATCTCACAGGTGTCAGACACAACAGAAATGACTGAACAAAAACAAAAGTTTCTAGGTTGTTTACCATACAATTTGATGGCTAGATTACTTTAAAATTATGGATAAATATTTTTAATCATAGTCTGTCTTATCTGAGGGTTCACATTTGTTTATAAATTATTAAAAAATATATACACTGTGCTTACTACATCATACCATACAAGGGCTTATCTCATTATTGAAAAAAACAACTTATAGAAAAATGACTTATTCAAAACAGTGCAATCAGAAAATGGAATCTAAAAATAAAATAGAATCAGTTGTGTTGTTGAAAAACTCTCATTAAGGTAACAAAACTTGTTCTCACCACAAAATCAGTTACACTAAAATGACAAACATTCCTACACATGTATTGAGGTACTAAAACTAATTTTCATTATATAAGGTTACAATTTCAAAAAGCGAAGCTCAAATTGGCATTTTAGGTATGAAAAGGCAAAGATATGAAAATGGAAGGGGTTAAGAAAAGACCAGGCAAACATCCAGTTTATTTGGATAGTCCAAAGACCACATAAAGCAGATGAGTATAAATAAAGATGAAAAGAAACGGATGAAACTACATTGTTAGAGTCATCAGAAGCCATCGTTAGTTTAGAGGTTGTACAGTAGATAAAGGGAAGATGCTGATTTTAGTATCCATCTAAATTTAGGAAATTTATTTAAGTCCCCCTACCCATATTGTCTCCAGGTTTTAGAAAAATGAATAATCACTCTTCCTTCCAAAATTATTGAGAACTTTATATATAGGAAGTACTAGAAGGTAGTAGTTGTATTTTATCTTTATGTAGCTTATAATCTTAATGAAAAAAAAAAACACAAAATACCTACAACTTACTCTCCAAGGGCAGAAAATGATTTTGTCACTTGATTCTTTCTTATTATTTATACTGTTTTGTCCTTTAATTTAATATTTTTTCTATTGAATCTGAGATTTGTAAGGTATATAAATCTGAGACTTGCAAGGTACAAAAATGAAGTATAGCTTTCGGTGGGGAGTGAGGAGGGATTTGACAGTGGTTTGTAAAATAACTGTGGGAAACATTGAATGGAACCCCAGGGTCAGAATTCTCATTTGTTGCAAACATATAAACAAGGCTTAAGGCATGCTCTCTAACTTAGGTCTTTGTTAAATGGATGACTCTTTAGTCACATGTCATTCTTTCAAGCTATGTATTGTTGTTTTTTTTCTCAAGCATTCTAACATTTACCTAAGGAAACTATATGATGCTAATTCTTACAGGGCTTCCAGTATCAGAGTGGCACTTTTAGTGATTTTGAATGTAACCACCTATTTAGAAATATTGAGGTCATGCATTTAACCAGTGGGACTCACAATTCTCAATCTAAATATCATTGTCTCAGCTGGCTGAATCAAATAGTCCAGTCAAGTAAAAGCTGATACCCATCCATCTTCAAATTAAAATATATTTTCAGAGGTAAAGAAATATATTGTGAAAGGAATCTTTATTTTATTTTTAATTTATAGAATAAAAGAAGCATTTCCATAAGATAGTACAATAAAAAAGATGATTGCAAATCTATGTACAACTAGCTATTTCTTTCAAATATACAACAAAATTATATAAATTTCTTTTTTTCTCCCCACCCCAAGATGCATGCTAATAGATGCAAATACACATACACACACACACACACACACTCTCTCTCTCTCTCTCTCTGTTTGTATGTATGCATATATATGTAAATGTATGTATATATACATATGTGTATATGTACATATGCATGTATGCATGTATATATTGTCAACCACAAATTTACTGAGAACTGACTGATTCTCACCTATTCCCCCAGCCCTGGCTAATGAATTACCTGGAGATAACAATCTTTGTCAATTCCAGACTCTTTTTTTCTTTTTTTTTTGCAGGGCAATGAGGGTTAAGTGACTTGCCCAGAGTCACACAGCTAGTAAGTGTCAAGTGTTTGAGGCCAGATTTGAACTCAGGTTCTCCTGATACCAGGGCCAGTGCTCTATCCACTGTGCCACCTAGCTGCCCCAATTCCAGACTCTTGACTGACCTATGGATCTTCTCTAAGAAAATTATCTCTTCCCAATGTTTCCCCACCTTACTCCCTGGACTTTATATTATTATATAAAAGATTCTGCCTACATTAAGTGGTTTCTATTTTGAGTTAAGTAGTGACTATACTTAATTCAGGAGCACTCCCATAGTTTCTTTTGATAAAGGTTCATTTATATTAAGTAGTTACATAGTTTCTGTACATGACTCTGGAGCAGTCTTTTGGTTCTCTTTTGGTCTGTTACCCCATTAAAACCCTGTCTTTGGTTTCCACCTTCGGGTAGTCCTAGCTTCTTGCTTTTATAGCTCCTCTTCCCTGATTAAAGACCTTTTACTCCTCTACTGATTGTTTCCTTAATTTATAGGTTAACAGTGTGTGTGTGTGTGTGTGTGTGTGTGTGTGTATGAAAAATTATTTTATACATACTGCTATTTATCAGTTATTTCTCTAGATGCAAATAGAGTCTTTCTTGTTATGTCTTTTATAATTAATTAGGGTATTTATAAGAGTTAAATTAACTTATCCACTCAAAGTTGTTCTTAAAACAACTTTGTTGTTGATGTATTCAATGTTCTCTTGCTCTGCTCATTTCTCTCTTTATTATTTAATGTAAATATTTTATATTTTCTTTTAAAAGTATTTTATTATTTTCCAGTTACATATAAGGATAGTTTTCAAAATTTGTTTTCCCAGGATTTTTATTTCCAATTTTTATTCTCCCACCCATCCTTCCCTCTCTCCTCCCCAAGACAGAAGGCAGTCTGATATAGGTTGTATATGTATTATCAAATTAAACATATTTCTACATTGGTCATGTTGTGAAAGAAGAATCAGAGTACAAGGGAAAAACCTCAAAAAAGAAGGAAAATAACAGTCCAAAAGTAGAAACAGTATGGTTCCATCTGCATTCACAATTCAGTTATTTTTTCTGTATGTTGAGGACATTTTCTATCGTGAATTCTTTGAAACTATTTTGGATCATTGCACTGCTGAGAAGAGCCAAGTCTATCCCCATTGTTCATCACACAATGTTGATGTTACTGTGTACAAGGTTCTCCTGGTTCTCAGTCAGCATCAGTTCATGTAAGTCTTTCCAGGTTTCTCTGAATTCCTCCTGCTCATCATTTCTTACAGCACAATAGTATTCCATTACATTCATATACAAAAATTCTTTAGCCATTCCCCAATGGATGGGGATTTTCTAGATTTCCAATGCTTTGCCACCACAAAAAGAGCAGCTATAAATATTTTTGTACATGTGGGTCCCCAAAGACCAAATAGTGGTTTTGCTGGGTCAAAGGGTATGCAAAGCTTTATAGCTCTGTGGGCATAGTTCCAAATTGCTCTCCAGAAAGATTGGATCAGTTTACAGCTCCACCAACAATGCATTAGTGTTCCAATTTTTCCACAGCTTCTCCAACATTTATTATTTTCCTTTGTTTTTTTTTTTTGTCATATTAGCTAATTTGATAGGTATGAGGGGGTACCTCAGAGTTTCTCTTACCAATAGTGATTTAGAGCATTTTTTCATATGGCAATAGATAGCTTTGATTTCTTCATCAGAAAACTGCCTGTTCATATTCTTTGACCATTTCTCAGTTGGGGAATGACATGGATTCTTAAAAATTTGATTTAGTTCCTGATATATTTTAGAAATGAGGCCTTTATCAGAAATGCTGGTTGTAAAAATTGTTTCCCCATTTTCTGCCTCCCTTCTAACTTTGGATACATTGCTTCTGTTTGTATGAAACCTTTTTAATTTAATGTAATCAAAGTCTTCCATCGTGCATTTCATGATATTCTCTATGGACATAAATTGTTTTCCTCTCCATAGATCTGAGAGGTAAACTATTCCTCTTCTAATTTATCTATGGTATCACCCTTTATGTCTAAATCTTGAACACATTTTGACCTTATTTTTGTATAAGGTATAAAATGTTGGTCTGTGCCTAGTTTCTGCCATACTATTGTCCAGTTGTCCCAGCAGTTTTTGTCAAATACTGAGTTCCTATCCCAGAAGCTGGAGTCTTTGGGTTCATCAAACAGTACATTACTATAGTCATTTACTACTGTGTCTACAGTGCCTAACCTATTCTATTGATCCAGCACTCTATTTCTTAGCCAGGACCAAATAGTTTTTATTCTGCTGCTTTATATTATAGCTTCAAATTTGGTGTAACTAGCCCAGTTTTCTGTGTATTTCTTTTTCATTAGTTCCCTTGATACTCTTGACTTTTTGTTTTTCCAAATTAATCTTGTTATTATTTTTTCTAACTCTATAAAATAATTTTAAGGCAGTCTGATTGGTATGGCAGTGAATAGGTAAATTAATTTAGGTAGAATTGCCATTTTTATTATATTAGCTTGGCCTATCCATGAGCAATTGATATTTTTCCAATTACATAGATCTGATTTTATTTTTGTGAAAAGTGTTTTGTAATTGTGTTCATAGAGTTCCTGGGTTTTTCTTGGCAGATAGAATTCCAAGTATTTTATTTTGTCTACCATTACTTTGGATGAAATTTCTCTTTCTATATCTTGCTGCTGAGCTTTGTTGGTCATGTATAGATATGCTGATGATTTAGGTGGGTTTATTTTATATCCTCCAACTTTGCTAAAGTTGTGAATTGCTTCAAGCAGTTTTTTAGTTGATTCTTTGTTATTCTCTAAGAATACCATCATATCATCTGCAAAGAATGAAAGTTTTGTTAACTCCTTGTCCATTCTAATTCCTTTGATTCCATTTTTTTTCTTATTGCTATAGGTAACATTTCTATTATAATATTAAATAATAGATGTGATAATGTACATCCCTGTTTCACCCCTGATCTTATTGGGAATGCCTCTAACGCATTACATGCTTGCTGACAGTTCTAGGTAGATACTGCTTATTATTTTAAGGAAAGCTCCCCCCATTCCTATGCTCTCTAGTGTTTTTAAGTTTTTAATAGGAATGAGTGTTGTATTTTGTCAAGGCTTTCTCTGTATCTATTGAGATAATATGATTTTGGTTAGTTTTGTTATTGATATGGTTGCTTATATTAATAGTTTTTTCTAATGTTGAACTAGCTTTGCATTCCTAGTATAAATCCCACCTGGTCATAGTGTATTATCCTGTGATCACTTGCTGTAATTTCCTTGCTTAATATCTTATTTTAGACTTTTGCATCAATATTCATTAGGGAAATTGGTTAGTGATTTTATTTCTCTGTTTTTACTCTGCATGGATTAGATATCAATACCATATTTGTATCATGAAAGGAATTTGGTAGAAGTCCTTCTTCACCTATTTTTCCAAGTAATTGTGTAATATTAGACTTGATTTTTCTTTAAATGTTTGGTAGAATTCACTTGTAAACCCTTCTGGTCCTGTAGATTTTTTCTTATGGAGTTCACTGATGACTTGTTCAATTTATTTTTCTAAAATAGGCCTATTTAAGGATTTTATTTCCTCTTCAGTTAACCTGGGTAATTTGTATTTTTGTAAATATTCATCCATTTCATTTAGACTGTCAAATTTATTGCCATAGAGTTGGGCAAAATAATTCCTAATTATTGCTTTAATTTCCACTTCATTGGTGGTGAAATTACCCCTTTCATTTTTGATACTGGTAATTTGGTTTTCTTCTTTCTTTTTTTAATCAAGTTAACCAAAGGTTTATCTATTTTATTGGTTTTTGTCATAAAACCAGCTCTTAGTTTTATTGATTAATTCTATAGTTTTCTTGCTTTCAATTTTTTTAATTTTTCCTTTAATTTTCAGGAATTATAATTTATTATTTGATTGGGGATTTTTAATTTATTCTTTTTCTAGCTTTTTAGTTGCATGCCCAATTCATTCATCTCCTCCTTCTCTTTTTTATTCATGTAATCATTTAGAGATATAAAATTTCCCCTAAGCACTGCTTTGACCCATAAGTTTTGGTATGTTGTCTCATTATTGTCATTCTCTTGGATGAAATTATTGATTGTTTCTATGATTTGTTGTTTGACCCACTCATTCTTTAGGATGAGATTTTTTAGTTTCCAATTAATTTTCATTCTACCTTTCCTTTGCTCTTTATTACATGTAATTTTTATTGCATCATCATCTAAGAAGGAGGCATTTACTATTTCTGCCTTTCTGTATTTGACTATGAGGTTTTTGTGCCCTAATACATGGTCAATTTTTGACTATGTGCATTGTAATGCTGATAAAAGTATATTCTTTTCTATCCTCATTCAGTTTTCTCCAGATATTGATCATGTCTAACTTTTCTAATATTCTATTCACCTCTTTAACTTCTTTCTTATAAAGTTTATGGTTAGATTTATCTAATTCTGAGACAGGAAGTTAAGGTCTCCAACTAGTATAGTTTTGCTATCTATTTCCTCTTGTAACTCATTCAACTTCTCCCCTAAGAATTTGGATTCTATACCTCTTGGTGCATACATGTTTAGTATTGATATTACTTCATTATCTATGAAGTAAGATGTAGTTTCCTTTTAGCAAGATGTAATTTCCTTCCTTATCTCTTTTAATTATATCTCTTTTTGCTTTTGCTTTTTCTGAGATAAGAATTGCTATCCCTGCTTTTTTGACATCAGCTGAAGCATAATATATTCTGCTCCAACCTTTTGCCTTTACTCTGTGTGTATCTTTCTGCTTCAAATGTTTTTGTAAACAACATATTGTAGGATTCTGATTTTTTAATCCACTCAGCTTTTTCTTCCTTTTTATGGGAGTTGTTCATCCCATTCACATTTACAGTTAAGATTATTAACTGTTTATTTCCCTCCATCTTCTTTTACCCTTTGTTTGTACTCTTTTTTCCCTTCTTTCACTCTATTCTTCTTGACCAGTGTTTTGCTTCTGACCACTGCCTCCCTCAATCTGCCCTCCCTTTTATCAGCTGCCCTTCTCTTTCTTGCCCCTTTTTTTCTCCTGCTTCTGCCCTCCCTTCTATGAATACAACTCTTTTCCTCTTCCCCTTTTGTTTCCTTAAAGAGTAAGATAAGTTCCTTTATACAAATGGGAGTGTATTATTTTCCCTCCTTGAACCAAATCTGATGAGAATAAGGTTGAAACAATGCTCGCTCCTCCCTTTTTTCCCTTTTTGTTTTTGTTTGGGTTTTTTTTTTTGTTGTTTTTTTGGTTGGGCAATGAGGGTTAAGTGACTTGCCCAAGGTCACATAGCTAGTAAGTGTAAAGTGTCTGAGGCTAGATTTGAACTCAGGTCCCCCTGTCTCCATGGCCAGTGCTCTATCCACCACGCCATCTAGCTTCCCCCTTCTTTCCCTCTTTGTAATGGGTTATTTTTGTGCTTGTTCATATGATGTAATTAACCCCATTCTACCTCACCCTTCTTGTCTTCCCCCACTCTTCTTTTATGCTGGCCCTTAAGTTTCTTTATATCATCATGAAAAATGTCAATTTAATAACAATACCTTAACAGTGATACAGATCCCAAGAGTTAAAAGTATTATCCTCCCTCATAGGGATAAAAGCAGTTTAACCTCATTGAACAAACTTCCACTCCTCTCCCCCAACCTGTTTACCTCTTTATATTTCTCTTGAGTCTTTTATTTAGAAATCAAATTTTCTGTCAGTTCTGGTCTTTTTCTCTGGAACCCTTGCAAGTCCCCTATTTCACTGAATGTCCATCTTTTCCTCTGAAAGAAAATGATCAGTTTTGCTGGGTAGTTGATTATGGTTTGTAATCCAAGCTCCTTTGTCTTCCTGATTATCATATTCCAAGCCCTGCAATAGTTTAATGTTGAAGCTGCCAGGTCCTGGGCAATCCTAACTGTGGCTCCATGATTTTTAAATGATTTGTTTCTGACTGCTTGGAGCATTTTCTCTTTCACCTGATAATTCTGGAATTTGACTACATTATTCCTTGAAATTTTCCTTTTGTGGTCTCTTTCAGGAGGTGTTCGGTGGATTCTTTAAATGATGATTTTGTCCTCTGATTCTACAAATTCAGGGCAGTTCTCCTTGAGAATTTCCTGGACTATGGAGTCTAGACTATTTTCTTGATCATGGCTTTCAGATAGTCCAATAATTCTCAGATTATCTCTCCTGCATCTGTTTTCCACATCAGTTGTTTTTCCCAATGAGGTATTTCACATTTTCTTCTATTTTCTCAGTCTTTTGATTTTGCTTGACAGATCTTGGTTTCTCATGGAGTTATTAGCTTCTATCTTCCCAATTTTAATTTTCAAGGCATTATTTTCCTCAGAAGCTTTTGCACCTCTTTTTCCATTTTGCCAATTTTTTCCTCCCATTTGGCCATTATTTTCTCTCATTTGGCCATTTGTATTTTTTAAGGAATTGTTTTCCTCAGTTAATTTTTGTGCTTCTTTTTGCAGTGTAAATCTCATTTCTCTCATTTCTTTTTCCCATTTTTCACCTACCTCTGTCATTTCATTTTTAAAAGCCTGTTTGATATCTTCAAAGAAGGCTTTTTACTCTTGATACAAGATCATCTTCCCACTTTAGCCTTCATTTGTAGGGATTTTGACAAATTTTGAGTTTGAGTTTTGGTCTTCCCTTTCACCATAGAAGCTGTCAATGGTAAGGATCATTTTCTGTTTCTTGTTCATGTTGTAGCCTATTTTTACACTTATAAAGTTGAAGTCTTCTTTTGGGGCACAGGGGTCACTGTTGCAAGCTTCTTACTGCTCTCAGCTGTGTCAAGTTGCAGCAGTGTTGACCTGCCCACTGAGTCAAGCTGTGTTGAACTGAGCTGCCAGGTGAGCCTAGCAGTGCTGAGATGCTCTCCCCCTTCACCCAGGTGAGACAGAACTTTCCTGAAATCTTCTAAATTATCTTAAGTAGGAGGATTGTGTCTCTCTTTTTTAGATTAGGTAATTCCAGAATCTGTTTATAGGGTTGTTTTAATGTTGTTTTTGAGGGAAACACAGAAAGCTCAGGCAACTTCCTGGCTTCTCTCTGTCATCTTGTCTCTGCCCCTACCATCTACTGGTTCTGCCCCCTGCCATCTACCTATATTTTCTAAAACCATTGAGCTCATCATGTCTCGTAGCACAGAATAAGTGGACTTATATATGGTAAAATGGGTTGACTCAGTTTCTTTGCCTACCGGCCATCTGAATAAATTGTAAATTTCTGGATATCAGCCTATTGTATACCAAGGTCCATATGACATATGCTTATGTAAGCAGTGTTTTTTAATATGTCAATTTAAATGTAAAATAAATCTGTCATTTTAATATGTCTGCTGACATGCCAATTCCCTTTATGAACTATTCCTTTTGTGGGGGTTGCACTGACACATTTGCCAATAAGTCTACCTGCAGTTTAAGTGGCACTATGGGAGATAGGCTAGAGTGAAAATCATTTCTCCCTCCCCTCTTCATTCCTTCCCTCCCTCCCTCCCCTCTTCATTCCTTCCTTCCACAATTATCTATTACCTATATATCCAAGCTCCTATGCAACACACTAAAGAGATAAGTTAATATAATCTATAATTCAATATAAAATTCAGTGGAGAAGATAATGATAATTGATGATAGAGAGAGGGAAAGGAAAAACTGCTCAATTTGTAATTTGTCTCCAATTTCTCTTTAAAAGAGAATGCCCTTTGTACTAGAAGACAATAAAAATGTCTAATAAAGAATTGATTTTTGTTTTTCAGTTGTTCATTCATATCCAACTCTGTATGACCCCATGGATCAACTGTCTGTGGGGTTTTCTTGACAAAGATACTGCAGTGGTTTGACAATTCTTTCTTCAGTTTTCTATAGTCAGGGTAACTAACTTGTCCAGTGTCACACAGCTAGAGTGTCTTAGGCTAAATTTGAACTCTGACCTTTCTGATTCCAGACCCACTGCTTTATCCACTGTGTTACCTACCTGTCACAAAGTAAATATCTGATATAAATAAAGATTTAAGCTGCTCTGAGCTACCTTTGCTTAATTCAAATAACCTGGAACAGTTCAAATGAATCCTGCTGTATTACTAGAACTGAAGGATATGAATTAAATGAAATGCTACAACTGGCATATGCATGCTATGGGAAAGGGAAGCAACATCACAGCTAGGGAAGGAAAAATTTCCCTTTTGAAAATAAGGAAGAAAATAGGACCTTCAAATTGTAAAGCAATGGGCTTAGGTTCAACTCAAAATGATGTTATTTATATTAAATAACATGCTCATATATCTGTGTGAATATATGCATATATAATATATGTCATATCATATTATATCATTTTCCTTACATTACAATTTTATTCTATATTGTATTTTATTCTATTGTATTATATCATATTATACATACCGGGTCTGTGGATAGACTTTAGGTGATGTAGGTGAAGACTTTCTCTGTCTCTGTCTCTGTCTCTGTCTCTTTCTCTGTCTTTCTCTGTCTTTGTCTCTTTCTCTGTCTCTGTCTCTGTCTCTCTGTCTCTGTCTCTATCTCTTTCACACACAAACACACTCACACACACACACACAAACGCACAAACACACACATCTACAATTAAGAATCCCTGCTGTAATTGCTAGGAATCAGCTCTACTTTTTCCTAGATCTAGTGATCAGATCTGTGGTCATCTAGTCCAGCCTCCTCAATTTTAGATATAGTAAGCCAAGATAAAATTAAAAAGAAAAAACACAAGAACAGTCAAGTATGATTCTCTATCATGATTATGTTTTCCTCAAATATATTACTTTCTGGGAAATGTCTCTTAATTTCTGGGAAAGTTAACAGACCCTCCAACCCTAGTTAACTTATTTCCAAGAGCTAAAATTACCTTTGATTCAATAAGACTTCAGGTCCCCCCCCCCCCCAGTAAAAAGCCTAGTGACCCTAGATAAAATTTTGAATGGGCCCAGGGCATTGTATAACTTCTGAATGACTTCTACATTAACTATAGAGGGATCTATCAGTTCAATGGAAATATTAAGAACTTTTATCTTTTACTCTAATCCCACTACACTGTATTGGATAATTGTTCTATTCATATGTGTATAGCTCCTGCCACAGCTCATTGATGGCTAAAGTGGTATTTTTAAACTTGTCTCAATTTGCATTCTTTGACTAAGCTAAAAGTCCTTTGACTATTAGAGAAATAACAGCCTCTCACACTATTTCTCCTCTTCCCTCCTTTAGGGACCTCACCCTATTGCTAGCTGTTCAACTCCTGTTCCCTTGAAAAGCAAAACAAAACAAATGTCCTGTATTAAATATGCATATTCCTAACTTGGCCCTTTCTTACATTTCTAGTATTTTTATAGCCTACCCCCCACCTCCCCATGTATTCTGCAGTTCAATGACATTAGCCTCTTAACTGTTCTTCTCTAGAATCCATGCATTTTTTTTCATTGTCCCTTATTCCTGGAATACTCTCCCTCCTCATCTCTGCCTTTTGACCTTCCTGGATTCCTTCATGTCCTCAATAAGTGCCAGCTAATGCAAGAAGTCTTTATTTGTCCTCCTTAATTAATGTATGTTCTTCCTGGGACTGTTCCCCAATTTACTATACATATGTCTGTATACTTGTTATTCGCATGTAGTTCTTTGAATATTGTCTCTCTCATTAGACTGTGAGCTCCCTGAGAGCAGAGACTTTTTTTTTTTTGGTGAGGCAATTGGGGTTAAGTGACTTGCCTAGGGTCACACAGCTAGTAAGTGTTAATTGTCTGAGGCTGGATTTGAACTCAAGTCTTCCTGACTCCAGGGCCGGTGCTTTATCCACTGTGCCACCCAGCTGTCCCCAGAGATTTATTTTTTGCCTTGCTTTCTATGCCCAGCAAATGACAATGCCTATCACATAGTAGGTAGTTAATAAATGTTTAAGTGATTCTATTAAGAAAATAACTGTAGAGGATATGTACTTTTCTACAGCTCAAAACCTCTGTACAACATCCTCCATTCCCTTCTGCTTTATTTCCATCCCAAGTACAAACCCACGCATAAAGTCTTGATCTAATCCCTTACTGACTTCTCCACATAATCATAATAACATAATCATGCTTTACTTCCTAGTATTAAAACTCTCCCTACCTAGTTGTTCTTTTCCTGCTGCCTTTAAAAATGATTAAATGTCCTTTTTTCTAATAAAAAAAAAACAAAAAACCTTTCATGGGGCAGCTAGGTGGCACAGTGGATAAAGCACAGGCCTTGGATTCAGGAGGACCTGAGTTCAAATTCAACCTCAGACACTTGACACTTATTAGCTGTGTGACCCTGGGCAAGTCACTTAACCTTCATTGCCCCGCAAAAAATAAAAACAAAAAACAAAAAATAATAAAAAACTTTAAAAAAAACCCTTCAAAACACTCCTACCATCTTTTCAAGTTATCATCCTATATCTTTCCTTCTCTTTGCCAAACTTCTTGGTGGAAACATTGTCTACACTTGCTGCCTCCACAGTCTTTCCTCTCTTGCTTTTGAGCTTTCTCCCTTGATTTCCAAACATATAATCAAATTGAAACTGCTCTCCAAAATTATGGTTCCAATGATTACTCAATTACCAAATTTGATGGCCTTTTCTCAAACTTCATACTTTTTTCAACTCCTCTTCAACTTTTATCACTGCTGGCCAACAAAAACCTTCTCATGAATATCCTTTCCACTTTGGATTTTCATGGCGCTATTCATTATTTGTCCTTCCTATCTTCCTAGACATTCTTTCTCAATCTCATTGATGATCCATCATCTATGTCATTATGACTGTGGAATGATATCCCAAGGCTCAGTTCTTTATTTTTCTCCTTTCCCTATACTCTCAGTAGTCTCATAATCCTCAGTGGTTTCATTTCTTCATTTTCTAGTCCATGCAGATAATTCACATATGCATACACACAGACACATATATAAACATATATGTGTGTATGTGACACATACATGTGTTTGTTCTTATGACTAAGAGAATATATAGTGGCATGTAGGTATATCTACATCTCTCTCTCTCTCTCTCTCTAGTTGTGAGAACAAATCCCAAAACTTGAAAAAATGTTTAGAAAGAATTTTATTATATTATTTGGCAAAGAAGAGATCCAGGATAAGGTGTGGTTCCTTATAGTTTTTGTGATGTTATATTATATAGAGGTCAAACAAAAGTGGAAAGATATATTCTTGATTGGCTTGACAATGGCAGGAGGCAGCATTTTGAAATGTATATGAACATTCAAATGAGGTCAACCTAAAACAAGATATAAAGGAGAACTAACCAATCTCTGCAGTCACCTGGTTTTTCAGGAGCATCTCTGAAGTCAGCCTGACCTCTACTATAAGTTTATGGATAAAAAAATATTCTAGCCATATCAAGCTAGTTTCAAACAATATTAATAAAGGGTAAACAAAGAAATACTTTGCTCATAATGTGTATACATATATACATACACACACACAGAAAAAAGAAAAACACATACACAAACCCACTTAGTCCAGTCTAACCTATACTTCACTTTTAAAATACAAATTAATTTTGGACATATCAAACTGGATTACCATTGGCATGTTAAATTCAACATTTCTAAGACAAAATTCATTACTCACCCTCCCCCCCAAATAAAATCATCCTTCTCCTTATGACATTGTTTCTGATTAGGGCACCACAAACTTTTCAGTCAAACTGCTCTTAACTTAGATGTTTTTCTTGACTCTTCCTTATATTTTACCTTAAATATCTAATCAGTTGCCAAATCTTGTTTCTCCCTCTTCCATCTATCCTCTTCTCTCTATAAACATAGCCACAACTCTACCTCAAGACCTTATTGATTGCTATCTGAACTAATACAAATCCTCCAAATTGATCTCCTTTCCTCAAGTATTTCTTCAGTCGACTACATCTGGCAAATCTATTAAAGTCATTTTCCTAACAGCAGTTCTGACCATGTAACTCCTATATTCAATAAGTTTGATTGTTTCTCATGTCAAATCCAATGTGGTTTGCAGAATGTCCTTTTCTCAAGAAGCAATATGACTACAGAAACATAGGTCCATATTGTCCACATATAAGCTTATAGATAGATCACTGATTACTAACTCCATGCCTTAGGTGGCTAAAGTTCCATTTTTGTGGAAATTAAGAAGATATTTATTTGTTGCTGGAAAATCAATTGCTACTCTCCTTTATTCAAAGGGGATATGAATCTTTTAGTTATAAGTATTACATATCAGATACTTGAATCTAAGGGTATGATTCTTTTTTTTGGGGGGAGGTGGGTTCAGGAGAGGTGTTTCCATAGTTTCTTGAGACAGCAAAGGAGTAAGTCCAGTCCAGAAATGGATGGTAATGGTTTAATCTTGTCAATCTTGAGTCTTCTCCCACCAAAAAGCATACTTATCAAGGCAACCAATAAATCATTAATCAAAGAAGCCAGATTTAGTTGAGGAGATGGAATTCATAGAGTCAAAGGGCTCTGCAACCAGGGAGCAATATTAAATCTTGGCTCAATGAGGAAAAGATGATCTCACACCATCAATGCATTCTTAGCAATCCTCTGGAGTTTCAAACTCTTAACTGAAGAGAAATACATACTTTTATGTCTAGAACACTCCCATTTGAAAATCAAAGCCCATACCTTTTCCTGTCCCCTCCCATCTTCCAGTCTCTATATTTATTTCTCACTTTCTATATCTCTCCAAATCATTTCGGAGTCATATATTTTTTCTCATATGAAGTATCACGGAGTTTTCTTTCAGAGAGCCATCAAGTTCACCTAGATATATATAGCTATTTAAAACCTTTTATGCTCCTCCTAAGTGCTAGTCCTCTGCTCCCTCAAAAAGTACCTTATATTCCTTTTATGGAAATTTATATACATATATACACACATATATGTATATAATTAATTTAAATAATTCTATACAAATTCATATGTATGAATACATACATGTTGAAAGCTCATATATTTAAAATGATCTTTAAATTTACCCCACATGTGGATATTGTGCTTTCATGTAAATGTGTGTATGTATGTATATATATTTGGAGTCTTCTTTCAGAAGTATAATTATCTTTTTACCAATTAAAAACACATGTATGTATTTAGAATAAAAAGTCAATATGTATATGCCTTTCTGTATCTGCATTTGATTTTATTCTCCCAGGATATTAGTTTATCAGAAATCTGTCTATGGATTACTTCCATGCCAATCACCATAGTTAAGACCTCAGCATGTTGATGTTCATCTTCAGACACTCATCCATCTCATATTCACTTGTTCTTTCCTGTCAAGGATATTAGAAATTTATGCTAAATTCAGATATGAAAGGCAGTTGGTTATTTTACTGTCATGTTCTACTTCAACATTACTGGCAGGTTCAATCTTTTCTGAGAAGCTACACTCAAATGTAATGATAACAATTGCTTATGTTATCATAGTGTGTTAATGGTGACAATATGCTTTCACATGCATTATCTTATTTGATCCTGAAAATAACTATCTAAGGAAAGTTTTTAAAAAGCATCATTATTTCCATTTTGTAGATGAAGTAACTGAGACTCATGAATACTCAAGACATAAAATAATTTGCAAGGTCACATAGCTAATAAATGGTGGTATAGTACAGTATGTCAGAAAGAAAACTGGAATGACAGTCAAGAAACACACATAAACACAAATGTTGTAGAAAATAATTATATTCTGAATCAGAAGGTTTGTCATCATGTTCCAGTTATGGTACTTACTGATTATATAATCTTGACTGAATCATTTCCCTCTGGTCTCACTTTCCTCATTTCTAAAATGGCTGGTTGGACTAAATGATCTATAATGTCTCTTATAGTTCTAGCATTATATGATTCTTACATTCGCTAGGTGATAAAAACAACAGCACCCAAAACAAAAGAAACAATATGGTTCAATCAGCATCTATACTCCACAGTTCTTTCTTTCTTTTTTTTTTTTCTTGGATTTGGAGATCCTCTTCTATCATGAGTTCCCTGGAACTCTTCTGTACCATTGCATTGGTGAGAAGAATATAGTCCATCACAGTAGGTCAACACTCAATGTTGATGATACTGTGTACAATGTTCTTCTGGTTCTGCTCATCTCACTCATCACCAGCTCATGTAAGACCCTCCAGGTTTCTCTGAACTCTTCCTGCTCATCATTTCTTACAGCACAATAGTATTCCATTGTATTCATATACCACAACTTGTCCAGCCATTCCCCAATTGATGGGCACCCCCTCAACTTCCAATTCCTTGCTACCACGTAAAGAGCAGCTATAAATATTTTTGTACATGTGGGTCCCTTTCCCCCTTCCATGATTTCATTGGGCAAAAGACCTAAAAGTGGGATTGCTGGGTCAAAGGGTATGCACAGCTTTATCGCCCTTTGGGCATAATTCCAAATTGCTCTCCAGAATGGTTGGATCAGCTCACAGCTCCACCAAAAATGCATTAGTGTTCCAATTTTCCCACAGCCTCTCCAACATTTATTATCTTCCTTTTTTGTCATTTTAGCCAATCTGATAGGTGTCAGGTGGTACCTCAGAGTTGTTTTAATTTGCATCTCTCTAATCATTAGAGATTTAGAGCATTTTTTCATATGGGAATAGATAGCTTTGGTTTCTTCATTAGAAAACTGCCTGTTCATATCCTTTGACCATTTCTTAATTGGGGAATGACTTGGATTCTTATAAATTTGATTTAATTCCCTATATATTTTAGAGATGAGGCCTTTATCAGAAGCACTGGCCTCAAAAATTGTTTCCCAGCTTTCTGCCTCCCTTCCAATTTTGGATGCATTGCTTCTGTTTGTACAGAAATTTTTTAATTTAATATAATCAAAATCATCCATTTTGCATTTTATAATATACTCTATCTCATGTTTGGTCAAAAACTGTTCTCCTTTCCAAAGATCTGATAGGTACACTATACCTTTCTCTCCTAATTTACCTATGGTATCACCTCTTATGTCTAAATCATGTATCCATTTTGACCTTATTTTAGTATAAGGTGTAAGATGTTGGTCTAAGCCTAATTTCTGCCATACTATCTTCCAGTTTTCCCAGCAGTTTTTGTCAAATACTGAGTTCCTATCCCAGAAGCTGGAGTCCTTGGGTTTATCAAACACTACATTACTAGTGTCATTTACTACTGCATTTCCTGAGCCTAGCCTATTCCATTGATCTACCACTCTATTTTTTAGCCAGTACCAGATAGTTTTGATGACTGCCGCTTTATAGTAAAGCTCCAGGTTTGGTACCGCTAACCCACCTTCCTGTGAATTTTTTTTCATTATTTCCCTGGATATTCTTGATTTTTTGTTTTTCCAGATGAATTTTGTTATTATTTTTTCTAGCTGTATAAAATAATTTTTAGGTAGCCTGATTGGTATGGCACTGAATAAGTAAATTAATTTAGGCAGTATTGTCATTTTTACTATATTAGCTCTGCCTATCCATGAGCAATTGATATCTTTCCAGTTATTTAGATCTGATTTGATTTGTGTGAAGAGTGTTTGGTAGTTGTGTTCATAGAGTTCCTGGGTTTGTCTTGGCAAGTAGACTCCCAAATATTTTATATTATCTACCATTACTTTAAATGGAATTTCTCTCCATCTCTTGCTGCTGGACTTTGTTGGTCATGTATAGAAATGCTGATGATTTATGTGGATTTATTTTATATCCTGCTACTTTGCTAAAGTTGTTAATTGTTTCAAGTAATTTTTGACTTGATTCTCGAGGATTCCTTAAGTATACCATCATATCATCTGCAAAGAGTGATAGTTTTGTTTCCTCCTTGCCTATTCTAATTCCTTTAATTCCTTTCTCTTCTCTGATTGCTAAAGCTAACATTTCTAGAACAATATTAAATAATAGGGGTGATAATGGACATCCCTGTTTCACCCCTGATCTTATTGGGAAGGCCTCTAATTTATCTCCATTGCATATAATACTTGCTGATGGCTTTAGGTAGATACTGTTTATTATTCTAAGGAAAGCTCCCCCTATTCCTAAACTCTCTAGTGTTTTTATTAGGAATGGGTGCTGTACTTTGTCAAAAGCTTTCTCTGCATCTATTGAGATAATCATATGATTTTGGTTGGTATTCTTATTGATGTGGTTGATTATGTTAATAGTTTTCCTAATGTTGAACCAGCCCTGCATTCCTGGTATAAATCCCACCTGGTCATAGTGTATTATCCTGGTGATCACTTGCTGTAATCTCCTTGCTAATATCTTATTTAAGATTTTAGCATCAATATTGATTAGGGAAATTGGTCTATAATTTTCTTTCTCTGTTTTTGCTTTGCCTGGTTTTGGTATCACCACCATATTTGTGTCATAAAATGAATTTGGTAGAACTCCTTCTTCACCTATTTTTCCAGATAATTTGTATAATATTGGAATTAATTGTTCTTTAAATGTTTGGTAAAATTCACCCATAAACCCATCTGGCCCTGGGGATTTTTTCTTAGGGAGTTCATTAATAGCTTGTTCAATTTCTTTTTCTAATATGGGTTTATTTAAGGATTTTATTTCCTCTTCAGTTAACCTGGGCAGTTTGTATTTTTGTAAATATTCATCCATTTCATTTAGATTGTCAAATTTATTGGCATACAGTTGGGCAAAATATTTCCTAATTATTGCTTTAATTTCCACTTCATTGGTGGTAACATCACCCTTTTCATTTTTGATACTGGTAATTTGGTTTTCTTCTTTCTTTTTTTTAATCAAATTAACCAATATTTTATCTATTTTATTGGTTTTTTCATAAAACCAGCTCTTAGTTTTATTGATTAATTCTATAGTTTTTTTGCTTTCAATCTTATTGATTTCTCCTTTAATTTTCAGGATCTCTAATTTAGTGTCTAATTGGGGATTTCTAATTTGTTCTTTTTCTAGCTTTTTAAGTTGCATGCCCAATTCATTAATCTCCTCTTTCTCTTTCTTATTCATGTAAGCATTTAGAGCTATAAATTTTCCCCTAAGCACTGCTTTGGCTGCATCCCATAGATTTTGGTATGTTGTCTCATTATTTTCATTCTCTTGGATAAAGTTATTGATTGTTTCTATGATTTCTTGTTTGGCCCATTCATTCTTTAGAATGAAATTATTTAGTTTCCAATTGATTTTCATTCTACTTTTCCCTGGCTCTTTCTTACATGTAATTTTTATTGCATCATGATCTGAGAAGGATGCATTTACTATTTCTGCCTTTCTACATTTGACTAGGATGTTTTTGTGCCCTAATACATGGTCAATTTTTGAAAATGTGCCATGTACTGCTGAGAAAAAGGTATATTCCTTTCTATCCCCATTCAATTTTCTCCAGACATCTATCATGTCTAACTTTTCTAGTAATCTATTCACCTCTTTCACTTCTTTCTTATTTATTTTTTGGCTAGATTTATCTAATTCTGAGAGGGGGAGATTCAGATCCCCCACTAGTATAGTATTACTATCTAATTCCTCTTGTAACTCATTTAACTTCTCCTCTAAGAACTTGGATGCTATACCACTTGGCGCATACATATTCAATATTGATATTACTTCATTATCTATAGTACCTTTAAGTAAGATGTAATTTCCTTCCTTATCTCTTTTAATGAGATCTATTTTTGCCTGCACTTTGTCTGAGATAAGGATTGCTACCCCTGCCTTTTTTACTTTAGCTGAGGCATAATATATTCTGCTCCAGCCTTTTACCTTTACTCTGTGTGTATCTCTCTGCTTCAAATGTGTTTCTTGTAAACAGCATATTGTAGGGTTCTGGTTTTTAATCCACTCTGCAATTCACTTCTGTTTTATAGCAGAGTTCATCCCATTCACATTCACAGTTATTATTACTAACTGTCTATTCCCCTCCATTCTATTTACCCCCTTTGTACTTTTCTCCCCTTCTTTCACCCTATTCCTCCTCACTGACGTTTTACTTCTTACCCCTGCCTCCCCCAATCTGCCCTCCCTTTTTATCACCCCCCTCTCTTTTCTTTACCCTTTTCTCCCTTGCTTTTGTCCTCCCTTCTATCAGTCCCCCCCCCTTTCCCTTCCCCTTTTGTTTCCCTAAAGAATGAGTTAAGTTTCTTTATCCCAATGAACGTATATGTTATTCTCTCTTTGAGTCAAATCTAATGAGAATAGGGTTGAAACCATGTTCCCCCCTCCTTTCTTTCCCTCTATTATAATAGGTTTTTTTCCACCTCTTCATATGATATAATTCATCCCATTCCACCTCCACTTTCCTTTCCTCCCCATAGACTCCCTTTTTATCCCCTTAATTCTTTTGTATCATCACATCAAAGACAATTTATATTTATACCCTCTATATAAAGTACTTCTCTCTGCCCAAATACATTTACAGTTCTTAAGAGTTATGAGTATTATCTTCCTGTGTAGGGATATAAACAGTTTAACCTAATAGGGTAACTTTTTTTTTTCCCCCTCTGTTTACCTTTTTAAACTTCTCTTGAGTCTTGTATGTTGAGATCAAATTTTCTATTCAGTTCTGGTCTTTTCACCAGGAAAGATTGAAAGTCCCCAATGTCATTAAATGTCCATCTTTTCCCCTGAAAGTAAATGCACATTTTTGCTGGGTAATAGATTCTCGGCTGCAATCCAATCTCCTTTGCCTTCCGGAATATCATATTCCAAGCCTTGCGGTCCTTTAATGTTGAAGCTGCCAGGTCCTGAGCAATCCTGACTGTGGCTCCATGATATTTAAATTGCTTCTTTCTGGCTGCTTGGAGTATTTTCTCCTTCACCTGATAATTCTGGAATTTGGCTACAATATTCCTTGGAGTTTTCCTTTTGGGGTCTCTTTCAGGAGGTGATCGATGGATTCTTTCAATGATGATTTTATCCTCTGATTCTATGATATCAGGGCAGTTCTCCTTAATAATTTCCTGGAATATGGTATCTAGATTCTTTTTCTGGTCATGGCTTTCAGGCAGTCCAATGATTCTCAAATTGTCTCTCCTCGATCTGTTTTCCAGATCAGTTGTCTTTCCAATGAGGTATTTCACATTTTCTTCTATTTTTTCATTTTTTTTATTCTGCTTGACTGATTCTTGGTGTCTCATGGATTCCTTATCTTCCAACTGTCCCACTTTAATTTTTAAGGTATTGTTTTCTTCAGTGAGATTATGCACCTTTTTTTCCATTTGGCTAAGTGAATTTTTTAAGGTATTGTTTTCTTCAGTGAGATTATGCAGCTTTTTTTCCATTTGGCCAAATGAATTTTTTAAGGCTTTGTTTTCTTCAGCTTCCTTTTCTAAGCTGCTGATTCTTTTTTCATAGTTTTTTTGTTTTGCTTTCATTTCTCTCCCCATTTTTTCTTCTACCTCTTGCAATTGATTTTTAAAATCCTTTTTGAGCTCTTCCAGGAAGGCTTTTTGTTCTTGCGACCAATTCACCTTCCCTTGTGAGGTTTCAGATGTAGACAATTTGAGACTATTGTCCTCATTTGAGTTTGTGTTGGCTTCTTCCCTATTGATACAGAAGCTCTCAATGGAGAGGGCTCTTTTTTGCTTCTTACTCATTATTGCAGCTTATTTATTTATTCTTTAAGTTGAGGTCTGCTCTGGGGGCACCAGGGTCCCTGTTTTGGGCTTCTTGTGCAGGTGTATAGGTGCTGTGTGACCGGGCTTTTACTCTGAGGCCTTTATGGTGTGTGGAGATGCCCCGCCCTGCACTTCCTCTATGATTGTGCTCGGCCAGCCAGGCGCCAGACCCCGGCATCTGATCCCGCCATTCGTGGCCCTCTCGGCCGGTGCAGGTAAGTTTTTCCACTGTCCTTCTTGGCCACCAGATTTTTGAACCAGGTTCCGGGAGCCTCAGTTGTTCGGCTGTGGCCCGCAGCTCCTGCTGACTTGCCCCGACCCCCTCGGCGCTGGGTTGCTGCCCTGCGCTGGGCCTCCCTTTTGCCCGAGTCAGACCGACCTTTTCCTGAAGTCTTCTAAATTATCTCTGGTTGGAGGACTGTGTCTCTCTGTCTCTTTGCAGGTTCTGTAGTTTCAGAATCCGTCCAGAGGCTTGATTTAATGTTCGTTTTGAGGGAACAGAAGGAGAGCTCAGGCAGCTTGCTGCTTCCTCTCCGCCATCTTCTTGCCATATTTTTTAAGTGAGATGACATTTTTAATTAATATTTTCTATGATAGTTGAAGAAAGGGACTTTAAAAACAAGCAACTCTTCCCTACAGAATCAGAATCACAGAATTTGAAATCTGGGAGGGGTCTATTACCTAATCAAACCCACTATTTTTATAAATGGAAAATAAAGTAAAAAGAACTGAATTATCTAATGATAACTTCCTAAGTAAAAGCCAAGACTCAAGCTAAGGTCTCTGAATCCAAGTCAAATGTTTCTTCAACCACACTATATCACACTACTAGCCCCATCTCCAAATATATATTAAGTGACTTGGCCTCTAGTTCACTCAGAAGATCTGTTTTTGTTTGCTCTTTATTTCAAGGAGGATCAATGACATAACAGACTTATCTCATGATCCATGTGTGAATTAAATTTTAGTGAAGCAGAGTTGCACAGTCATCAACCTCACTTTTTCCTCTGGAGTCATCTAAGTCCGGTGACAAGACAAAAATCAAGATGACTGGTGATTGCCTGGGAAGCAGTGTATGATCATGGCATATTCAATGTCTGACCAAGCTCTAAGCACTCCATAGCACCTGTTTCAGCTACCTTCATGACCACTAGAATGAATTGTTCTCATCCACCATTCAGAAGGTTAAAGCTCTCTGTTGGAAGGGCCCTCAAGTCTCATACTTTAAGTCCTCACAAATCTTAAGCATTATCACCCACTCTTTCCTTCTTGGTTGTGATCAGAGATAAGCCTACTCCCCAAGAAAGCTGACTCCAGTTCCTGAGCTCTTCTTTGATCTTATCTTATTGTACTCCAAAATACATCTGCTTTCTTTCATGTATGTTGATCTTAATCTCTACCTGCTTCTTCATGTCTGCCCATAAACATATTGCTTTCTCATGAAAACACCAACATTGCTCCCTGATATTCCAAAAACTGGTAACCACTGGCTTATAAAGAGGGTTGTGGGGCAGCTAGATGGTGCAGTGGATAAAGCATTGGACCTGTATTCAGGAGGACCAGAGTTCAAATCTGGTTTCAGACACTTGGCACTTACTAGCTGTGTGACCCTGGCCAAGTCACTTAAACCTCATGCCTCCACCCCCCAACACATACACACACACAAAGAGAGTTGTAATTTTTTTCAAGTAATTAGAAATTATAGAGTTTCATTCTTCCAGGTCCTAACCTACTTTGTAATTATAAAATCTCCCTCCATAAGAACTAAATTAACATCTTGTTTCCTTTGTTGTTTTAGAGCTTCTATTTAAAAACAGAAAAGTGGATAGTCTTGATGAAGACAGTGCCCGAGAGCCTTAGACTTAGATTTTTTCCTTTGAATCCCAAAGTGACTCAGTTTTCTTGAGAAACGAAGAAAAGAGGGGATGAGGGGTTAAGTTGAAGAGTGGGGGTGTAATCCAGAAACCTCTTGGTAGATTGGTAGATTGTGCTTGCTAAATTTATGTTGTCCTGGGAACAATTTAGTAATTAAAATTAAACCAGAGAATAGAAGGAGAAAATGTCTAGCCCTGTCAGAGGATTTGGACAGAACCCCTGCCCTGAGTCAACATGAAGTTAAAAGCCAAAAACAAATTTAAAGTTTGAAAGAACCAATTGGTAAGGACTGTTCTGTGTTGAAAAGAGTTTAGCTTCTGGGGGTAAAGCCATTCTTATTCAGGAATGGAACTGCCCATTACAACCACAAGTATGTGAATGGACAGCTCCTCCATAGGGAGAAAAAGGCCAAGGGCACATATTGTGTGCTTTTTTTGTTGTTGTTTCTAACCCCAAGGCTTCCCCTACATGACTTTGGTAAAAAGCCTCTGGGTCTAAGATAAAAGGGAGATATTATCTCTCTCTTCCTCTTATGAGGAGGAGGTAGCTATTCTGATTAAAATTTGAGCTGAAGTCAGAAGCTGACCACCAAGAAGTTCCCAGTCTTATGCCTAGTATAGCTATACCAGGCAGTGACCAGCATTTAGTCAAAAATGTTATTTATTGTTATGCACAAGACAAGTGGAAGATCATAAAAAAATAGCAATGGGAGACCAGCAGTGGGCAATGCCCATGAGAGGCCACATGCTTGATATGGACTGTATACCATATGAGAGTAATGGTGAGTAGGACTGCTAGAAGTAGAATATTGACTTCACCAGAAAACATGTATGACCATGATGCATCAGAAACATTAGTTAACCATATGTGTGCCTTGGCCAGATATCTGCCCTACCCTGCCTTACTTATATGCATCAACTACATTTATTTTTGTTCAGTCCTTTATTCAGATGTGTCCAGATCTTTGTGATTATATTTTGAGGTTTTCTTGGCAAAGGCACTGGAATGGTTTGCCATTTATGTCTCTAGCTCATTTCATAGTGGAAGAAACTGAGGTAAACAGGGTTAAGTGACTTGCCCAGGGTCACAGCCAGTGTTGGTGGCCATAATTGAACTCAGGATGATGAGTGTTCCTTGCTCCAGGCCTGGAACTCTATCCACCAAACCACATAGCTTCCCTATCAATTACATGGCTGTACCTAAATTTAAGCACTAGTCCCATATTTTCTAAAAACAAAATGTACCCCTCCACATGGGCAGCCTGGTCACCCAAGTTATGTATGTATATGCCTCTTCAAACATGTCCCTTGACTACTAGACGTGTTTCTCCCACATATATTCATTAGATAATTTTTTGGCATACTAATGTTACATGTATTTGTCAGATATTATGGTTAAGGTTTGGAAAGAGTGTAAGAAAAGGTTTGTTGCCATTTTTCTTACTAAACTAATTTATTAAATGCTTTTGCTTTCAATGAAATATATCCTCTTCTTTAAATAAAAAGTAAATGCATCTTCTGAATTTTGTTTTTGGGCCTAGATTACCTTGAAAGTGGGTAATGTTGTTTGGTGGAATAACATGTGAGTTGGATGATACACTACATCCCAGGTGCTGCTTTTAATGCCCCCTAATAAAATGCTATAATTAATTAGTTATGCAGGTAGTGTTACACAGAACAAAAACCTAAAACATAGGTTTGCAATCAAGCATCCTAAGACCTCTTTGGGGTAGTTTCTTCCTCTCTCTCTGGGCCTCAGTTTTCATTTCTATAAAATTAGGTAATTGTGTTAAATGATTATAAGTTTTCCTTCAATTCTAACATTCTGGCATTCTACCCTGAGCAAGTCACTTAACCCCCATTGCCCCACCAAAAAAAAAAAAAAAAAACAAACAGAAAAGACAGTCCCCTTCCTCAACTTACAAACTTCCAATCATATGGGAAAAGATAGCATACAAAAGGAGTGTGGAAGGGGTTGGGAGAAGATCAGAGGGTACTTGGTATTGGGGAATCTTGTGCCATGGACTTATAATTAGGCAGAGCTTCAGATGTGTAAGGGGCTTAAATTCTAGCTAGTCTGTCTAAAATATCTAATGAGTGGTCACCAATAAATTATAAGCTTTAGCAAGAGTTAGGCTTTTAAGCATTTATTAAGGAGAATAAGAATTTGGTAGAGAGAGAGAGAAAGGCCTACATTAATCTATCTATTAAAGGGAGAGCACATTTCTAGCTCCCTTCTCCACCTGAGTCCACGAGAAAGAGAGTGAGTCAGAGTGCCAGCCTCCCTCTTCTTCCTCCCACAAGCAAACATCACTTCCTGATGCCAAAGAACACACGCATGTTCTTGCCCTCAGAGACCTTCACCTCATGGCAGAGCTTTCCTATAGTAAGTCTCCAGCAGGTGGCATCATTCCAATCATTACAGATGAAAAGTAGAATTGGATATCTATTGCCTGCTGTCTAAGAAAGAAGGTTTTTGGAAGAGTTTCCTTCTCCACCTTGCAGTCTTTCAATAAGAGGGAAAAGGAGGCTAAGGGATGAGATCAGATGATGAGTTTAGAAGTGATGAGTTTATCCTGTTTCCATAGAACATTGAAACCATTCAGAGGTACACATGAAAAGTCTAGATGGACTATACAAAAAGAAAAAAAATAATGAAAAATAGGTGGGCGAAGAATGCTTATATACCATATTGTGATATGAAATTGGATAGAAAATCCATACAATTATTCCATCGGTACACATATGTTGGACAGACAATATACTTATTTATTTATTATTGTGGAGCAATGAGGGTTAAGTGACTTGCCTAGGGTCACACAGCTAGTATGTGTCAAATGTCTGAGGCCAGATTTGAACTCAGGTCCTTCCAAATCCAGGACCACTGCTTTATCCACTATGCCACCTAGCTGACCCAATTGTAGAGTATCTCTAATGACTCTAGGCTTCACTATAATACATACATATGTCTTCTTAACATCAGCTTTTTTTAACCCTTTCATGGTGTGTGGTTGAAGACATGAGAAAATTCTCTTACAATTTAAAGTTGTAGGTCATCCAAAGAACAATGAAGAAAAAGTGCATAGTGGGCAAGAATAATCTGAAACTTATTATTAATGGAGAATTGTTCAGAAGTGAATGGCAAGAATGACTTTAAAGCAATATGTAACTAGAAAAAGAGATAGGCTAATCCTGTATTGAAAGTGAATAATCAGCAAAAAGACAATACATATGTTTCATTGTGATTGATGTCATAGGGAAAAGTTGAGAGCTTGGCTCCAAGTATATTGGGTCTGCTCCCCTCCCCCCAAAGAAGGACTTTCTGGAGAACATGGAAAAGATTCACAAGTAATCAGAAAATGTGGATGGGTTACTGGAGGTACACACACATCAATGAGATCCCATGCTCATCAATGTTAAAAGTATAGAACTATTAGTTTGCATCACATGCAAACAAATAAATGAAATGAAAAGAGACTTTTTTCATGAATTCTGGGTCTGATGGCTGTTTACACTTCCTCTTCTACTCCCTTCCAAATAAACACAGTGGGAAAAGTTTCTGTGAACCAGATGGGTGTCACCTGATGTGACAAGATAAACAACACTAACTGAAGTGATACCCACCAAAAAAGCACAGCATGATTCATCCACTTAAAGAGATACAGAATTAGGCCACATACTCATATGAGGTTGCATTTTCCTATCTGGAAGTAAAATCTCAGGAAGGGAAAAACAATCAAATGAAGATGGCTTAGAAAAGGCCTTACAGATTCCCAACTACTTTACATTCAATGCCTCAGGGACTCAAGAAATTAAAAAGAGCAAGACAGACTTTACTAAAACTCTTGGCTAGGGTTACTCATTTCTTATTGTAACAGGGTTGCTAGACAACTGGATCTGGTAAATACTATAGACATAGAATATTAAAATTCCAGTCAAACATTTAAGTATCTACTATACAAAAGACTGGATTTTAGAGAAGAATTTTATAAAGATTCTCATATCTTTGTGAGAAATATGGAGAAATTTGCATGGTCTTACAGCACAGTTAGTTCTCAAGTAGACTATATGGCTAGATCCAAAAAAATAATTACTGGACCAGTTATAGTGTAAACATTTAGCAACAGCTAATATTTCTGTAATGCTTTAATATTTTCCAAGTAGGAAACTGAGGCTCAGAGAGAGGAAATAACTTTACCAAGGTTAAATGTCATAAGTAGCTGAGTTAAAATTCAGACTCAAATCTTCAGATTCTATATATCATTTTATTTAAACTAAATAGTTTAAATAGTAGTATTCAAATCACAAGTTTGAGAAGGAAAATAAATATACTGGAGGGCAATACAAGGGATGAAAAGAGAAAAACTTTTGATCTGCATTGATAAAAGGCATGTGCGAAATTGGAGTTTATGTACCAAATAAGATTATGGATCTGGACAAAATGAGTAAAAATCTAGAGGAAGAGACATGCTAATTGTAATCTATCTTATTCTAATCAGACCATTTTTGAGGCATTATACAGGCTATCCCAAAAGTCTTGATGCAATTTTAAGCTTTAATAGTGATAAACTATATTAGCCATTTAGAACACACTCTATTCATTTGTGTGGATCACGCTTTAAAGATAAATCTAAACAAGTTGATATATGTCCAGGAAATGGTGTCCAATATTCTATAATGAATTAAAGCCCCAGGATGTAAATAATATTTAATAAGCAATCTTGTTTGGCTTGGAGGAAAAAAACAGCAAGAACAACTGGATATAGAGCAATGACTGCTGTTTTCATATTTTTGAAAATAGCATTAGTCTTATTCTCTGTACTGACAGAAATAATTATTACTTCTCAAGAAAGAAGGTTCAGGTAAGGAAAGACAGTAGAAATCTCTGGACTATGAGGAAGGGGAGGAGGAAGAATTAGGGAGAGGGCTGAATTTTCTACAAATATATTCAAACCATAAGTTAAATTTTTCAAAACAAATGCCACATAAAACCAAAAGCCATTCTCCAATTGACAAGTGGTCAAAGGATAGGAAGAACTTTCATAATAATAATTAAAAAGTATTAATGATCACATGAAAGAATACTCCAAATCTCCAATAATGGGAAAATGCAATCAAAACAAACTTGAGATTCCAGCCTGCATACAGAAAATTGGAAAATGAAGAAAGATGGCCATCCTAAGTGTTGAGAGGCCATTTAGAAGGTCAGTACATTACAGCATTGTTGATTGACCTATGAATTAGTATAATAATTTTGAAAAGCAATTTAGAATTACACAAATAAAGTTAATAAAATGTCCATGCTCACTGATCCACAGACACTATTACTAGGCTTATACCTCAAAGAAGAAAATGATAATTTATCACAACTCTTTTTGTGTTAGCAAAAGTTAGAAACAAAGTAGATGCCCTTGTATAGGGGAAAAGCTAAACAACTTATGTTCTACCAATGTAGTGGAATATTACCATGCAGGAAGAAATATCAAACATGAAGAATACAGCGAAACATGGAAAGACCTAGACAAATAGAGTGAAGTAAGGAGTGCTAAGAAAAAAAATATACACACAATAATTACAACAAGGTAGGTGGAAAGAACAGTCATAAAACAAAAATTTACAACTACAAACAATTACAAAATTACAAAGAACAAGCATGGATTGAAAGAAGAGATATGAAAAGACAACTACAGGGGCAGCTAGGTGGCGCAATGGATAAAGCACCGGCCCTGGATTCAGGAGTACCTGAGTTCAAATCCAGTCTCAGACACTTGACACTTACTAGCTGTGTGACCCTGGGCAAGTCACTTAACCCCCATTGCCACGCAAAAAAAAAAAAAAAAAAGACAACTACATCATACCTCTTTTCAAACATGGAGATTCATAGGTGTGGTGTATTGCACGTATTTTTAGACTTTTTTGATATATTGATCAGCTTTGGCAATTTATTTTTCTTCTTTTTCCTTTTTGTTTTTCAAAATATAATTAGTTATATAAGATTGCTTTCTAGTTAAGGGAGGAAGAAGGGAATATTAGTAGAAACTGGTGATATGTAAAACAAGAGATAATATTTTTAAAAATATTCAGAGAAAGAAATATGTCATAAACAAAATACAGAAGATTAAGAATCATAAACAATAATTGATAGAAATGGTGTGTCTGCCTCAGTTTGCAGGCTATATTATTCAAATCCTGGGGCCTTCTTCCCCCTATCTCCACCATTCCTTCCTTTTTCCTGCTGAGTTAACAGTTAACCAGTAGAGCATTTTTCTCTCAGATAAGAACAAACTACATAATCCAAGCCCTAAAAACTTATTCCCACTCCCCCAAATGTCCCTTCCTTTTCCCTGCTGAGTCAACAGAGATTTTCTAAAGTTAGAGAACAAAGGATTGTAAAATCTCAGGGTTTGCCTGGCTGCCCTACAAGGTAGGGGAAGCAGTGGCGCCACACCTGGGGGGTGGGGGTCTACATGTTTAGAAGTGTCTTGAAGAATGTGAACCCAGATGGGGGAGGGACCTTGCATTAGATCTAGGATAAAAAGGAGAACTTCACTGGTATCCCCCCCCTCACCCCCCCCACGGCTTGCCCAATATTGCAAGCCCGAGAATAAATGGCCTTCCTGCTTTGCACCAGACTGGGGATCTTGCCTCAGTTTATCTGTTTCTTACACTAATAATGCTTAAAAGAAATCAGCTGTGGTAAGAACATCTAGTTAAAAGTAAAAACATTAGCACTTCACTTCATTCTTCTGCAATGCTTGTTAAGTAATTGCTAGTATTTTAATTACCCATAAATGCTATAATATTCCTCATTTTTACAGGCAAAAATTCCCATATCTATTTATTTCTCAAAACAGATTGTTCTTATATTTCTATTTATTAATAAACACCAGACCCGTCAGCAGTCAGGGCTGTGTGAGTCAGAGATATTGATTGCTCTCATTTTTGCTGAAAAAGTGTGACTGAACTCTAGTGATTCAACTAATCCAGACATTGGAGACTTTTTCCATGCTCAGCTCACAGACTTGTAACAAATTGAAGAGGTCGTTTAGGTTGTGTCTATGTGACAGTTCTTAATCCATTTGAAAACAGAAAAACAAAAAAAGTATAAATAGTTTAGTAATAAGCCCACACTCAACACTCAGGACCTTAATGTAGTTCATTACCAATGATGATTTGTGTGGGCAAAGTGTCAAAAAAGACATTGTTAAGGAAATGTGTATATGTCCAAAAGATAGATAATTTGAGCTACTTTGTTTAATATTATGAGGCATAATAGTTATAACTCAATTAGTGAACTTTTAAGGTTTATATTTCTGCTTTCCTCATAACAATCCTATAAGTTCAGAAGAGCTAGTTGGTGCTAGGTAGTAGTTATGTTCAAATTCCCTTAAGGAGGGACTGTCACTCTGCTCAGAAAAGGAAACTTGGTAGCTTTCACAGGGGATGGAGGGGGTAGCATAGAAAAGATTGGTAGATAAAAGTATTTTATGGTTATTATGGAGACAAACACCAAAATTGACTATGGAATTGGGGAATTGGGCTAATTTCTCCACCCTATACTTGGTTGTCAGCCTATGCCACCCAGCACCTTGGTATCAATTAATGGCCTCCAGGAGTCCTTGCCTACCACTTTTTTTTAAATAGTATTTTATTTTTTCCCAATTACATGTAAAGATAATTTTTAGCATTCATTTTTTTGTAAGATTTTAGTTCCACTTTCTTCTCTCTTCCTCTTTTCCCTCACCCCTCCTAAAGCCAACAAGCAATCCGATATGTTAAACATATTTCCACATTAGTCATGTTGTGAGAGAAGAATCAGAATGAAAGGGAAAAACACAAGAAAGAAGAAACAAATAACAAAAGTGAAACTAGTATGCTTCAATCTGCATTCAGACTCCATGGCTTTTTTCTGGATGTGGAGAGCATTTTCCATCTTGTATCTTTTGGAATTGTTTTGGATCATTATATTACTGAGAAGAGCTAAATCTATCACAGTTGATCATCATACAATGTTGCCGTTACTCTGTACAAAATTCTCCTGGTTCTGCTCATTTCACTCAGCATCAATTCATGTAAGTCTTTCTAGGATTTTACAACACAATAGTATTCCATTACATTCATATGCCACAACTTGTTCAGACATTCTCCAATTGATGAGCATCTCCTCAATTTCCAATTCTTTGCCACCACAAAAAGAGCTGCTATAAATATTTTTTGTACATGTGGGTCCTTTTCCTTTTTTTATGATCTTTTTTGGATATAGACATAGTAGTGGTATTGCTGGGGCAGAGTATGCACGGTTTTATAGCCTTTTTGACATAGTTCCTGATTACTCTCCAAAATGGTTGGATCAGTTTACAGCTCCACCAACAGGGTATTCATGTTCCAATTTTCCTACATCTACTCCAACATCTAACATTTTCCTCTTTTGTCATATTAGTCGATTGGATAAGTGTGAGGTGGTACCTCAGAGTAATTTTAATTTGCATTTCTCTAATCAGTAGTAATTGAGAACATTTTTTCATGTGTCTGTAGCTTTAATTTCTTCATTTCAAAACTGCCTATTCATATTCTTTGACTATATTCCAATTGGGGAATGACTTGTATTCTTATAAATTTGATTCAGTTTTCTATGTATTTTGAAATTAGACCTTTATCAGAAACACTGGTTGTAAAAATAATGTTTCCCAAATTTTTGCTTTCGTTCTAATCTTGGTTGCATTGGTTTTGTTTGTGCATTTTTTTTATTTTAATGCATTTTGATAACTATATTCCAATCAATCAGTAAGAATTTATTAAGTACCTGCTATAATCCAGGGTCTGTGATAGGTGCTGGGGATACAAAAAAGAGGCAAAAAATAGTCCCTGCCTCCAAGGAGCTGAGAATTTAATAATCTAATTCTTTTAATGTAAGTGACTTCCTTTTTAACCCCATGTACTCTTATTTGAGACATTTACAAACTCTCTGACAAGAGAACCATATGTTTCATCACACAATCAATTTGGCTGATAAAAAAAATTCTAAGAAATATTTCATCTTACCATGCTGTCTCTGCTCTACATACAGTAAATGCTTAATATATGTTAAGTGAAATTAATTGAATTCTCTATGTATAGCTCTGCTGGAATGTGTTGTTGTATACACAAATGTTTAAAGAAAGGTGCCACAAATAGTTAAGCTTTGATAGCTATATTATAGATTCACATATAAATATGGCAGGGCACAATAAAATGATATAAAGTCCATAAATGATTTTTTGTGGGGATATGGGGGTTAAATGACTTGCACAGGGTCACACAGCTAGTAAGTGTCAAGTGTCTGAGGTCAGATTTGAACTCAGGTCCTCCTGAATCCAGGGCTGGTGCTTTATCTACTATGCCACCTAACTGCCCCCAATAAATGAATTTTTAAAATTATTTAGTATTTTATTTTCCCAAATTACATGTAAATAATTTTTAACATTCATTTTTTAAACATTTTAGTTCCAAATTCTCTCCTTCCCTTTGCTTCTCTAATTGAGAAGGCATATTAGTCATGTGGTAACAGAAAACCAATGCCCAAAAAGAAAAATAAATCTTAAAAAGTATGCTTTAATCTGTTTTCAGACTGTATCAGTTCGATCTCTGGAAATGGATAACATTTTTCATCCTAAGTCCTTCACAGTTGTCTTAGATCATTGTATTGCTGAGAATAGCTAAATCATTCAAAGTTAATCATCTTACAATATTGATATTATTATTCTACTTATTTCACTTTGCATGAGTTCATGTAAGTCCAGCTTTTTCTGAGAATGTCTTGCTAATAATCTCTTACAGTATTTCATTAATATCATATACCACAACCTGGTCAGCCATTCCCTAATTGATGGGCAAACCTGCAATTTCTAGTTCTTTGCCACCAAAAAAAGATCTGCTATAAATATTTTTGTTTAAATAGATCATTTTCTTTCTTTTTTTTTAAACAATCTCCTTTGTGATACAGATGTAGTAGTGGTGTTGCTTGGTCAAAGGGTTATGAATGATTTTATAGCCCATTAGGCATAGTTCCAAATTGCTCTCCAGAATGGTTGAATCACATCACAACTCCACCAACAGTGAATTAGTATCTCAATTTTCCAACATCCTCTCCAACATTTGTCATTTCCCTTTTTCTGTCTTATTAGCCAGTCTGATAGGGGTGAGGTGTTACTTGAGAATTACTTTAATTTGCATTTATCTAAATGTGATTTAGAACATTTTAATATAGCCACTCATAGCTTTGATTACTTCTGCTGAAAACCTACTTCATATCTTTTAACCATTTATTAATTGGGGAATGGCTCTTATTTTTGTAAATTTAACTCAGTTCTTTCTTTATTTGAGAAACGAGACCCCTATTAGAGAAACTTTCTTTATTTTTCACAGTTATTACTGAGAATTTTCACATTAGTTCCAATTGTGTACTGAAAAAACAAGAGGTATGCTTGTTAAACATAATGGAATATAGACTTAGTCATATAAACTATTGAATATCCTTGAATGTGTTAATATGATCAAAGTGGCCAAGATCAAACTAATTGGTAGGCATAGGGCAGAAAGCCTGGAATCTTTGGAATGAAAGAATTTTCAACAGAATTGACAAAAAATTCACAAGTCAAGTGGTCCATCCTATATTTGAAAAAGATATATACTTAGCACTGAAAGGTTGTTAATCCAATCTCTGTTTAAAAAGGCAAAGAGAAGTGAATTAATTACCTCTTGAAGCATGCCATTCTGATTTTTGACATCTATCATTGTTATTTTTTCTTTTCATCCAGTCTAACCTATTATGTCTAATACTACCTTTTGAGGCCAAAGAAAAAACAAAGATGTCCATTTTCACATGATGGACCTCTAAAATAACTAAAAGCAACTATCTATTCCCTTGTAAGTCTCTTATTCTTCAGGCTAAAGAATCAATTTCCTAAACTTATTCTCTGATAGCATGATCAGCAGGGTTCTTAACATTTTAGTTACTCCAGAATCCCACTGTCTTTAAGCAAATGTATCACTCAGCACTGAACCCAAAGCATATGAAAGGTGTGCTAAAGAGTAACTAGAAGTATGTGTTAAGTTTGATCATACCCTTTTTGGCACATCACAGTGACAGGAAGCTATTGTCACAGTGAATAGGGCACTGGACTTAGATTCATATATGACCTTGGGCACTTAGTAGCTATGTGCTCGTAACTAAGTCACTTAACCGCTGTTTGGCTGAGTTTCCTCAACTATAAAATATAGCATCTACCTTACAGGATGGTTTTGAGAATCAAATTAAAAAAGTTAATTTCTTAGCACAGTAGCTGGCACATAGTAGGTATTATATGTCATTTCTATAACATCTAGGCATGTTTATGATGAAAATTTAATCTGTCCAGAGCAAAATATAGCAGGATTATCACCTTCCATGTTCCAGACACCAAGTCTATCTTAATACAGCCTAACATCACATTAGCTTTTTAGCTGTCATGTTAAACTGTGGACTCATATAATTATTTTAGTTCCTCAAATTCCGTACTTTTTATTTACATGAACAACTGTCTAATCATTCTTCCTCTATCTTGTTTTTGGGAAGTTGATTTTTTTCACCCAATTGCACAAATTTAGATTTATATGTATAAATTATATCAGATTCTGCTCACTATTGTAGTAATCCAGCTTCACCACACTATTGAAATTGCTCTCTTCAAAGGTACAAATAATCCCATTATCAGTTGTAATATCCCTTTGTAATTCTTAACACTTCTAGACTTGCCTTCCACAATGCATATTGTTGAACACTTCTTTCTTTTTCATACTCCTCCCTTTCTTTTTTTCTTTAAAAAAATAACATTTTTACAGATTTTCCTTTATTGGTACAAATATGTCTTTCATTTTATTTTTTTAAAATAATAATAACAATTTTCATTTAAAGTTTTCAGTTCCAATTTCTAACCTTCCTTCCCTCCCTCCCCTCCTCTCTCCTTGAGGTAGTAAGAAATCAGATAAGTTATATACAAGTAATTATGTAAAATACTACTATATTAGTCATTTTGTATAAGAAAATGAATAGAAGAAAAATGAATGAAAGTGAAAAATAGCATGCTTCAGTCTGTGTTCCATCAATATCATTTCTCTCTTTGGAAGTGGGTAGTATGCTTCATCATCAGTTCTGTGAGTTTGTCTTGGATTATTGTGTTGCTTAGAATAGTTAAGTACAATTCCTCATCAAACAATATTGCTGTCACTGTGCACAATATTCTTCTGGTTCTGCTCACTTCACTAATACATCAGTTCATGCAAGTCTTTCCAGGCCTTTCTGAAATAGTTTTTTTTTTTAATTTTAACTGTTATATAAATTACTGGGGACCTAGACTGGGTTTTCTAAAATATTTCTACTTATAAATTAATGGCTATTGCACCCATTTAGGCAGTAAGTATTTATTATTAAATATTAGAAAAAATTGACAGTCTGGCATTTAACACAAGCAGAACCCCACCCCCCTAGCACCATTTTATCTCTACATTACCTATTCTATCCTAAGAGAAGAGTGCTCACCAACAGGACAGTCTTCTGAGCCTGGAATGTGAACCAATAATGGCATTGGACTAGTGATCCGAGTCTTTTTCCTCTTCCAATATAGGTGGCTATTACACACTGATCAAAGCTGGCTAGCATCATTCAGTTCCACTGGTTGACATTACCTGAGGGTGGTCCATATTAAAATGAGTTGTACCATGATGAGTCCGGGTCTAATGGCAGACAGACCCCCTGAGGGGCATAGGCACATTCATATAGGTGTGGCTTAAGAGTCTATTCTCCACCTCTATTATACTTTTGGACTGGCTCTGAAAGAGATTAGCTAAAGTTCCTGAACTAAACTTTCTGAAGTTGGGGTGAAGAGAAAACTGATTGAGACTGGGTCCCTGTGTCCTCTCAAAGAATCCATTCTTAATAGTTATTTTCACACATAACTTTATCACCTTTGTGGCAGCAGACAAATAGTTGGGGAGTCTTCAGTCTTCTGTGTTTTTAGCCTGGCTATTCCTAAATGCAAGGGTTACAAACAACACCTCAAAAGAGGTGAGCTAACCCATTATTCTTCTTCTTCCCATGCCAAGAATCATTGTGTCACAAAGTCTGGGGTTGGAGACCTCAGCACACACAGAACAGTCACTGTTGTATTTTTTTCAATCTTTTATTGGAACAAATGAACCAAGTGGCCATTATTGATTTTAAATTAACAAATTTATAATTTTATTTCAATAAATCGTTAATACATTTGTTTTTTTCAGTGAAACAGTTTATTTTGTTGAAGAAATGCATTTTTCCATTTTTTTTTTCTTTTGGCCACCTGCAGTTCCATTGAAAATTATCTGAAACGTGTCGAGAAATATCTTCACCAAACCAAAAGCCAAACCCATATGGCAAACAAGCTTGGGCAAGAAAAAAAAATACCTTGCCATATTAGTAACGCCAGAAAGGGTATGTAACTCACTGTACTTTTAAATCAATAGTCTCCCTAGCAGAAGGCAAGTGTTGAGGATAGTCTTCAGTCTTCTGGACTCATGATAAAAACACCAAAAACACCAAAAACAAAAAATGCTATCCACTTCTAGAGAGAACTGATTAAATCTGAATGCAAATTGAAGTATCATTTAATTTTTTTTATTTGCTTTTTTTTGGTAATATAGTATGGAAATATATTTTGCATGCTATAACATGTACAACTATCAAATTACTTGCCTTCTCAATGGGCAGGGGAGGGAAAGAATTTGGGAAAAAATGGAAAAAAAATTAAAATGAATGTTAAAAATGTTAAGAAAAAAGAAAAATGAAAGCCATTTTCCATAAGTTCCCACCTCCTTCATCCTCTCCTATCACTCAGGTACCCTCTGCCCCTCTCCTTTATCATCCCAGTCTCCCATGATGAGGTGGACTGACTGCTGACCAAGGCTCACCCTTCTACCTGCTCAAGCTGTCTCATTTCCCACAGACTACCCTCTCTGGGGTTCATTTTTAATCTATCCCTCTGCCTGTCTCTCTCCTTTCCCTCTATTGGCCCTTTGTAGCCAAACTCCTCCAAAGGTGGACTATGACAGGAGTGTCCTCCATCTCTCTCCTTAATCTGGCCATTTCTGTGTAGGAGGAGCACTGAAGGACAGATAGCTGCAGCATTCCAACCCCATGTGGAAGGCCCTTGATGCCCACTGAGTCCAATGAGGCCAACTCCCTACTTCTAATCATGCCTGCTACCCTCCTCCTCTCTGTCTAGTGGCACAAGTCCCCTTCCCACAACTCCCCAGGCCCCATCCCCTCTCCCCTTCTCTCCTTCCTCTTCAATCTTTCCCCGATCTCTGGCTCTGCCCTGGAAGGCTACCCTGCCCCAGCCCGTCCTCCTGGAATAGAGGGGCAAAAGGCAGCAAGAAGCATGGCCATAGGGCATAGATGTTGGGGACCCCACCCCACCCTTGCCATTGAGAGCCTGCCCTCACCATAGGGCCTGGACTCAAGGTCATAGCAAACTCCTTCCACTACCACCATCTTCACCCCCCCCCAACTTGATCCCACCAGGCTGAAGAAGGGAAGGATGTCTATATCACCACATGGACACCCTCAGCTCCAGGGGTCTCTTTCTTCTCAACAGCCCAGCCCCAGCATGTTGCCCTTGACCACTGAGGACAAGTTCCACTCACCCCTTCTTCAGTGCCCTGAGCTCACTCACTCTTGCCTAAGTCCTTTTTTTGTGTGGCACCCAGGGCTGGGTGCTGAGTACCAAATCTAACCAGAAATAATTCCTAGCCTCCAAAAGGGTCTATGATGGGCAGAGGATTAGGACTGGATCTGGAGAGTGGCTGAGTGGGGAGACTGTCCGTGAGATCTCTGCCTATCTCCCCACAAGCTGACCGACAGCTCTCAGACTTTCCTGAAGGACTTGGCCCTACCCACCAGGGATCCCTCCTCTAGAATCACACAGTCAATGGCCTGGCCATCCCCAGCTCTATGGCTGGCTCCTCTCTGAGGCCAAGCCTAGTCCATCTAACCCACACCTCCTCCCCCCCCCCGCCCACCAGGTAACTCTGGATCCTCATCCACCATGTGGCTCCATCTCTGCAGGCCCCTATGGGAGTCACTCTATTACAAGTGGCCAAGGAGCTCCAGGATCACATAGTAACTCCTGTGCTCATCGTTCAAACCCCTTCACAACCCCCATGGCCTGCCATAGGGTATTTGTTCTTTGCAGGAAAAAGTCTCCTGCCTACATTCCTGCACTATGCTATAGATTTTCTTTAATTTCTCTACTCATTACTTCTCCCCTGTCTCATCATCTTTCTCTAGTACATTAAAGATACCTCTCTACCAAGACTTTTTTTTCCTAGATCTATTTCTGTCCTTTCTCTACAGTCTTTTCTTTGGTAATCTCATCTGCTTGCATGGTTTACATTATTGACTATATTCTGGGAATTCCAAATATATATGTATGTATATATGTATATATATACATATATATATACATACATACATACATATATATATATATATATATATCCATTGTCAAATTCTTAATGGAAGACATCTTTGAATTTTGCCTCTTCTGGATATCTTGCAAGATTGCCAGCTAGAAGCACACCCACAGGACAGGCACAACAAGGCCTGGCCATCCCAGCATCCCGGAAACAAGCACAGAGAGCAAACCCAGGATGGTGAGAAATCCACAAGTCATAGAGGCCCCAGAGTAGAAAGCCAGTGACACAGCCCCTATACCCCAGCACAAGAAGCTTGAAACAGGGAACCTGGTGTCCCAGAGCAGACCTCAAATTAAAAAAATATAAGCTGCAATATGAGTAAGAAACAAAAAAGAGCTCTTACCATTGAGAGCTTCTGTGTTGACAGGGAAGAGCTAAACACAAACTCAGATGAGGAAAATACTCTCAAATTCCCTACATGTGAAGCCTCAAGAAGGAAGATGAATTGGTCTCAAGACCAAAAAGGCTTCTTGGAAAAGCTCAAAAAGGATTTTAAAAATCAATTGAGAGGGGCAGATAGGTGGCACAGTGGATAAAGCACTGGCCCTGGATTCAGGAGTACCTGAGTTCAAATCCAGCCTCAGACACTTGACACTTACTAGCTGTGTGACCCTGGGCAAGTCACTTAACCCTCATTGCCCTGCAAAAAAAAAACCAAACAAAATAAAAACAAACAACAAAACAAAACAAAACAAAAACCCAACTCTGTATTGTGTCCTTACTTCACACTTATGGATATGCTTCCTCTAAATTCAATCTGGATCCCCCTTAGACAATTTGCGGGTATTTTCTCAACTTGGGTTAGTTCTATTACACAAATATGAATAAGAAATAAATCTAAGCTCAAAGAGCTGTCAAACTATTAGACAAAGCAAGATATATATGCAAGTGGCTACAACACAAGACAAAAGAAGATGTGACTTGAAGAGTAACATGAGACAATCCACATTCAACTGACCAAAATCAAATGAAGAATGAATGGATAAATGCTCATGTTTGTAATTGATCAATAAATAAATGGAGCACCTGAGTTGCTGAGCGCAGCAGCTCTGCCCCTGCCAACCAAGAGGGCTAAGAAATGGCCTGGGGCTACCATGCTGCTTCCCACTGAGCAGAACCTCAGGCTCACACTGGATCTGTCACTATCTCCACAGTCCTTTCCCAGACCATCCCCTTAAGAGTCGGTGGGAGTCAAGCTATGGCTGGAAGGAGGCAGGGAGAATAGGCATCCCCTAGGCCCTAGAAAAGGCACTGAGCTCCGAGCACCAAGCAGAAACCCCTGTGGAGGGATGGAGAGGGAAGAGAAGAACCCAGTATGCTTTCATACTGAAGGCCCCACCCTTATACTCTCCTCTGTGGCTTTGTCAGTTCCAGCTGAAGGCTAGGCTTCACCAGCTGTGGGGCATTGTTCCACCATTCTTCTCATGGGCATCTCACCTCACCATGTGCATCTCACTCCCAAAGCTGGAATCAAACCCACTCTCAACTAACAGCATCTGCTTGATCAGGGCCTGATTATCTTCATCTAGGGACTCAGAGAGAAGGGGCAGCCTGGAGTGTAAAGGATGGAAGAGAGGCTGCCAAAGGGGCTCCTCTCAATGGAGAGGTGCAACTCCATCTTTTTCCTGGGCCCTTCCCTCCTGACACCTTGACCACTCTATACTAGGCTAGTGACTATGCTCAGTTGGCCCCCTGGGACCCTGACTCACACACTGACTTTGGCTCTGCATCACTCAACCTTCACTAGGCTCTAACAGTATCTTCCTACTCCCTTCTCAACAGCTCCCTCTCTCCAGACCCTTGGCACTTGCCCACTTCACAGAAAACCACTATTACCTACATTCTGGCAATACCTCTAATACAATGAACTATTAACTGATAGGTCCCTTTCTTTTACATGTTACAAATACAAATTTTCTGATAGAGCATCATAATAATAATTTTTACTTTAAAATGAGACCAGAATTGATTCAAGTCCTATAGAAGTTCAATTGATAATTTCATCTTAGTATTAATTCAACCAAGAACCATCTACTTAATATTTTAACAGATTTTACTTGACTTTAGTTTGTATGAATACCCAAATTTCTTAACTAGATGGCCCAATCAAATTCACTAACCTTCTGGATTATTTCCTTTCTTTTGTTGGCTTAAATGAATAACTAATGCTTCTAATTAGTTTGAAAAACAATGATAGAGTGGTAAATTTCTTTCTGCCCTCCAGCAGAACCTTACATTTTTGGCAGAAACTTGAACATGTAAGACAATTTTCAAAAGACATGTGAGACAGACAGACACTTCAAGACAATTTCTATTCCCTTGAAACTTCCTTTCTCAATCCTCCCCCCTCCCCCTGCCTTGGAACACCAAGCTGCATTTCACAAAGAAATAACATGAAACTTCCATAACTTTATCTCTCTTCTTGACTTTTAAAAATCTTTTCTTTGTAATTTCTAACTCTTAACAAAAAGCAAATCACTGTACTTTACTGAGCATCTGGTTAGATCTTAAAGCCTTAATATACAGCTGAGGCTCTTATAAGAGTTTCTTACTATTCCCAGCTAAATCAGATATCCTGAAACTTTCATGCCCCAACCTTTCACCTTGAGATGATCGAAGATCCGAAAAACAGCCCAATGCGCTCCAGAGCCCCTTCATGGATGCAGAGAACATTCCCCACTAGAGTTTTATACCCAAATTCAAAACTCATTTATCCCAAAATATTTTATCCCATTTCAATCACTGTCTGCTTCTTCCCAGACATTTGCAGACACACATTTAAAGCACAGAATACATTTTTTCTTTCAGGTTTTCTTTTTTCACTGTCAGTACGAACAGAGTTCAATTCCTTCCTACTTAATTGACCCATTCCCTAGAAGGAGCTTGTCCTTTTAGGGAGTTCTTAATAGGCAACTCTTACTCAGTTCCTTCAGTACTTTCCTTGGTAACTTTTCTAATTCAGGGGGTTGCCTATAAACCACCCAGCCTACAGACTCAAATTGCTTGGCTATAATCTAAAACAGCCTTTAGGTCTATAGACTCGAACTTTTTGACCCCACCTAGGTTTTGCCTAGATCTCCCCAGGCTCTTTTAAGCAGCCAGGAAGTACTCAACAGCCCTTTCCTCCCATGGGTTCTGTGTGCACAGACTTATGTGGCTTGAAATTCTTCCCCAAATCTTATAAATTCTTACCCCATTTGTGAGCTCACTTAATCCATCTACTTTGCAACATCTCCATCCACTGGAGTTCCTTTGCTGTTTATAAGGAGCTGTGTCCCCAGCCTCCAAGCTCTAGCCATCCATACAACCACTGATAATAGTTCAGGGAGATATCCTGTTGAAAGAGTGCTGGGGGGCAGCTTGGTGGCACAGTGGATAGAGTACCAACCCCAGAGTCAGGAGTACCTGAGTCCAAATCTGGCCTCAGACTTACACTTACTAGCTGTGTGACCCTGAGCAAGTCACTTAACCCCAATTGCCTCACTAAAAAAAAAAAAAAAAAAGCAAAACGAAAGAATGCTGGGACTCAAACTGTGGAAGCTCCTTTCAAATCACAATATCATAAAAAAATCTCCACAGGACCTCCAAATTGTGAGGAATATCATTCTTCCAATAATTTATGGAACCCAGCATTGGTGATGTGTCAAAGGCTCATTTATTGTAATTCTCATGAGAATGGACCACCGTGTGTCCAGCTCATGGGTGACCACAAAATGGAGGCTTGCAGGCCTTTTTTATCTCCTAGTCCCTAACTCAAATGGCCCCTCACCTTTTTCACCACTATTTTGATTACTCAAGGGTTACAATCTATGTGCAAAAACTAGCTAATCAGAACGCAGTATTTCTTATCCAATGGGGGAAGTGATACAGGGACAATTCTTCAATTCCTCCTTTATATGGACACAGCCTAGGAGCAGACTTAATTGCATCCAGCCCAGGATGTCCCCAAATTATGTGATTTTTGTTTGCTGGGGCAGGGGTGGTGGGTGCGGGTTGGAAAGAATCAGATCTTTTTCCTCAAACAGGTCTGGATTAAGAGGACGCCAATCCCCATTTCCTCACATTTTACCAATCTCTACATCTTGCCATTTTTGGGGGGCAGCTAGGTGGCACAGTGGATAGAGCACCAGCCCTGGAATCAGGAGGACCTGACTTCAGATCTGGTCTCAGACACTTAACACTTACTGGCTGTGTGATCTTGGGCAAGTCACTTAACCTTCATTGCCCAACCGAAAAAAAAAAAAATCTTGCCATTTTTCTCTGTTGAACACCACTTAATAATAATAACAATTAGAATACAAGTAGCACTTCAAGGTTTACAAAGTGCTTTGCAAATATTAGCTCATTTTATATTCACAACACTGGGAGGAATATGCTATTATTATCCCTCTTTTATAGATGAGGAAACTGAGGGAGATGAACCTTAAGTGATTTGCCTAGATAATACAACTAGACTGGAACTCAGGTCTTTCTGATCCCAGGACTAGTGCCGTAACTACTTTAACACCTAATTGAATGAAGCAGACCTTGTTATGATTTTTATTTCGACCCAACTTCCATTTCAAATCCTACTTATCTTCTCTGGTCCTTAAGCTTCAAATAGTACTAAAAACCTCTGAACAAAGCTTTCTTTTCTTCCTGACAATGGTTAACTAAGCAGTAGTAAATACGCCTCACTATTTTCAGCTAGGAAACTCCAGCTCCCTCTATGTTCTCCATGGCAATGGCTGACTCTAAGCATCAATAAACACATCACAATCTGTCTTCTGTTATAGCTGCTAATGTATGTGTCTTATTTTCCCTAAACATTTGTTAACTCCTTGAGGAAAGTTTACTGAACTTGTCTATCATATTAATGATTCTGTCTCTTTCCCTGTACAGAATTTCCCCCTCCTACCTTTCCCCCTAATGTTTTGTTTGCTTCTTTGTTTGTTTTTGTGGGGCAATGAGGGTTAAACGACTTCCACAGTGTCACATAGCTAGTACATGTCAAATGTCTGAGGTCGGATTTGAACTCAGGTCCTCCTGAATCCAGGCCTGGTGCATTATCCACTGCACCACCTAGCTGCCTCCTCCCCCCAACTTTTTAAGAGAAGTGATGTCAAGAGAAATACTCAGCCACAATCTGACTGATCTATATCTTACCCCTTTCAGGTCATAGAAAAGGAAAACATATCTGATAAGTGCAATTATATTACAGGAGAGCTACTAAAAACATGCTATGGAAACACAATAAGATTAATTGTCAGTGAGTGGGGTGTGGAGGAGGTGGCATTTAAACTTGACCTTGAATAGTGTGTAATATTTTGATAGGGTGAAAATGGGAATGAAATTATGAGAACATTTAACACATAGGGATGAAAGAGCCAGTGTTTCTGGGGTGATGCTTTGAAGTAGGTTTCCAAATAAAATAGCCAGGGGAAAAATATAGAGGCATTTTCTTTAAAATGAGAGTTGCTAAAAATAGAAATGGCCTACCTCTTGTGGTAATGTGTGTTCTCTATTGATGGATGTCTTCTAGAAGGAACTAAATGAGCATTTTTTAGGAATACTAGAGAAGGGATTCCTGTTTAATCATAGGTTAGTGTAGATGGCTTCTGAGGTCTCTTCCTATACTAACATTTTGCGATTCTAGACACACTGGTTTTTTTTTTTTCTTCTACATGTTCAGAGCACTGTGGTGTTTCTCTTGTGGGTGAACACAACACTCCAGAGAATCCCTTCAGTACTACTCACAATGTATAATAATTGGTATTGTGGTAAAACAACAAGTCATCTGGGAATTTCTTTCCTGTAAAACAAGCTTAAAAATAGAAGGAATAAAATATGTGTTTCTAATCAATTATTTCTTTTGTTAAGTAACTGATGACTTTCTGAGCAGATATCCTAAAATCTTGGTTTTCAACCTAGACAGATAAGCTAATGACATTCCCACTTGATCCTGGATGAAATAGTAATACCTTTAACAACTTCTCGTTATTTCAAGGAGTTAATGCTCAGAAAAATCACCAGATTATATGACCATGTATCCATCTATCTACCTCTCTCTATCTATCTCTCTCTCTTTCTCTCTCTCTTCTATCTATCTATATCTATCTCTGTATATCTTTATCTCTCTATCATCTCTCTCTGATTATCTACACACATATATATTGCATTTCTCAAAATTAGTAAGAGCTATTTTATTAGGGACATAGTTTCCTAGTATGAATTATCACTTCTTAAAATTCATGACCCAAAACCATTGCTGTATTTTGCTGTGAGATTGACACCTACCATCACGAGGGGAAAATGTTCTTTTTTTAAGATCTGTTAATTTAACTTATGTAAATTAATTGGCTGAAGGATGAAGTAAGCTTGCAGAATCCCACCACTTGGATTCCTTTATTAACTGAAAAGTCAGGTGTTGAAATACTTTTAAAGCTCTGTTAGTCTGTTCTCTGCTGGTGTAATGTGGGCAGATTCTCACTTGTTAATTATATTGAGTGCAAGGGAGGAAAAAAAAAGCCACAGAAAAACTAAGTTGGAAGAAAGAAAATACACAATCAGTACTTTTTTGTACAGAACATGATACCCACAGTGAAGTATGGAATATAATCCTATAGAACCTACTTAGTCTCTATCATAGGCTCACAGTCAAAAACTATTATGACAGAACAGCCTTTCATATTTTCCCCCAAGACAGCCTTCTATGTTAGATTAAACATTGCTCCATAAATTCTTCAGGATTGAGAATTCTGTAATACTTTTACACAGTAATCATTTTGGTATTTAAAGGATCCTCATGACCTTCCAAAAGAAGTTCAGATTTCTTAATCAAGACAACATGTCACTTCACAGACCAGCTCTAACCAAATGTCATCCGACCCTGGAACTCAGTTCCACACCAATTTCACCATCATATTCTATAATCCTGTAAATTGTATACTCATTGAGTATGGAATTCTCCTGCCTTCTACCTACTTTCTTCTGGACTATTGAAATTCTCCTTGTAATTCAAAGCTCAATTACAATACAACCTCTTCCATGAAGAGTTTTCTGATTTTTCCCTCCTGAGATCTTTTTCTTGCCACTAACTAAGGTTTTCATTTTACTATGCAGTAGAATTTTGGTAAGAGGAGAATTGGATTGAGGTGAGGAGAGCATTTAAGATATAAGAAATATGAATACCAATACTTCTGTCAATTATATTCCATTTAGCATTAAAGTTATTATGTAGTATTTATCTTTTCTTTTAGGCTATGAACCCCTGAGAGCAGAGATTACATCTTACTGACTTTGTAACCAACCCAATGTGCTAGTACATTAGCTATTTAATAAGATTTATTTTTGTTGAACTTGACTTCAAACATCATAAATAGTTGTTTCACTCCTTATAGAAGCAATTCAGCATCATGGAAAGAGCCCTGCATCTGAATTCAAGGGAGAACTATGTTTATACCCTGGTTTCTGCATTAACTATTTGTATGACTTGGGCCAAAAACAATCTCTCTGAACCAAAATAGTACTAAAGTGGGACAGCCTGGGATTACTACAGAATAGGAAATGTGCCTATTGGAAGGGGGTAATTTAAAGGACAACTGTTATAACTCATATTCTTTTAAGGAGAAAGGTAGGATGGAAACAAGTGTCAGGGCAGAGCAAGTGACAAGAGGGCAAATAGGAGCAGAAGTTAGCTACTTTAGGGAGCAGTTCTGTTCAAGTCCCATCTCCTTTGTCTCTTTCCTGTAGGGTTTTTCAGAAAGAGGGAAAAGGCTAAGGTTAGCAAATATGATCTCAAAGCTAGCTGAGGGCTGGGAAACAAGTGCTAGCCCTAGCCTTAGCCTGAACCATGATCCTTGGGAGCTGTTCCCCTCTGTGCTGGCAAGAGTGATCCTTCTTCAAAACATGATTAATCTAGGAAAGAGGACAGTATGAGTGGCCAACATGGAAAGTGCCTCACTGCAGAGAGAGAGAGAGAGAGAGAGAGAGAGAGAGAGAGAGAGAGAGAGAGAGAGAGAGAGAGAGAGAGAGAGAGTGAGTGCTGGGGATACACATAAATATAGACTCTTTAGACAGGGATTAATTGACAGTCAAATAGACAGGGACTGCCAGACCCAAGACAGTCCTTGGCCTTAAGAAAGTTATACTCTATTTGGTCAAGTGAGCAAATAAAGAGGAACTAGAAAGCGGATGAATTGCAGGAAGTGCTTTGTAGACCTGGAATTAATAAAGATATGGCCAAAACAGGTATATCAATAACCAAGTTGTTTCCAGAGGATGAAATCTTGTTTCCTGATTAGGAGAGTAGAGCTGAAGGTAAACAGAGATAGCAAGGCTAGAGATGCTTAGATACAAAGGCATCAAAGATAGGGAATGGGGTGTGCAGGAATAAAGAAGGGAGAATCAGGCTCAACTGGATGAGCATAGCATCTACATCCTGGCTGGGGTGAGAGGTATTTCCCTCTACATTTTGTAATCTCTTAATTGGTGTTCTCTAAATTTCCATGAACTCCTGAAGAGGAAAAGAACTGCTGTAAAATGTGATGGTGTTTCATTCTGTAAATTAAGTGTGATAAATAAAAAACCTGAATACCACAATACCAAAGAAATAATGGAAGTATCCTGCCTAGAATTTTTGAACATACACAAGCCAAAGTACTAATCTAAACAATGTACAGATCACTTCCAGGAAAGCAAACAAACAAATGAAAACCTATCCTGCAAACCCCAAGAAATGTAGTAGTTAATAACAACGTCAATCATTTTTTAAGAGTCTAGGAAAAAGACCTTCAAATATAAATGAAAGGATATACAAATAAAATAAGACTATTCCACACCTACAAGAATCCACAGAAGGGAATGCAATGTGTTGCATAAAGCAAAGGAGCTAAAGAAAGCTCAAAAGATCCTGAAAATAAAAAGTGCTTAGCACTTGAGTGAACAAATGAAAAAGCATTTATTAGGTGCTTATTTTATGCCAAACATTTTGCTAAGTGTGAGCTTAAGAATAACCTCCTCGGGGGGGGGGGGCAGCTAGATGGCGCAGTGGATAGAGTACCGGCCCTGGAGTCAGGAGTACCAGAGTTCAAATCCGGCCTCAGACACAACACTTACTAACTGTGTGACCCTGGGCAAGTCACTTAACCCCAAGTGCCTCCCTAAAAAAGCAAAAACAAAAAAACAAAAAATCAAAAAGAATAGCCTCCTCAGGGGCAGCTAGGTGGTGCAGTGGATAGAGCACCAGTCCTGGGTTCAGGAGTACCTGAGTTCAAATCCAGCCTCAGACACTTAACACTTACTAGCTGTGTGACCCTGGGCAAGTCACTTATTCTCAATTGCCCAGCAAAAAATAAAAATAAAAAAATAACATCCTCAGAGGATGCATGGTCTCAGTGTCCAAGAGTCTAAGGGAAATTAGACAGTGGTATCTAAGGAGAGGTTCTGTTGTTGGTTCCAGGAAAGAATTGCTATATATACATACATACATACACATGTAGATACATGCGTATGTGTGTATGTATGTATGTATGTATATGTGTGTATTTAAATTGGGAAAATCCCATAGGATCTAAGCTAGAAAATTATAGCAAACCTATTCTTCCCAGAGGACAAATTATCCCTGTATTTCAGCAGTCTGAACCAACATTCAATATATTTAGCTAAGCAGCATCCAATACAAGCTGAGACCTGAGAGGAGGATCCCCAACAATGACATCATGGGAACATATCTCTATACATTTACTGAAAAAATTTGGAGTTTGAGTTGTTCCTCTTCCTATGTGTATTGGCCACACATATTCCTTATATGTGTCACTCTTCACCTGTATGCTCCAGCTATGTATTCCTCATGTGTGCATCTTTCTGGGTGTCTACTCTTCCCATTGATAATGTGTGTGTGTGAGTTTGTGGTAAAGCGAGTCCTGTTTGTGGGAAAACATCCATCTTGCTTCAAATGTTATTATTTTCTTTTTTATTCTACCTTTTAGTTAAACACTTTTTCCCTTAAACTTCAGTGTCTTCTGGCTGACTATTAAAAGTAAACACATTGGTCAGCACATGAGTTATTCTTTTAGAAGATTCAGGTACAAAGAGTACCTTAAACCTCACTTTGTCTTTCCTCTTGGAGCTTACTTTCAGAGTTTGTGAAGAGTTCCCAGGTTCATTCTCTCTCTCTCTCTCTCTCTCTCTCTCTCTGCATATATATATATATACATATATATACACATACACTATATATGTGTGTATATGTGATGTGCGTATGTGTATGCATGTATATATGTATATAAATTGCTTTCTAAATCCTAATACACTTTATAAATGTTGGTTATCATTATTTAAGTTGTTTAAGGGATATTTCTAAAACAATTGGAACTCCTTACATGGGTTAAAAATTCTACTTAAAATTTTCAATGAAATATTGACATTATTTATCTTTTTTTTTTTTTTTTTTTGCAGGCAACAGAGGTAAAGTGACTTGCCCACGGTCACACAGCTAGTAAGTGTCAAGTGTCTGAGACCCGATTTGAACTCAGGTACTCCTGAATCCAGGGCCGGTGCTTAACCACTGCGCCATCTAGCTGCCCCCAGACATTATTTATCTTGAATTAAATTAAAACCATTCATTAAACATTTACAATGTGTAAGACATTTTATACAGTAGCAATATAAAGAAGAAATTACAAAGAAATCCTATCCTTAAGTAGTTTTTATCCCTCATCCTGTAAATATTCTGAGTTGTAAAAACAGTCTTATATATGTGTTTTTTTCCTTTATAGTTCTAAGATTAAATAACATCATTATATAACTTATTGATTACTTTTGGTTAAATTATGGAAATGTGATAAGAAAATGAAAATTCCATTATAAATATAATCAATTCACCAAAAGCCATTTTGTGGACCATGAGGAACAAGAAGCAGATAAATCATAAACCTGAATTCGTAGGACAAAACTTGAATTGAGCAATTGCTTTCCATAAATACTATCATAAAACTTGGATGTGTCCATTTGGAGTTTAAAATACTACCAAATTGTAGAGGGAAAATAACAGGGGAACTCCAACTAAAGTGTGGGAATTGAATGAACAAGAACTGAATATAAAGAAAAATGAATTGCCATGAGGAAAAAGAGCACCACAAAGAGAAGGGTTTGTTATACAATGCCTGCTGACTAAGAAATCATCAAGAAGGCACACTATTTGTCCATGCCTGAAATAGTGGTGAAGTACAGTCTGGAAGGACAATGCAGCCATTGTTTTAAATACCTGTATGTGCTGAAATTTGTTACTTTTTTCTCAAACTGAGGTGGGGGGGAGGGGGGAGGATAGAAAAATCAAGGAGTAAAAGCCCTGGGAGAAAATGTTGCCAACTATGAAATGATTTTTGGTAAAAACCAAAACAAAACAAAACAAACTTTTACTAATAAATAGACTTGGAAGACTACTCCAAAATCATGCAAATAAGGGAGGGAAAGGAGCAAAGCATTATTGTAAACAGTAAAAAGGGGGTGTTATATGGTAGAAAATTAACTGACTTTGGAGACAGCAAATGTGGGTTCAAATCCTGCCTCTGTCACTTCTTGTTATATGGGGATTAGTTATTTATCATTTCTGGGACTTGGTTTCATGAGTTGCAGAATTAGCTGTTTGGATGTGTTGGCCTCTAAGGTACTTTCTATCTATATATCTCTGGTCCAGAAAGTCAACAGAATACATGATTATGTGGCAAAATAGTGAGTAAATATGCTTCTCTTTAGAATGTATGTGATAAACAAATATTAAGTTTGTGATACCTTCCTTGCACCTGGGTTCAGAAAACATCCATGGACACCAAAGATTTCTACATTGTTCAGTCTTTAGTATAGAAACTAGAGACTGTGTTCCTATAAACAGAGGGTGTAGGTCCAGAGATTTAAAGTCACAGGTGACTTTAGTCAACAACCAGTTCAACCTACATATTTAAGAGAGAAAGAAGGCTAACATTGAAAGATATTAAATGACTTGCTTACATCGCAAAGGCAAGCAAAAGCCTATATTCAAAACAAGGTCCTTTGAGTCTAAATTCAACCCTTCTTCCACAATAACATACTCTCTTTGCTTTTGTTCAGTCATTTCAGTCATTTCCCACTCTTTGTGACCCAGTTTGGGGTTTTCTTGGCAAAAATACTAGAGCAGTTTGCCATTTACTTCTACAAATCATTTTACACATGAGGAACTAAGGCAAACAGGGTTAAGTTACTTGCCCAGAATCATAGAGCTAGTAAGTGCCTAAGGTTGGATTTGAACTCAGGAAGATGTCTTTCTGACTCTAGAGACAGTCCTCAATACACTGTACCACTTAGCTGCCCTTAAAATTATAGCTTTGACTATACAGATTTGTTTTATCCTCTCTGACTCTTCATGACCCCTTTTGGGGGTTTTCTTGTCTAGTATACTGCAGTGGCTTGTCAATTCCTTTTCCAGCTTATTTTACAAATAAGTAACTGAGACAAAAAGGGTTAAGTGACTTGCCCAGGGTCATGCAGCTATTACGTGTCAGATACCAGATTTGAACTCGGGTCTTCCTGACTCCAGACCTGGCAGTCTATCCACTGAGCCACCTAGCTGTTCCACACTCTCTTTAGTAGCTTGTTATCTAACAAGCATGATAAGAACTGACAACAAATTCACCCACATGCCTTATTGATAGGGTTTGGTCTCCTCTTCATTGAATTATGAAACAGATTTTGAGCTAAAAGGTATTTCTTTGCAAACATTATCTCAATAAACTCTTTTTACAGGTAAAAAAAACTGAGTCCCAGGGAGGTAAATTGAGCTTTTAGTTTATTTTAGTAGAAAGTGGAAGAGCTGGGACCTGGACCAAAGTTTTCTGAGTTTAAAATTCATCAAGGTGGCATATTGAATATAGAGCACTGATACTGGAAGTCAGGTAGACCTGAGTTCAGATCTTATCTCAAATATTTGATATATGACCCCGTATAGTTCATTTAACCACAGGCTGCTTAATTTTTCTCATCTATAAAAAGGGAGATAATAATAGCACCTATCTCTCTGGGTTTCTGAGGACTAAATAGGATAACATACATTATCTCTTTGAGTAACTTAAAACTTTATATAAATTCTAGCTCATACTGTATTATGAGTGATGTTTTTATAAGAAGAGTTGATCACCACTAGAACACAATAAAACTCTGAGATACATTACACATGACCGATAAGTTTTGAAGACGTGATGGGGAGTTTGAGTTAAGTTGGTGCTATGGGCAATTACCTGGGGATTCCTGGCCTTGATTTTTCACAATTGAAGAAGATGATGCAGTATGAAGGGAAAAGAAAGGCTTATTCATCATATAGTTACTGGAAGCTTGCAAGTTGCAGCAGTGTCTTCCACCAAAGCAAAGTGCCAAAAGTCACCTGCTTCAAAATTTTGCCTACACCAAGCCTTGTCATTCTACTCCAACTTTACTGATCATATGCAATAATGTAAGGGACTTTGTTATCTTGGAAATTCTATAAAATATTAATAATATTAGTAATGGGATCATTAAAATGATGGATAATTAATGGAAAGAGAGTAATCGGATCAGTCAGAAAACCTGGATTCAAATTCTAGCTCTTACATGTACTGCTTATTTGAATTTGGGAAGGTCATTTCTACATTTCAAGAATGAGAGCTTAAGTTCCACTATCTATGAGGCCCCTTTCATCTCAAAATCATATAATACCAAGTAGACAAATGACCAATTTAGTATAAATTGAAATCAGAGTAAAAAAAGTAAAAATATATGGATGTCAACAGGGATAGCAAAAGTATACTATTGCTAGAGAAATGATAATACCCAAAGAGTTAAAAAAATCTCCAATGGCCTATCAACTAAAGTATTTGAATAGGAAACTCTAACTTCTTTTATTCAGCTTTGTATTCTGAGGCATTGAAAACATATATTTTCTCCTAGAGTCATGGGGAGGATGTTACAGAGATTCCTTATTTTGCATTTACTTTTTTTCTGTTCATTATGTCCAATTTTGATAATTTCCTCCCATTTTGTTCTGGACATCTAGGGATTTCAGGTATTTTAGGAGACAAAGCAAAAGTCAGGAATAAAACTGTATTATTCATAATTACTGAGGATGGATCTTGCTTCATCTTAGAGAAGTGGTTTACTGCCAGTTATAAGCTTTTAAAACTGGTTAACCTCTAAGCACCACAGACCAAATCAATTAAGCTTGACGGGACAAGTCCAATAAAATATGGCTACAGTCTTAGGCCTCTTCCTTAGATACTTTTTTTTTTTTTTAGTGAGGCAATTGGGGTTAAGTGATTTGCCCAGGGTCACACAGCTAGTTAAGTATTAAGTGTCTGAGACTGGATTTGAACTCAGGTACTCCTGACTCCAGGGCCAGTGCTCTATCCACTGTGCCATCTAGCTGCCCCCATCAGATACTTTTTATTGAACACAGAAGAAAGTCCCACTTTTGATTCAATGATACAGGTGATAGCATTGACACCAAATGGCCCATACTGGATAATCACTTATGGAGTTGATTTTTTTTAATCTATCATGAAAAGAGTGGAGTGGTGCTGATGCAGAGATAAGGGGGAGGGAAAGAAGTATCTGTGGTGGTTCAAATTGATCATTGGTGTAGTTGCAACAAAATAAGTTGCAGTCCAATTCCCACCTTTGTTGTTATTGGGGATGCTAGCAAATGCTAGAGGAGAGTTGCCACAGAAAGAGAATCCTGAAGCCAGCATTTGGGGGTGCCTACTGTACTACATGGAACTGTGGACAACTGAAACCACCAAGTACTACCAGGACTATGAAGAGAGAAAATATTTCCCAGAGAGCTCCCCAGATGTCAATGCCCTTGGGCAAAAATCTCTTCAACCCATCTTAGTTATGGTTGTGCTACTTATAATGGTTGAACTCTCAGGTATTCTGAGAATGGCATAATGACATGTCATAGCACTGTATTCTGTCCCTTATTCTTACCCATAAGCTTTCCTAGAAAACAATTCCTTCTCCCTTTTTCCTAATGTTGTTCCCATTTCTTTTTTTTTTCATACAGATCCTCAATTATGTGGTTTTGTCAGCACAAACCTGAACATGTACTTATTTATTTATATGTTTGTTTGTTTTTTGCTGGCCAATGCGGGTTAAGTGACTTGCCTAGGGTCACACAGCTAGTAAGTGTCAAGTGGCTGAGGCCCGAATTTGAACTCAGGTCCTCCTGAATCCAGGGCCGATGCTTTATCCACTGTGCCACCTTGCTGCCCCCAACATTTACTTTCTTTCTTTTTTTTTTTTTTAGTCAGGCAATTGGGGTTAAGTGACTTGCCCAAGGTCACACAGCTAGTAAGTGTTAAGTGTCTGAGGCCGGATTTGAACTCAGGTACTCCTGATTCCAGGGCCAGTGCTCTATCCACTGCGCCACCTAGCTGCCCCAACATTTACTTTCAACTAAGCTTTATGGAATGGAATAACTTGTTCTGTATAGCTCTAAATGGCAGAAGCAATGAGTAGATGTTTCAAAGAAAAAATGTAAGCTCAATGTCAGGAAAATATTCCTAACAATTACAGATATTCAGGAGTAGAATGGGCTGCCTTGAGAGGTGGTGGACTTCCCCCCTCATTGGAGGTCTTCAATCAGAAGCAGGATGACTGATTATCAAGTATGTTATTAAGGATTCTATTAGACCATCGAAGTCCCTTCCAGCTCTAGATTCTGTAATTTTATAATTTAGTTCCTTAAGAAATGAAGACTGTAAATTTTTTTTCTAGAAAAGACTAAAGGACAGAAGATGAGGGTGATATGCACTTGCACTATACTTTCCTTTGTTTTGATTTAAAGAAAAGAAAGGCAGGTCTGCAACTAAGAAGCCTATGCACCACAGGTAGCATCTGGCAGGAAAATGGTGGGCTGTTTTTGACAGTACATCATTTGCTCTCAGTTTCAAACATGCTCAGCAGTGACCTGAAAATTCTCTCTTCACCAAAATTTTTCCTTTGTCATACTCCATGGGAAAATTATGTTGGCTATGTTCAAAAGCATTTCTGTGATAACTATGATGCTGTCATTGACTTGATGTCTCCACTTGAATGGGTGTAGGTTCAGAAAAAATGAGAGAAGTCAGAAGTCAGATCTCTGATATTGCAAAGGGATAACAAGTCAGGTTTAAAGGGATAAAATAACTAGAAGTAAAATATATGTCTGAGTTGATGGGCAAAGTTCGGCAAAGGAGTCAAACATTCATATAATGATATGCTTGCTACTACCTCTTCTTAGTCATTATATTTCTTTTATTGTCATCCTAAGGATGATACAACCCAAAGAATTGAAGTCTAATAATTGGTTATGATATGGGATACAAACTCTATAATTTATATTTACTGATTCTATTCCAACCCTGAAGAATAACATACCAGAAACTTTTATTTCAATTGAATTCTACTGTACCAAAATTTATTACATACCTACTATATAAATACCTCTGTCTTGAGATATAAGGAAGGTTTTAAAAAAGTAAAAAAGTGGGGGCAGCTAGGTGGTGCAGTGACTAAAGCACTGGCCCTGAATTCAGGAGGACCTGAGTTCAAATCTGGCCTCAGATACTTACTTGATACTTACTACCTGTGTGATCCTGGGCAAGTCACTTAACCCCCATTGCCCTGGAAATAAAATCCTCAAAAAAGTAAAAAGTGTTTAGTAAGACAGAATCTTTTTCCCCATAGAGCTCATAGTCTAGTATGGAAATACAGCAATAGAGAAACAACAATACAAAGTAATACTTGAAGTATCCATTAGAAAGGAGCAACTGATGTGTAGATTAGGAAGGGAAAGTTTACTACTTATTATAAGCATTAGGGAACACTTTATGAAAGAGGTGACATTGGTTACTATTTAAAGAAAGGGTAAAAATTCAATAAGTGAAGGGAGAGTATTCATGCTCGTGCATGGGGAGCATCCTAAGAGGAGGCATGTTGGTAGAAAAACATACCATATTCAAGGTTATAGGAGATAACCACACTTGACTGGAACATAGAGAATATAGAGGAGACAGTATACAGTAAGGGTAGAGAAGTTAGCACAGTGCTAGATGGCAGAGGACCTCAAATATCAGGAAAAATATTTTAAATTTTACTTGATAGAATTTAGGGAGTCACTGAATTATTGAGCAGGTGAGTGCAATAACTCAAGCTTCAAAATGGAAAGATAAACCTGGCAGCAGAGGCAAAAGAGAAACTGTAGAAGTAGGAAGACCTACAGGTGATCCTTCCAATAGTCCACCTTGTGGGTAAAGTGAACCTATACTAGGGTGGTGATAATAAAATGAAAAAAACAGGAAACAGAACTATTAAGGATCTTTTAAAAAAGTGTCATTAGTGCTCTTGTCAGAATCAATAACAAAAATTGGGGAAAAGAGGCAGGATGACAAATCTCAAGTTTGGAAGGAACCTCAGAAACCTTGTTGTTCAACCTATGCCTTAAAACAAAGATCCATACCCAGCAGATTGTTCATTCATACTTTTCTTGAATAACCATAAAAAGATGAACTGATATATATATATATATGCACATATATGTGTGTATACATGTATATATAATATTAGATAATAATAGATATATAGAAAATATGCACACACATATAAATGTATGTACATGCAGATATATACATACATACATACATACACACATCTAAGGTCAAATAAAAAGATTCTTATCCTTCTCTCAAATTACAGTTTTTCAAGTATTTAAAGACCATTACCATATAGCAGTGTACTCTGAGTTTTTTATTCTATAAGCTAAGCATTTCAGTTTCTTTCATCTACTCCTTATAGGGCTTGCACTTATATTCCTTTACTATTTTGGTTTTCTCCATTTAGATACTTTCTTACTGTGTTAATGCTCTAGAACTGAGCACAATATTCCTGATGAATGAACAATACCAGGGAATATTTGGGAATATGTCATAGGAAAACTTTTTTATATTAATACCGGGACATTCTGAACACAAATGGTAATAAGCCTTAATTCCTTCATCATTCATTTTATTCATCTTATGGTAAGTTTATCAATTAGTCTGTCATCTATGATTTTGAAAAAAAAATCTCTGGGAAACTTAATTTACAAAGATAGTCCCTAGTATGTATGCATTAAGAGATGAACAATTCAAGCCTTATCTTCAGGAATAGAAGTTATCTATTTAGTTTCTGTTTATCAGAATATAAACAGAAAACATTGACTAATTATCCATAGGATTATACTATTTTTGTTTCTGTGTGAAGAGAGAAGATTGTGTTGGGTCAGGCGAGGGTCATCAACTAGAAAAAGCAGGAAAAGGTTAAATAGACCTTGTAGCCGAGGGGCTTTTAAGTGTGTGTGTGTGTGTGTGTGTGTGTGTGTGTGAGATGGGGTCCATTAGCAGTCTGATGAAGACTATGGTTCACTTTTCAGAATAATGACTTTTAAATGCAAAAAATAACATATGTAAAATTATAAAGGAAATCAATTATGTTGAACTAAAGAAGCAATTTTTTGCTCATTGATATTCATGAACCACTTGAAATCTATCCCTTTCAAATCCATGGTCCCCAAAATAAAAACTGATCTATTCTTATTCCTTCTTTTTATAGAAGCCTAAAGATGTATAGTGACTATTCAGGTTCAAAGTACTGGTTATTTTGAAAGCAAAGACTGAAACTCAGTCACTGGATTTCCTATGGTGTACTTTCCTCTATACATATTGTGCAAATAAATAAATATATATATATATATATATATATATATATATATACATATATATATACACATACACATGCAATACACATACACACACATGCACATACACATATATTTATACATACATTTTTTTTTGATAGGAAGGAAAAGTAAAACCCCCATCTTGGTTATTATAGGCCCATTCATAAATGGATACAAAAAAATGATTAGATAATTCTGTTGTTATGGTGTTGTTATGGTGCTGGTATTTTGTTTTGTTTTGCCACTATATTTCATACCTTGCACATTTCAAACAAATATTAATAGCATTTTTACATAAATGTATTTACATTTTGTTATTCCATATGTGGCCTATATTCAGTCCCTATTGAATACAACTAGATCACTAGATTAATTCTATAATATTGTTGTTAGCTACATACTTATTCATATTTCCAGATGCCACTACTTGTTTTGGTGTGATATTTTTGTACCTGTGTCTTCAAACTATCTTATCTCCTGGAAGGTTCTACCAGGTGCACTTCTGGTTGTTCTGTTTGCTTTATTGGCTTTTTGATGAGTAAAATCTAATATTTGGTCACTTTATTCCTGTTCCAATTGTAGGGAAAACTTGCTAGGGTTTACTTATAAATTAGAAGCTTTAGCACCAAGTTTGGCATTAAGCAATTACTAGTGAATAAGAGAAAACCTGGGTTAGAAAGACAGGAAAAGACCTATCTAACCTTGTGTCCTCCAATTCACCCACCAATAGCCTGTTCAGGAACTGAACTGAGAGAGGCAACAGCACTTCCAGCCTCACCCAAAAGAGGTCATCCTTACACACTGCTTCAAGCTGATTGGTTAGCATCACCCAAATCCATTGGTTCACTGGACTTGAGTGTGGTCTCATTGTTGAGTTCAAAGTCCTCAGCTTCTAAGAACTATATGCTCTTGAGGGCTGGCCAGGTGTGGTTTCAATTTAATTAACTTTAAAGAAGTCAATCACTCTCAGTCAGTCTATTTTAAAAAATATATATCAATTAATTTTGTTAAATATTTCCAACTTCCATGTAAAAATGTTTACATTTATCTTTCTAATTATAGAGTACTAAATTACTTCTCCTGTCCCTCCTACAACCCTTGATAAGGTAAATAGCACATCAATTATTCATGTGAAGTTATGTAGATTATATTTCCATATTATTCATGTTGAAAAGAAAACATAAAAAGACAACAAAAATAAAGTAAAAAATGTATGCTTCAACCTGCACTTAGAATTCATCAGGCAGGTAGCATTTTTCAACATATATCCTTTGAAATTGTCTTTCAACATGGGTCCTTTGGAATTATCTTGGATCATTATCATGATCAGAGTACCTAAGTCTTTCACAGTTTATCATCATTATAATATTGCTGTTATTGTGAATAATGGTCTCCTAGTTCTGCTCATTTCACTTTGCATGAGTTAATATAAGACTTCCCAGGTTTTTTCAACCATCCTGCTCATCATTTCTTATAGCAAAATAGTATTATATGACAATCATAAACCACAGTTTGTTCAGTCATTTCCCAATTAATGGGGATTCCCTCGATTACTAATTTATTGTCATACAAAAAAGAGGAGCTATGAATATTTTTATACAAACATTTACTTGTCCCTTTTCTCTGATCTTTTTGGGATAAAGATCTATTCATGGTATTGTGGGATCAAAAGGTAAAAGCTGTTCTCCAGAATGGATGGACAAGTTCACAACTCTAACAACAGTGCATTAGTATCCCTATTTTTCCACTTGCCCTCTCATATTTATCATTCTCTTTTTCTGTGATGTTAGCCAATCTGAAAAGTGTGAAGTGGTATCTCAGAGTTGTTTCAATTTGCATTTCTCTAATCATTAGTTATTTAGAAGGTTTTTTATGCGACAATTAATAACTCTGATTTCTTCTGAAAATCACCTATTCATATCCATCCACAATTTATCAACTGGGACAAGGCTTCTATAGTTATAAATTTTCATTCAGGACCCTATATATGTAAGAAACAAAACTTTTATCAGAATAAATTATGGGGTACATTTCTCCCCACTTCACTGCTTTGTTTCTAACTTTGTCTGCATTAATTTTGTTTGTGTAGTCTCTTTCTGGTCTAGCTACCCTACTCCCTATTTAAAGTCACACAGTTGATGGCTCAGGGAATCTATGGTACTGGTGGTTGTGTTATTGTGCCAATTAGCTCAAAGGAAAAACATTTGATGAAAGGAATTTGTTATTCTCCTTGTATGAACAGGTTTTTTTGCTGGGAAAGTTGTTTTTCTAGAATTCTTGCATGTGCTACTATATAGAGGACATGGTGTAGACCTTTGACCATGGTCTCCATTATCTCTAGTTTCAAGCTGAAATTAAATCTTCTTCTGGGCTACTGCTATGTACTTTCAGAAAACCAACAACTACAAAAACAGGACAATGTTAAAATAATTCTAAAAACAGAATAAAGTTTAAAAGAGGTACTTGGAGGGCAGAGTCACAATGGTGGGGTAAAGGCAGAGATTGGCATGAGTGCTCCCAAATTCCCATCCAAACAATTTTTAAGAATAACAACTCAAAACAAATTGTACATCTGCAGAACCAACACAAAAGCAGGGTGAAACATTTCTCCAACCCGACAACTTAGAAAATCAGTATAAAAGGTCGGTCTCACTGTGGTGAGAGTGGAACACAGTCCAGTGCAGGAAGTGCCCAGCAAGCCAGAAAGAGGCCATGCCCAGCAAGTCAGCCCAGGTGTTGGGGAAATCACCAAAACTACCTGGGGTTACCAGGTATTTGCTCTACCTGCCCTAAGGGGCATCATAGGAAAGAATTGCTGGTTTCATGCTTGATTAAGGCAATAGTATGGACTTGAGTATAGGAATAAATGGAGCTTTTCTTAAAATGATAAGCAGTATCAACCTAAAACCATCAGCAAACATTATTTGTAATGGGGATAAATTAGAGGCATTTGCAATAACATTAGGGGGTGAAAAAAGGACATACATTATCATCTCTATTATTTAATATTACACTGGAAATTTTAACTTTTGCAATAAGAAAAGAAAAAGAAATTGAAGGAATTAGAATAGATATGGTGTAAACAAAACTATCTACCTTTACAGAGAATAGGATAGTATATTTAGAGAATCAACTAAAAAACTACTTGAAAAAATTAACTTTAGCAAAGATTCAGAATGTAAAACAAATCCACATAAATAATCAGCATTTCTATACAAGACCAACAAAGCTCAGTAGCAAGAGAAAGAAAGAGAAATTCCATTTAACTTAACTGTAGACAATGTAAAATATTTGGGAGTCTACCTGCCAAGACAAACCCAGGGACTATATCCATATATTTACAAAACACTTTCAGACAAATAAAATCAGATCTAAATAATTGGAAAAAATATCAATTGCTCATGGATAGGCCAATCTAATATAATAAAAATGACAATTGTACCTAAGTTAATTTACTTATTCAGTGTCATACCAATCAAACTACCTAAAATTATTTTATAGAGCTAGAAAAAATAATAACAAAATTCATCTGGAAGAACAAAAGATCAAGAATATCAAATAAACTAATAAAAAATGCACAGGAAGGTGGGCTAGCTGTGCCAAATCTGAAGCTTTAGCATAAAGTTACAGTCATCAAAATTATTTGGTACTAGATAAGAAATAGCATGGTAGATCAGTGAGTGAAAATGGTTAGGCACAGGAGGCACAGTAGTAAATGACTATAATAATTTATGGTTTGCAAAAAACAAAAACAAAACAAAAAAACAATAATCTATGGTTTCATAAACCCAAAGACTTCAGCCTCTGGGATAAGAACTCAGTATTTGTCAAAAACTGCTGGGAAAACTGGAAGATAGTATGGCAGAAAGTTGGCATTGACCAATATTTTATATTATAAAGCAAAATAAGGTCAAAATGGGTACATGATTTAGACATAAAGGGTGATACCATAGGCAAATTAGGATAGGAAAGAATCATTTACCTCTCAGATCTATGGAGAGGAAAATAATTTATGACCATACAAAAGACAGAGAATATTATGAAGTACAAAATGGATAATTTTTATTATATTAAATTAAAAAGGTTTTGCACAAACAGAAGCAATACAGCCAAAATTAGAAGGCAAGCAGAAAGCTAGGAATCATTTTTAATATCTAGCATTTCTGATAAAGAGATAATTTCTAAAATATATAGGGAACTATATCAAATTTATAAGAATGCAAGTTATTTTCCCATTTAGAAATGGTCAAGGGATACAAACAAGCAGTTTTCAGATGAAGAAATCAAAGCTATCTATTGCCATGTGAAAAACTGCTCTAAATCACTGTTGATTTGAGAAATGCAAATTAAAACAATTTTGGGGTATCACCTCATAATTACCAGACTGGCTAATATGACAAAAAAATAAAAAATACTAAATGTTGGAGAAGCTGTGGAAAAATTGGAACACTAATGCATTGTTGGTAGAGCTGTGTACTGATCCAACAATTCTAGAGAACAATTTGGAACAATGCCCCAAGGGCTATGGGACTGTGCATACCACTTGACCCAGTTATACCACTGCTAGGCATATATCTCAAAGAGATCATTAACAAGGGAAAAGAACCCACATGTACAAAAGTAGTTATAGCAGCTCTATTTGTAGTGGCACAGAATTGGAAATTGAGGGCATATCCATTAATTCGGGAATGGCTGAACATTTTGTACTACCTGAATGTAATGGAATACTAATTTGCTATAAGAAATGAACAGGCAGATTTCAGGAAACACTGGAAAAACTTAAGTGGGCTGATGCTGAGTGAAGTGAACAAAACCAGGAGAACATTATACACTGTAACAGAAACATTTTGGAATGATCAACTGTGATAGACTTTGCTCTTGTCAGCAAAACTATGATTCAAGAAAATTCCAAAGGACTTATGATTAGAAATGCTCTCCAAGTCCAGGAAAAAAAAGAACTGTGGAATCTGAATGCAGATTGAAAGATATTATTTCTATATTTTTGGTTTTATTTTTCTTTTTTGAGATTTTCCCCTTTTGTTCTGATTTTTTTTTACACCATGCCTAATGAAGAAATATATTAAATGTTACTGTACATATATAACAGATTGCTTTCAGTCTTGGGGAGGGGAGGTAGGTACGGAAGGAAAAATTTGGAACCTCAAATCGTATAGAAACAAATTTTGAATATTGTCTTTAGATGTAATTTAAAAAACTCAAATATTACAATTGAGAAAAAAATAGTGGAAATTTAAAGACACATATTACAACACTAAAAAGTTGCTGAATGAAGCACCCTACAGTCAGTGTGAACTAAAGGAAATATCTGTGAACCACCACATCAGCAGAATGAAGACTCCCACTAAAAATAAGAGGAAGGGGAGAAGACCGGCAGGTGTTTTCTTTTTTCTTTTCTTTTTTTTCTTTACAACAGAAACAGAAGCCCCAGCCCAAGCTCTTAAATACATACCCTTTTATCAATGTCTTTTACTTTAATTTCATGTGATTTAATTTCATACACAGGGACTCAATTGCAATAGCTTCCCTTACTCTCTCCTAACCCCCTGAATGCTTTAATAATTGCATCCCTGTGAGCTCCATAAAGGCAATTTTAACTTTTTTCTTTCTTTCTAGCTTTCTTTTTCTTTTTCTTTTCTTTCTTTTTTCTCTTTCCTTTCTTCATTCCTTCCTTTCCTTCCTTTCTTCCTTTCTTCATTCATTTCTTCTTCCCTCCCTTCCTCCTTTCCTCCTTTCCTTCCTTCCTCCTCTCCTTCTTTCCTTCCTTCCTCCCTTCCTCTCTCCTTCCTCCCTCCCTCCATCACACCCTTCACCGCCCCCTCCTTCCCTTTTCCTTTCTTTTTTTCTAGAGTTCAGCTCCTGACTCAAACACAGTTCTGTTACCAAATTCTGACCACTTAACCTTTCTTAGACTCAATTTCCTTGTATTTCAAATAAGGGGATTAGACTCAATGGTCTTCAGGTTTGTATATTTGTTCTCAGGTCCTCTTGACTACAGGACATTTTGCCCAGAGCCATCTAGTTTGCTTTCCTAGAACTTGGTGCTCTGCAAAAAATAGATATTTGAAACATTTTCACAGAGTTAATACAACGGAAAAAAAAAAACATCAAATTTTTGATTGGCTTAATATTGGATGTGTGTTGATAAAACATACAATTTAGCTAGACAATATCCCAATTATCAATCTAATTAGCATATAGTCTTCACAAGCAGGTCTGTATTCAAGCAAATGTCATGTTTCCCCTCATGACTACCCCCAGGGAAATGTACATGGTTCCAGGTTTAACATGAAAGTAAACCTAGAGACTACTGAGGAACTCCAATGCAGCACATGTTGTTTTAAATTTCCCTACCTTTGTGTATTTGCACATAAAATCTCCAATTCTTAGAACAGACAAGAACAACAACATAAATGAGCGGGCAGAGAAAGCAGCAGATCATCAAAAACTTCTTAGGGAGAAACGTAGACCAGAATACACCCTCAGAAGAAGATAATAACAAAGTCAAAGCTCTAACATCCAAAGCTTACAAGAAAAATATGAATTGGCCTCAGGCCATGGAAGCACTCAAAAGGGACTTTGAAGAGAAAGTAGGAGAGATAGAAGGAAGACTTAGAAAGGTGGAGGAAAAAATGGAAAGAAAAATGAGAGTGATGCAGGAAAGTTGTGAGAAAAATGTCAACAGCTTGAAAAGCCAAATGGAAAAAAAAAAGAAGATACAAAAGCTCTCTCAAGAAAATAATTGCCTAAGAATTAGGATTGAACAAATGGAAGCTAGTGACTTTATGAGAAACTAAGAAACAGGAAAGCAAATCCAAATGAATTAAAAGTAGAAGGCAATATGAATTATCTCCTTGAAAAAACAGCTGACCTGGAAAACAGATCCAGGAGAGATAATTTGAAAATCATTGGACTACCTGAAACCATGACCAAATAAGAAGTTAGACAACATCCTCCAAGAGATTGTCAGGGAAAATTGCCCTGATATTCTAGAAGCAGAAGGTAAAATAGAAATTAAAGCAATCCACTGGGCCAGTTAGATGGAACAGTGGATAAAGCACTGGCCCTGGATTCAGGAGGACCTGAGTTCAAATCCAGCCTCAGACACTTGACACTTACTATCTTTGTGATCTTGGGCAAGTCACTTAACCCTCATTGCCCCAGAAAAAAAAGAAAACAAAAAAAAACAATCCATCAATAACCTTATGAAAGAGATCCCCAAAGGAAAACCTCCAGTAATATTATAGAAAAATTCCAGAGCTCCTAGGTCAAGGAGGAAATATTTATTGCAAGTAGCTAGAAAAAAGGGAATTCAAATACTGTGGAGCTACAGTAAGGATAAAACAAGATCTAGCAGCATCTCCATTAAAAGAATAAAAGGAATAGAATATGATATTCCAGAGGGCAAAGGAACTGGGACTAGAGCCAAGAATCACCTACCCAGCAAACTCTGTATAATCTTTTAGGGAGAAAAATGGGACTTCAATGAAAAAGAGTACTTTCAGGTAATTGTGATGAAAAGACCTAAACTGAATATAAAATTTGACTTTCAAATACAAGATGCTAGAGAAGCATAAAAAGGTAAACAGGAAAAAGAAATTATGAGGTATATAAATAGATTAAACTGTTTAAATTCCTACATGGGAAGATAATACTAAGTTCTTTCTCGGTATTAGGGCAGCTGAAAGGAATATACTTAGAGAGCACAGGTGTGAACTGAATATGAAGGGATGATATCTGAAAAGCATTTTTTTGTTTATCCTTGGTTTTTGTGGAGCAGGCAAGGTGGGGTGGCTTATGTCTGGGGGAGGTATGTGAGCTCAGGGTCTCTTGGGTCCAGGGCTGGTGCTTTGTCCACTGTGTCACCTAACTTCCCCATGATGACATCTTAAAAATAAAGTTAAGAGGTAAGAGGAATGCACTGGAAGAAAGGGAAATGGAGAGGTGGATTAGGGAAAAGTAGTTCACATAAAAGATATAAGAAAAAGCTTATGGAGTAGCGGGGAATAGAGGGAAGGAGTTGGGGAGTGAATGAACCTAACTCTCATCAGAATTGGCTCAAAGAGAGAATAATTTAAACACTCAAGAGGGGATAGCATTATACCTTGCCCTGTGGGAAAGTAGAAAAAAGGGGATGGGGGGGGGGTGATAGGCAATGGAAGGATGAGCAGATTGGGGGAGGGGCAGTAAGAAGCAAAAGACTTTCAAGGAGGGATATGGTGAAGGAAGATAGATAATAGAGGAAATATCAAAGGGGAGGGATTAAGATGGAGGGTAATACAGCTAACAATAGTAACTGTGAAAGAAATGATGAGCAGGATGCTATCAGAAGGACATATGGAAAATACAAACCATCAAGAGAGATAGAATTGATGGTATCTGAGTACAGATTGAAGTAAAATTTTATGTTAGCTCCTCTTTCTAGAGGTATTTTGTCTATTTTCTTTTACAACCTGACTGAAGAGAAGATGTTTTGCATAATTGCACATGATGAGCAGGGGGAGTTCGGAAAGACCTGGAAGGACTTACATGAACTGATGCTAACTGAGAGGAGCAGACCCAGGACAACATTGTATACAGTAACAGAAGCATTGTGTGATGAATAATGGTGACAGACTTGGCCCTTTTGAGTAATGCAATGGTCCAAAACAATTTTAAAGAACTTCATAACAGAAAATGTTCTCAACATCCAGAAAAAAGAACTGTGGTTTAGGAATGCAAATTGAACCATACTGTTTCTACATTTGCGCTGTTTTTTTTATTCTTTTTGTGATGTATTTCCCTTGTGCTCTGATTCTTCTGTCACAATATTACTAATGCAGAAATATGTTTAATGTGATTGCACATATATAACCTATGTTAGATTGCTTCTTGTCCTGGGGAGGAGGGAGGGAAGGGAGGGTGGGAAAAAATTTGGAACTCAAGATCCTATGAAAACAAATGTTGAAAACTATCCTCATATGTAAATGGAAAATAAGAAAAGACTAAACAAAAAAATTAAAATTTAAAAAGATCAGAAAGATCACATTCCACATTCTAAGTGGTTATACTGAAATTATCTTTAGGCCACCGAAAGTGGTGGCACTGGATAAGTAGCTACTCATCCTGTACATTTTTTTTCAACATCAATTTGCATTTATAATGTGACCCTCAAGACTTGTGTGCACATTAATAGGTAAAGAGATTGGAACTGTGATTTACCTTCAATAGGGACCATTTAGTTGAGAAAATTCACATCAACCTCACATCTAATAGTCTTGTTTAGAACACCACAAGGTAAAGTAACTTTCCCATGGTCACACAGTGTTTGTCAGATACAAGTTCTGAATCCAGGTGTTCTTGGAATTGAAGTAAGTCCCTCTACTGACACTTAACTATACTGCCATGCTGAAAACATACACACCGATGTGTATGTAAATTATGTATAATTTAAATAAAATTTAAATGCCTATGTATTTGCAAATAAATAGCTATATTTACATATATGTTCATATATACACATATGAATATATCTATATGTGTTCAAATAGGATGTTTCCTCCATTTTAATTAAACTATCAGAGACAAGGTGTCTTTTTTCTTTGATGATAGTGTCTCCTAATATTTTGACTTTAAATTTGTTACTGAATTTCTCTGTCATGTAACATAATAAAAATAAGGATTTATTCAGAGGAGGTTTAAGATGATTAATCAACAATGAATCAATCTTTGCACTGCGTTCATCCCCACCCCTATTTACTAATTTGACAAATTTGTATATTTCATTTCCAGATAATATTGTGTATAGTACTCTTGAATCAGTCATTAATAAAATCAAACAAGGAGTGACTTTAGGGGCAAGATGATTCCACAATGTTGCAGCAGAAAAACAGGGATATGATATCCCTTCTCTTCTGTTGGCTAATTGTACATGCATTTCTACAAATATTAAGTGCCTGGTACTAAAGCATCATACCTGGGGAAGAAAGGAAGATTAAGAAAAAGACATGGTCTTTGTCTTCAAGAAGTTTACAATTTCTGGATTTGCTCATTTGTTCTCTATGTATGCATTAAAATAATTCCATCTCCTCAGAATGCACCTCATTTGTTTTGTGAAAATCAGATAAATGGCTTCCAAAGGTCAATATTCCACTTTAATATCTTTGTTTTAAAGCATATTATAATTAAGGGATATAATTGTCTACATTATTATTGTTATTAATTAATTCTCAATGTCTGTGAGTGCTAATGCTTAGTCATATGTTTTTAGAAAGGAGGTACTATTTTTAACATATTATTTGAAATGTTAACAAATTAATTTCACACTTGTTTTTTGAAAAGTTTAGCTGCATGGGCAGCAGACCTCCCATTGAGAACATATTGCAAAACAAGTATATTAGTACACCAGGGAGTATAAGACACAGGCATAAGACAAGGGGAAATCATAGTGAAGGGGAAGGGGGATTAATCATTGTTATTTATGTACCTTCATGAATCACCTACATTTTGATAGTATTTATATAACACTACCCTTAAATCGAATTAGAAATTTTTACAGATAACCAGGGAATAGAAAAAAGATATCCTAGAAGGAGAAGCTAGTGTACATATAGGGGTAAATAACTGCATACAGTTTAAAGGGTCTCACTTTCTCTGATACTGATATGATCAAGAGAATAGAAAATTCATCAGTGGTTGTTAAGAATGCAACTGTTGGGCAGCTAGGTGGCACAGTGGATAGAGCACTGGCCCTGGAGTCAGGAGTACCTAAGTTCAAATCCAGCCTCAGACACTTAAACACTTACTAGCTGTGTGACCCTGGGCAAGTCACTTAACCCCAATTGCCTCACTAAAAAAAAAAAAATGCAACTGTTCCTGCCCTGAGATGCTATAGAGTACAGTGGAAAGAGCAATGCCTTTGGAGTCCTGGGTTCAAATCATTCCTCTGAAACTCACTATTGTATTTGTAGAAAATAAGAGGTTTCATTTAACCTCTCCAGGTCTGTTTCATCGTTTATTAAATTTGGGGCAAGGGCTTATTAAATAAATGAGGTCTCTTCCAGCAACAGCTATATGAACCTTCTGACAGAGTTAAGCCCACCTGACCCTTTTCTATATTCTGTGGTTAAGACCTTCCAAATAGTTGAGGTTCGTATAATGGATTTTACCCAGGATAACATTTAAGATAGGGGAATATAATCTATGGTGTAGTGGTAAAGGAACTGGAATCAGGCATTCGAGGTGTTTGGTTCAAATACCAACCTGATATCTGGACTTTGTGTAACTGTGGTAAAGTCAGACCAAGAGAAGATACACACACTCATATGAGTGAGCAAGCTTCTTTTGGTCTCAATTTCATCATCTATAAAAATCAAGAAGCGGGGCAGCTAGGTGGCACAGTGGATAGAGCACCAGCCCTGGAGTCAGGAGGACCTGAGTTCAAATATGGCCTCAGACACTTAACACTTACTAGCTGTGTGACCCTGGGAAAGTCACTTAAGCCCAATTGCCTCACAAAAAAAAATCAAAGGGACTTCTAGTGTATTATCATGATCATATCAAAATGGCTTACATATGTAATATTTTATTTGATCCTCGCAACACGCCTGTATGTTAGGTGTTATTAGTACCCCATTTTGGATATGAGGAAATCCAGACTAAAAGAGTAAATGATTTTCTCAAGGATCCTGCCAGGATGGGGAAGTGGTTCACATGGCCTACTCCACCCAGGCCAGATCAGGCATGGTTCACTTTACTCCTTTCCCATCTTTTTTTTTTTTTTTTTTTTACGGGGCAATGGGGTTAAGTGACTTGTCCAGGGTCACACAGCCAGTAAGTGTCAAGTGTCTGAGGCTGGATTTGAACTCAGGAACTGCTGAATCCAGGGCCGGTGCTTTATCCACTGTGTCACCTAGCCGCCCCCTTTCCCATCTTTTTGCCAGCAACCTTGTCATTACACACTTTCCCCCATCTCTCCCTTTTCCATTTCTAGTGACACAACCCAATCAAAACTGCCATTACTACTTGAAATGATTTGCCTACCTACTTCCCTATAGATCCACTCACAATCCCAGTAACTTTACAAGTCAAATTATCCATACCTGCCCAACATTCTCTCATATATGTTCTTTTCCCCCATTAAAATGTAAGATCGTTGAGGGCAGGAGATGTCTTTGCTATTAAATTTGCATCTATCTTACTTAGAATAGCTTGACATATTTTGAGCATGTAATAAATGTTTTCGTTCATTCACACATCCTCATTAGACAGTAAACTTTTTGAGGGTTTGGAGGGGTGGAAGGGAAAAGGAAACTATGCCATGTTTTATTTTTATATCCCCCAAATTAGTACTTTGCACATTTTAAGAGTTTAACAAATATTTGGAACTAAATTGAACTGAAAATAATTGGTTTATAGATATACTACTTTGTAATAAGGCCATATCACAAATCATAATATTTAACACATAGAAAGCTACTGATTCCTCATGAAATTTCACTGTCTTGTCCTTTTTTGCCTCCTGTTCCCTGGAAATACATTTTCTTCCATTATTTATGCCCATGTGAATAAAAGCCACTAATTTAATAAAGATACCTTCTAATATGAGTGTCACTTAAGTTCTTGGACACCTGGAATAAAGAATTAAAATGGTCTTTGCTTCATTTGTAAAACCTGACAACCTAATTTGCGATATTGTGGCTATTTAATTAACAAGAAGAGAACCAACCCTTCAACATTTAAAAATGTCCTGTAATTTGTTCACTTCTAGAGAGCAGAATGAAATGTCAGATTATTTTTAGAATAACAGTCAAGATTGTCATGACTTTCCCCCCCATTCTTTTCCTAAGAAAAATTTGGCAATATTAGATTACCACACAATAGATCTAGTATAAACTGCCTATGCCAATAATTTGGACTTATATAGTTTCAGAGTTTAAAGGGACCTCAATGAGCATTTGCCCCTACAACATTTACAACAGCAACCACCCTGTGTTTTCTTGGAGACTTTCTGTTTTGGGAAACTCACTATGTCTTACAGTCCTTTCCACTTTTCAATGTTTCTAATAGTTAGGAATGTTTTCTGCATGTAACTTAAGATTATGCCTATCTACAATTTCTACCCATTGCTCCTAAACCTCCCTCCCCCACCACTTGCCCAGGGCCAAGCAAAACACGTGAGAGATTATTAGTTATTTATATCTATCAAATAACTCCACTAAATCTTCTCTTATCTATGGACTCTAATCTCTGAGGATGCTCATCCCAACTCCTACTCTTACAGACAATTTATGTGTTCAGAGCTTGCATATATGCCCCACTTAGGTTTCTAGGGGTATCTCCTAAAATGTTAGCAATGTTTCTATGATCTATTAGTGCTAGTCCTCACTGGAATATTTCCCATCAAGATTATAAATCAAGAATCAATTTAGATAGCATATCTTAAGTAGCTTTTCAAAAGGGATATTTATCCAGATGGTGTAATAGAAGAATTAGTACAAAAACATTCCCTTCCAAATGTCAGTGAGACACTCTTGCAGAAATATAAAGTCCAGGGGAAATTGAGTTCAAGTATAGAGAGCACATGTGGAAAGCATATGGGAGTAATTCTTCATTTCTGGAAGTCATTTTTTCCTATTCATGGGGCACTCAAGTAACTCTCCTTATACAAGGTGCAGTTTCTTTGAAGGGCTCATTGGAGAGCTGTGAGTCTAGTCTCCATTTTGCTGATACATGTACTGCTGTCATCTAATACAAGAATGCAGATAGAACACCAACAGGAAGATGAGAGTCTCTGTGTTTTTTAACAGGGATAAGGCTGGGATATTGATGGAAATATGGGAGGTTCAATATTCTATATACCCTTCAAATATTATAAATTGAAATTTCATAATGTTTAATCTCTGATTAAAGGGAGCATGGGGAAGAAGATCTGACTAAAGCTAAAGCAAGATTTCTCCTTCCATTCCAGGTGGTGCCTCTTCAGGTGTAGGTTAGAACACCATACTTGCTCCAATTTCTTGAATGGCCTCCTTTATCAACTTACTTGACAATATAAAGATAATTCCAAGAATGTAGTCAAGTTTGCTTAGGCTATCTAAACATGAGTCTATATTCTTGTGCAAAGGACATTACTGTTAAAAGATATTTTAATTCTAAGGACTATGATTGATTGGTTAGTTGATATATGTTCTCAACTGGTTAAAGCATCAAAGCTAAAGTCTGGTAAAGATATGGAGTGTTTTTGACCCCAACCTTACATCTATTTTTAGGCATTCTAAATACCCCAACATGTTTTCCTGTGCAGTGATTTTAAATTTCATTCCCATAATGCTCATCCCCTTTAGAAAAGCTGTACTTCATAATTTTCCTATAAATATGGTGCCCAGAATTTACTACAATACTCCAGACATGGTCTTTTCTGGTACACTGCAGGGGAGCTCTGATTTTCCCCATAATAGATATTGTGCTTTTACTACTGCCATTTTGTCAAAGAGATAAGAGTTGTTTGCTGAAAATTGGGCTGTGCTCCTTCAGCAGGAAAAGTAGTATGCTTGGGAAATGGAGTGGCCATTCTGGTTATTGCTCTGGGAGTTATTTGATAATAGCAAAGGTTGTGAAATACACCTGTTTAACCTCCAGCAACAGGAGCAGAAAAATCCAAATTGGAATCGACAGAAAGACTTTGCATAGCAATTCTCTATTTTCTCTTTCAGCCCCTTTTATCTAACTCCAGGAACATATTGGATATTCATTAAGGGAAAACTTACCTGCAAAGTCTTTGGAAGGATGAGCCAAAGGACGAGACTCTTGGTTGAGTCAGCAAATGAAAATGTTGACAAACAGAAGTGAATGTGATTTTACCAAGCTATTGAAGTCACACTGTTTGTCTGACAACGTATGGCACCCAGAACCTGTTACCCCTTCCCTAATGCCAGGGTTCATTATTGTTTATAAATAACTTTATATGAATCTGCATTGTACCCTCAAGTATAAATACGGGTTCACGTGCATGAAATATGATGTTGCTATTTCTTTAAGAAGTCTTTAATATAATCAATGAAAGGATAAATTTGAGTAAACTGAAATTTTCTTTCAAATGTGTTTTTATTTTTCTTTCCTTAATAGCACATTATTTTTTCAAATTACATGTAAAGAAAGTTTTCAACATTCATTTTTGTAAGATTTTTAGTTCTAAAATTTTCTCCATCCCTTCAATCTGCTCCCCCCACCCTGAGACAGCAAGAAATCTGATATAGGTTATATAGTACAATCCTGTTAAACATATTTCCATTTAATCATATTGTGAAAGAATAATCAGCACAAAAAGGAAAAATCACAAGAAAGAAAAGAAATGAAACAACAACAACAACAACAAATAAAGTGAAAATAGTATTCTTTAATCTGTGTTCAGACTCCATAGTTCTTTTTCTGGATGTAGAGAGCATTTTCCATAAGGAGCCTTTGGGAATTGCCTTGGATCATTCATTGTATTGCTGAGAAGAGCAAAGTCAATATTTCTGTTACCATGTACAATGTTTTCCTTGTTCTGCTCACTTCATTTAGCATCAGTTCATGTAAGTCTTTCTTTGTTTATCTGAAATCCATCTGCCATCATTTCTTTTTTTGTTTGTTTTCTGGAGTGCAATGAGGGTTAAGTGACTCTCCCAGGGTCACACAGCTAGTAACTGTCAACTGTCTGAGGCTGGATTTGAACTCAGGTACTCCTGAATCCAAGGCCAGTGCTTTATCCACTGTGCCACCTTATTGCCCCCCTTTTTTCAGCACAAATTGCATTTTTTTTTAATTCAGCGAGGCAATTGGTGTTAAGTGACTTGCCCACGGTTACACAGCTAGTAAGTGTTAAGTGTCTGAGGTCGGATTTGAACTCAGGTACTCCTGACTCCAGGGCCGGTACTCTATCAACTGCACCACCTAGCTGCCCCTGCCATCATTTCTTGTAGAACAATAGTACTCCGTCATATTCATACACCAATATTTATCTTTTTTTTGTGTCATTTTAGCCAATCTGATAGGTATGAGGTGGTACCTCAAGAGTTGTTTTAATTTGTATTTCTCTAATCAGTAATGATTTAGAACATTTTTATATAACTATAGACAGCTTTAATTTCTTCATCTGAAAACTACCTATTCAAATCTTTTGACCATTTTTCATTTTGGGAATAATTTGTTTTGTTATAAATTTGATTAATTTTTCTGCATACTTGAGAATTGACTCAGTTTCCTCAGATATAAAATATGTATAAGAACATTTGCACATATTACCTTAAATTGTTTAGAAAGATCCAAGGAAATAATATATTTTCAGGATCAGGAAAACTTAAGGTTCTATAAAATATAAACTATCTAAAAAACCATCTAACAATAGAACGTATTTCCCCAGGCGATAATGAAGTAATGAAAATTACTCTGAAATCAAGGAAGTAAAAATGGGGTGGCTGTATGTCATGGATGTTTTAAAGGTAACTCTTGGCTGGGAGGGGGGATTTGGATCATAAATCTAGACTTAGAGGGGACTTCACAGGTCGTCCAATCCAAATGCCTCATTTTACCAATGAGAAAACCAAAGTCCAAGAATGATCAGTGAAATATCAGAGGTGAGATTTGAATCAAGGCCCTTTGACTAAAATTCAGTGCTCTCTCCATTGCACTACACTTTTAAATCTCCTTCCCTTTCCACCCTCTCTCTGCTGAAATTCTGTGATTCTAATAATCTCTTATAGTTGTATGTATGTATACATACAAATATGTAATATATTGTGTGTAATATACATGTATATTATATTTATATATGTAAATGCTTATGGTTAGAAGTATATATGTGTATATGTATGTGTGCATATATGCACAGAGAAATATATGGTGGGTGGACTGTACCAGTTTATGGGATATTTTACCAAAAACTTTCTCAGGTATTTTAACTGCATCAGGATATTATGTCTTAAGGCCTTAGCTGGAATTTGTTCAAAGTTAATCAATCAGCATGACACAAAGGGAGGGAAAATGGGAATGCCTATTATTATACAAAAATAAAAACAACAACACAAAAAGTTCTTCAAAAGCTATAGATTTGGGAATTCATGGCATACTGAACAGTGAGAAGGCAATTTATTGCAATAATTAGCATAACAGTTATAGAAAACTAAGAATCTCAATTTTAGCAAGTATAAAGGATACTAAGGGAATATCCCAATGACCTGCAGAGACTGTACAATGTTTCTTTCAGTGCCAATTAACACCCACACATCCATAAAACACAGATTTTCTCAAGGCTAGAAAATATGAAAAGACTAGGGGGGATCACCTTTCTATTATAACTTGTCAGGATAATGATATGTTCCTTGAAATAATAGAATAAAACCTTCCATAGAAAAAGAAAGAAGAATTTGAAGAGGTAGAGAAACATTTTGACCTGGGTGTGAAGGATGGAAGCTAGAAGATTGTGATATAAAGAAAGAGGGGAGAAAAATGATCACTGAACAATTAGAGGACAAAAAAGTTTTTTAATTCTTTCCAAAGAAGATAGAGGTGACTACTCAGGGACACGAAACAAATTTCTGAATTCCATAAAAGGATAAGGAGGATCCATAGCTCCTACCAAGTAGGAAAACATCTTGAATCAGCTATAGAAGAATAAATGAGTCCTAGTGATTGATGACTCCTTGATGATGTGCCTAAGGTATCCATATGTTGGCCTGATAAAAGTATTTGTGATACAGTTTCTCTTCCAAGGGTATAAACCAGTGAGCGACTGAGAGTCTCCTTAGACTTGTTAAAACCTAACTGTCATTAACCATCCCTCATAAACTACATGTTGAGAAATATCCCTTGAATAAGAAATCTATAATCATTGCTATTAAGGACTTCTATGGATCAGAAACTGTATTTTCTGTGTTGCAGTAGGTACCTTCTGCATCAGTTAAGAGCTAATCTTTCCTACAGCTTAGGTCTTTGTCCAGAAATCACAATCAAATTTCATATACCATTTTAAACCAACTATTCCATTTCCACAACACATTTTCTCTATTTCCAAATGTCAGCAAAGTTACTAATACCACCTGTGTCCCTCATGTCTTCACATTTTTGCTTAGGAATTCAAAATCTATACAAATGAATTTTAAGTTCCTTCTGGAAAAATATATTCCTTCTAGTAAGGACTACAAAAAGTGAGTGATGGGTTTTGATTATTTAAAGATGAATTGGTAATTATTATTAAGAGTCTACTTCAACTTATCAAGATTATATCATGTTATAGGGTCCTTATTCCTTTTTGCAGGGATCATTAGATGGGTATAAAAGGAATGTGCTATAGAAATCACATACCTGAATTTCATTAAAGCATTTGACAAAGTATCTTAAAATATCCTGCTAGACAAGATGGAGAAATGTGAGTTGCAAAATGGTATGATAGATTTGAGGAATGAAAGTCTTGGATGCATTCAGATAGGTTTATTCTATTTATTTCTTTTTAATAAATGACAGGTATCATGTTTATATATAATGTATATGTATGTGTGTGTATAATTGATGCCATCATGAACCAGCATAATCTATTTAATACTACACAAAATCTCTTGACCCATTGGTGCAAAATAATGATGATCATTTCATACCTTGCATAAAATGAAATCCATTCTTGTTCTTCATGGTAGGTCAGTTATAGTTCAGGACATTAATTTTTGATAGCTCCAAATCCCTCAAAAGTACTGTGCTCCCTAAGGGTCATTTTCTGTTTCTTAATCAATATCAGTTTCCACAGATCTGTTTCATATACTTTCTACCTCCACCAATAACAAAGAGTAAGAAGCACAGGTATAGCAGGGTGGTGCTGCAAAATTTGTGTCTGCTGACAGCCAATTCTGAGGTAGAAGTCAAAGAATTTCAGCTCTGCTTTTAGGTGTCAGTAGCCTAGATCTCAAATGAGCTTTCAGCCTTTTTATCATTTCTGGAAAGGTTTTCACTCATGGAAAGTTACCAGGAATGCATCTGTACAGCAGGCTGAACCCTGTTAATTTGTCTTCCTGTCTCACCACAGTAACAGCTTAGGTAATATTGACTTCTCAGCATGGAAACTAAAAAATTCAGTCACCAATTTTCTAATAGCTGAATAGCTGTGGTACATAATTATGTAATGTATTACAACAGAATCACAATGTCACTTCAGCGATAAAGGGCAAGGTTTCAATTACACATTGGCATATAACAGAATTGAATCAACTGGTCTGGTTTGTAAAAGGTGGATGAAAAAAATCTTTAATTGGTGCCCAAACATAGTTTAGATAGAGATTACATGTGTGTGTGTGTGTGTGTGTGTGTGTGTGTGTGAGAGAGAGAGAGAGAGAGAGAGAGAGAGAGAGAGAGAGAGAAAGAGAGAGAGAGAGAGAGAGAGAGAGAGAGAGAGAGAGAGAGAAAGAGAGAGAGAGAGAGAGAGAGAGAGAGAGAGAGAGAGAGAGAAAGAGAGAGAGAGAGAGAGAGAGAGAGAGAGAGAGAGAGAGAGAGAGAGAGAGAGAGAGAGAGAAAGGGAGAGACCACTATCACGTAGTTGCTCCTGACATCCTCAGGTCCTTGCCTTCCAAGCTTTTCTCTATTACTAAGTCAAGGGAATGTTTATTCATTTTTAAAAATCATTCTTTGCTTAAAGTATCTGCTCATTATCAAGCTGAGCTGGCTTGGGAATAATATCATGAAGTTTATTTGAAAGTGTTTGTGATCCCCTGGAAGAGAGATTACTGCCTCTGCCATCTCCCTTCATGCTTAAAGAGAATGACCTAAAAGTTTTCTGAACTATTAACATTACCCAGCAACACAAACACACACAACACACACATATACACATGTTTAAGATATCTTCAATGGCAGATGAAAATATTATCCAAGAGGTAAACTTAGAAGAAGAGTTAGCCCAAAATAAGTGCAAATAGAGCCTCCAAAGTAAGAAAAGTTAAGCTTTAAGAAAGTATAGAAAAGCTGGAATGAATAAAGCAAGATTTCTTAAATGGAGCTCTTGTGTTGGGGGGGGGGTGAAAAGAGAAGAGAATATTTAGAACAGAAGATAGGGGGAAAAATCCTAATTGATGCAATATGTAAAGAATTAATTGTTATTTGAGGTTTTATGCCTCCCTGCACACTGGCCCGGGGCTCCACAAACCACACGGTGCTCCACCCATTGGTTGTAGCTGTTGCCGCACTGGCAAGTCACATCATCACCACTCGCTGATGCCTGCATGGACCTGACAAAATTATAATGGTTGGAAGCCTAGTGAGGGCAGTCATGTGACTGTCAGAGCAGCCATCCCACTGGCTGGGGCTGTGTGAGGTTTTTCTGGGATTGGGGGAGGAGAATTGGCTCAAATAACTATTAATTCTTTACAAATAGTTGAAAGTGTTAAATGGAGCAAAGAAAACTCAATGACTCTGAAGCAACGTGATGTATTAAAACAAACTTGAAAGAGTGAAAATTGAGAATATTCTGTAAGGTATCTATTCTTGATGACACGACTTGGAAAACAGGTTGATATGAGATAATTTAAGAAGCAGTGGAGTCCCTGAAAAAGTGTGAACAAACATAGAATCTGTATACCATATGAAAGGAATTCAAAAAAGAAGACTTAACCAGATCTATTCAAGAAACAGGTGAATCTGAAAAAAAACTCTACAACACACCTACTGACAGGAAAATTCAATTGAAAAACCCAGGAAATTTATATCTAAATCCTGAGCTTTCAGGTAAAAGAATAATTACTGAAAATATAAAAGAAGACTTAAAGTATTAAAGAATAATAGTTCAACTTATGTTACAAGTTGAATAAGAAAGAGGAAATCTGAGAATATAATATATCTAACATATTATACAGTATATAATAACAGAAATATTATTTTAAGAACAACTTTTAGTAAATAAGTCATTTTGACTATTATCAGTACCCAAAATAACCAAAAAAGACATATTAAGGAATGCTATCTAAAACCGGAAAAAAGATATTTTTTTCATTAATTCCCTTGATATTCTTAACCTTTTATTCTTCCATAACAAATTTGATTATTATTTTTTCTAGCTATATAAAATAATTTTGGTAGTGTGATTTTTATAACACAGAGTAATTAATTAATTTATGTAGAATTGTCATTTTATGATATTAGCTTGGCCTACCCATGCACAACTGGTATTTTCCCATTTGTTTAGATCTCATTTTATTAATTTCTATTTATTTCTATTCATTCATTTATTCATTCATTTATTTATCTATTTATTGGGCTCATCCATTATCTATTTATTTATCCATTTACTTATTTAATCATTCACCCATTTATTTATTTATCTATGCATTCATTCATTCATTCATTCATTTATTCATTCATCCACTTATTTATCTATCATCTATCTATCTATCTCTCTATCTGTTTATTTACTTTTGGTGGGGCAGTGAGGGTTAAGACCAAGGTCACACAGCTAATAAGTATCAAGGGTCTGAGGCTGGATATGAATTCAGGTCTTTCTGAATCCAGGGCTGGTGGCTATATCCACTGTACCACCTAGTTGCCCCTCATATTATTTTTGTAAAAAATGTTTTATAATTGTGTTCATATAGTTCTTAAGTTTATCTTGGTAGACAGACTCCCCCCAAATGTATATTATCTACAGTTATTTATTTAATTTTTTTTTGTGAGGCTACTGGGGTTAAATGACTTGCCCAGGGTCACACAGTTAGTAATTATTAAGTGTCTGAGGCCGGACCTGAACTCAGGTCCTCCTGAATCCAGGGCCGGTGCTCTATCCACTGTGCCACCTAGCTGCCCCATCTCCAGTTATTTTAATTGGAATTTCTCTTTCTATCATTTAGTACAAATTTTTGTTAGTTATACATAGAGATGCTGATGATTTATGTAGGTTTATTTTATATCCTGCAACTTTGCTTGATTTTAAGTAGTTTTTTATTGATTTTCTAGTGTTGTCTAAGTATACCATCAAGTCATATTCCCTATCCTAATTATTTCAATTTCTTAAGCTTCTCTTACTGCTGAAGCTAACATTTCTAGTACATTATTGAATAATAATGTTAATAATGGACATCCTTGTTTTACCTCTATCTTCCTGGAAACACTTCTAACTTATCCCCATTGCATGCAATACTTGCTGATTATTTTAGATAGATGCTTCTTATCATTTTAAGGAAAACTCCATTTATTTCTATATTCTTTAGTGTTATTAATAGAAATGGGTGCTATATTTTTTCAAAAGGTTTCTCTACATCTATTGAGATAATAATATGATTTTGGTTAGTTTTGTTATTGATGCTGTCAATTATATTGTTAGTTTTCTTAATATTTAGCTAGCCCCACTTTCCTGGTATAAATCCCACCAGGTGATAGTCAATTAGCCTAGAGATACATTGCTGTAATTAATTTGGTAATATTTTAATTTAAAAAATTTTGCATCAGTATATATTAGGGAAATTGGTCTATATTTTTATTTCTCTGTTTTGGTTCTTCTTGGTTTGGGGATCAGCACCATAAAAGTTGTCATAAAGGTCCCATAAAAGGAATTTGGTAGGACTCCACCTATTTTTTTCATATAATTTATATAGTATTGAGATTAACTGTTCTTTAAATGTTTAGTAAAAATCACTTGTAAATCCATCTGTCTTTGGATTTGTTTTTCTTGGAGGGTTCATCCATTTCTTGTTCCATTTGTCTTTCTGAAATGGGCTTAAGTATTTTATTTCATCTTCTATTAATCTGGGTAATTGTTTGTAAATATTTATCCATTTCTTTTAGATTGTCAAATTTATTGATATACATTTGGGCAAAAGAGTTCCTAATAATTGCTTTAATGTTCTCTTCATCAGTGCTGAAATCACCCTTTTCTTTTTTTATACTGTTAATTAGATTTTCTTTTTTTAAAATCAAATTACTCAAAGGTTTAATTTTTATTATTTCTTCATAAACCCAACACTTAGATTTATTTATTAATTCAATTATTTTTTGCATTTTATTTTATTAATCTTTCATTTGATTTAAAGAATTTCTAATTTGGTATTTAATCGGGGATTTTTAATTTGTTCTTTTTATATCTTTTTTAGTTGCTTGCCCAATTCATTGTTCTCCTCTTTCTCTATTTTATTCATGTAAGCATTTAGAGATATAAAATTTCCCCTGAGAAGTGCTTTGGCTGCATTCCATAAGTTTTGTCTGATTTCTCCTTATTACTACTCTCTTTGATGAAATTATTGATGGTTTCTATGATTTGTTGTTTGACAATCACTGTTTAGGATAAGATTATTTAACTTCCAAATAATTGTTACTCTATTTTTACAAGGGCCTTTATTACATGAAACTTTTAATGGATCATTGTCTGAAAAGTATGAATTTACTATTTTGGCTTTTTCCTTTTGCATTTTCATTGAGAATTTTATTCCATAATATATGGTAATTTTTTTTACGTGGGTGGCATGTACTACTGAGAAAAAAACTAAATTCTTTTTTGTTGACTTTCAGTTTTCTCCAGAGGTCTATCAATTTAACTTTTCTAAAATTTTATTTACTTCCTTAACTTCTTTCTTATTTATTTTGTGGTTATATTTATCTAATACTGAGAGGTGGAGGTTGAGGTCCCCCACTAGTATAGTGCTGTCGGCTATTTTTTACTGTACCTTAACTTCTTCTCTAAGAATTTGGATGCTATATGACTTGGTGCATACATGTTTAGTATTGATATTATGTCATTATCAATGGTACCTTTTTGCAAGATACAGGTTTTTTTTCCATATTTTTTGCAGGGCAATGAGGGCTAAGTGACTTACCCAGGGTCACACAGCTAATAATGCATCAAGTGTCTGAGGCTGGATTTGAACTCAGGTCCTCCTGAATCCAGTTCTGGTGCTTTATCCACTGTAACACCTAGATGCCCCTCCTTTTGTCTTTTAATTAGATCTATTTTGCTTTTGCTTCATCTGAGATCATGATTGCTACCCCTATTTTTTTCTTTTACTTCAGCCAGACCATAGTATATTTTGCTCCAGCCTTTTACCTTTACTCTGGGTATATCTCTCTGTTTCAAAAGTGTTTCTTACAAACAACATATTGTAGGATTCTGGTTTTTAATCCACTCTGCTATCCACTTCTGTTTTACAGGAGCATTTATTCCAAACACATTAAGAGTTATGGTTAATAACTGTGTATTTCCCTGTACCCTAGTTTCCCCTTGTTTATATTTTCCTCTCTTCATCTTGTCCCTCTTCACTAGTGATTTGCTTACACTAGTCTCAATCTGCCCTCCCTTCTATTAGTTCCCCCTCCTTTTGTTTCCTCTCCGGAGGGTGAAATAAATCTCTATATCCAACTAAGTGCATTTGTTATTCTTTATCTGAGAAAAATCTGATGACAGTAAGGTTCAAACAATGCTCACCTCTTCCTTCTTTCACTATGAATTCAATAGTCTTTTGTGCTCCTTCATGTGATGTAATTTACCCCATTCTGTCTCCCATTTCCTCTTCTTCCAGTATAATAATTGTTTCACCCCTTAAGGTTTTTTACTTTTATCATCACATCAGAATCAACTTATACCCATACATTGTGTCTATGTATACTCCTATCTGCCCTAATAGATACATAGTTCTCAAGAGTTATAAGTGTCATCTTTCTATATAGGGATATAAATAGTTGAACCTTAATGAATAGCATTTTTTTTCTTTTTACCTTTTTATGTTTCTTTTGAGTCTTGTATGTTAAAGTCAAATTTTCCATTCATCTATGCTCTTTTCGTCAAGAAAGCTTTAAAGTCCCCTATAATTGAATATGCATCTTTTCCCCTGAAAGATTATGCTTAATTTTGCTGGGAATAGGATTCTTGGCTACAATCCAAGCTCCTTTGGCTTCTGGAATATCCTGTATACATTCTGTGTAATCCTGACTGTGGATTCTTGATGATTAAATTGTTTCTTTCCATCTGGTTGCATTATTTTCTATTTCACCTGATAATTCTGGAATTTGTCCCCAATATTCCTTGCTGTTTTCACTTTGGGTCTCTTTCAGGAGGTGATCAGAGGATTCTTTCAATGAATATTTCACCCTCTGGTTCTAGGATATCAGGACAATTCTTCCTTAAAATGTCCTAAAATATGATGTCCAGGCTCTTTTTTTTGATCATAGCTTTCAGGTAGTCAAATGATTATTAAATTGTCTCTCCAGGATATATTTTTCAGGTCAGTTTTGTTTGTTTGTTTTTTGTTTATTTTGGGATGAGTTATTTTACATTTTCATCTATTCTTTTCATTCTTTTGATTCTGTTTAACTGATTGGTGAAGTGTAATGGTGTTATTAGTTTCCACCTGCCCAATTCAATTTCTTAAGGAATTATTTTCTTCAGTCAGCTTTTTTACCTCCTTTCCCATTTGGCCAATTGCATTTTTTAAGGAATTGGTTTTTCAGTCAAATTTCATACTTTCTTTCCTAAGCCATTGACCCTTTTCTCATAATTCTCTTGTATAACATCCATTTCTCTCATTTTTTCCTATTTTTCTTCTCTGCCAGGAAACCCTCTGTACTGTACTGCACTCCCCTTTTACCCAAATGAGACAGATTTTTCTTGAAGTCCTTATAAGTTATCTTAATATGGAGGATTGCTTTGCTGTACCTTGTTGTAGGTTTTGTAGCTCCAGAATGCCATTTAGAACCTTGAATTAATGTAGTTTCCAAAGAAAATTGGGGAGACTTCAGGTAACTTCATGGCTTCTCTCTGCCATCCCAGAAAAAAGTCAAAAACTGTTAACTATAATTAAATGAATTAATATTTTTAAATTTATAAAATTTTCAAATTAATAAAACAAGGAAGAGAATTTTGAAAGCCCAATCTCTAAAATTAAACAAGTAATAAATGACTTCCTGAAGATTTTTTAAAAGCCAAAAATGAGCTTAAGTGAACTTTATCCATAGTAAGACATGGCAGTAAAAGAGGAAAACAATTCAAAAACTGTTTTCTTAGAAACAAACATGTTCAGACCCCAAAAGCTAAATAAACAAAGGTTATAAATGGACATTTTCAAAGAAAAAATTCCAAGTTATCAACAAATATATGAAAAATTTATCCACAAAAGCAATTAGCTAAATCCAAATTCAATTAATGCAGATTTCATCTTCAAACTTTCAGATTGATAAATTGGGGGGGGATAGAAAAATGACAACTGTTGGGGTCTGAGCAGTTACATTTCTATTTTTTAACTTTTTTTTTTTGTACAGCAATTGGGATTAAGTGACTTGCCCAGGGTCACAGAGCTAGTAAGTGTTAAGTGTCTGAGGTCAGATTTGAACTCAGGTCATCCTGAATCCAGGGCTGGTGCTCTATACACTGTGCCACCTAGCTGTCCCCTTTTTCTAACATTTGAGTTGTTTTCTTATTTTTCTTCTGTGTCTTGGTAAATGCAATTCTATTTTATATACCCAATAATTGTTTTGAATAGAGTTTCACTTCCTATCCTTCCTGCTGGGTTTTGTTGCTAATTTACTCAGGTTTCATTTCATAACTTTCAGATCGACAAAATGATAAAAAGGGAACATAATAATTATTGGAGATTCAATGAGAAGAAATACTATTCCACTTTTGGAATTATAAAGTCCTCTTGTTCTGGAAAGCAATTTGAAATTGTGACATACAAGTCAATAAATTTTGCATAGTTATGGAGATATCTTTCCCACCATGAAGCTTGGATTCCAATGAGAACAAAGAAAGAGGAAAAATATACATATGTACTAAATCAATTATAGCAACTTATTATTATAGTAAACAACTGGAAATTAAGGTAGTACCCATTATGGAACTAGAGCTATTCCATTTTTGAAACTCATTTCATTTGTTCCATACATGTCTGCCCTCTTTCTTTAGTGTTTGCCACACAAATAACCCGAAATAGGATGCACCATGATATCCTGTTATGCAACTTGATCTGAGAAACAGCCCAGCTTTCACATCTTGTTATGCAGAAACCCCTTATCCTAGATGTGGTAAAAGGTTTTTTATTCCAGATCAGCCTTGAGCCCTAGCAAGAAGAATCTTGACAAATCAGCTTTTGTGCTATGCTTCCTATCCTGATTCTCCCTTCCTGAAACCTATATAAATCTTGTGTAATCTTAGTTCAGTGAGTCTTTGTCTCTGGGATTGGGCTTCTCTGCTGGTGAACTCAGTAAAATCTAGTTGGTTCAAATTCCTTTTCTCAAGCAGTCTGTTTTTCACCTCAGCAGTAATTTAATTATGGCAGTACTGAGATTCCAGCTGGACAAAACCAGGGATCAGACTGTTAGAAGCACTGTGATTTCCACCCACTGGAAATCATAAACAAACATATCCAATGCATTTCTGCTCTAGGTTACAACTGGTCCTGCAGTCTTAACCCGGAAATTAGCAATCACCTTGGACTAATTACCAAAGGGTCTCTATTATAAGACTAGTCCTTTGTCTAGTTGAGAAGTTTTTCCTGAATTGATTCTGTGACTTTGCCTACAGATTTCTCTTTTTTATCTGCCATTGCATACCTTCCCTGTCCTATAGTCTACAGTAATGTCTATACACAAATGAGCAGAGTTATTAGCAACTAAGTGGTCATTCAATACCTAGCTAAATCAAGAGGGTTTCCCTGGTTCTTTTTAAAGATATAAACAAGAATTAATGTTAAATACTGACAGCCCACACTGGTATTAAGATTTGTGGCAGCCACCTAAGGGCTGTTTTTAGCAGGGTTACATGATAAGTGGAACCAAATGCAAGGACTGCATTTTTGAATGTCTTGAGAAGTCCAGAGGATGGTGCAATGGATAGGGCGAAGGCTCTGGAGTCAAGAGGACCTGAGTTCACATCTCACCTCAGACACTTATTAGCTATGTGACCCTAGGCAAGTCACTTAACCCCAATTGCCTTAAACATACAAGACCATCTACAGTTGTCCTGATATACATCTTTCTGCTGAACCCAGATGGCTCTGGAGGAGCAAGTAAAGTTGATACCTTGCACAGCCCTCTCTCACTGCAATCTAATTCAGTGCAAGTCATGACATCACCCTAATGTCATGGTCCTTTTCAAGAACGAAGGCAAACAACAACTACAATTTTCCCTATAGTTTGTAAACTGTCCATTATGGTGGGGCAAGTTGTTAGATACCTAATCCTGTGCCGCAATAGAAGAGATAAGTCACTGTGGATTCCCCACCTCATATTTTGTATTCAATCTATTGAAATTGGCTATTCCCTTTTAATCCAACTAAACCCTTTTAATCCACAGAAATTATTTTAAATGCTCAGGATGCTACATATTTGTCCAAATGACACTTTTAACATTCCTGACGACTGCATTTTGCATTTTGTGAAGGAGAGATCTTTTGATTTGGCCAAATTAGATAAACTATAGGGGGAAGAGGTGGAAAGACTGGTGGTGGTTGTGATTCCAAATATCCTGGTAGATGGACTCCTATTTCAAAAAAGCTATAATCAAAGCCTCAGAGAAAAAAGGTAAATTGCTGTCCAGCTGAAAAAAAATTCCTATAAGAAGTCAAAAAGGATTCTAAAATGCAAGACATAAAGGTAAAACTGGGAAAAGAAATGAGTAATGAAGAAAATAATAAAAAAAAGTTAACATCTTAGTAAAGATGGAAACAATAATGAAGAAAAGAGTACCTTAAAAAACAGAATAAGGCAATGGTTAAAAAGAGACACAAAAATCCACTGAAGATAGGAACTCCTTAAAAAAGCAGAATTACCCAAATGGAAAAAGTCATACAAAAATCAATGAATAAAAGATCTCCTTAAAAAGTAGAATTGGCCAAATGGGAAAGAAGGATACAAAAGCTCATGGAAGAAGATAATTCCATAAAATTAGAATTAAACAAGATGAAGTTAATGACTTTATGAGGCATCAAGAAATAATGCAATGGGGCAGCTAGGTGGTGCAGTGGATGGAGCACTGGCCTTGGATTCAGGAGGACCTGAGTTCAGATCCGGCCTCAGAAACTTAACAATTACGAGCTGTGTGACTCTGGGCAAATCACTTAACCCCAATTGCCTCACCAAAAAAAAAAAAAAAAAGAAATAATGCAATAACATCAAAAGAATGAAAAGTAAAAGAATAAATGAATAAAAGAATGAAAATAGAAGAAAATATGAAATATCTCATTAGGAAAAGAAAACTGACCTGGAAAATATATTCAGCCGATATAGTTTAACAATTCTTGTATTACTTGAAAGCCAAGATCAAAAAGAAGAAACAAAAAAAGAGCCTAGACATGATATTAAAATTTTTTTTAAATGTATCAAGGAAAACTTCCCTGATATTCTAAAATCAGAGAGTAAAATAGACATTGAAAGAATCCACTAGTAAGCTCCTGAAACAGATCCCAAAAAAAGAAAACTCACATGAATATTATAACCAAATTCCAAAATTTTAAAGTCAAAGAAAAGAATATTGCAGATAACTTGAAAGAAACAATTCAAATATTGTGGAGCCCCAATCAAGATAACACAAATTTTAGCAGCTTCTACTTTAAAGGATTGGAGGGTTTGGATTGTGATATTCCAAAGGGCAAAGGAGCTAAGTTTACAATGAAGTATCACCTATCCAGCAAAAATGAGTATAATCCTTAAGGGTGAAAAATGACATTTAATAAAACAGTTCTTTCAAGCATTCCTGTTGAAGAGACCAGAGCTATTTAGAAAATCTGATTTTGAAATACAAGATTCAAGGGAAGCATAAAAAGGTAAATAAGGAAGATAAATCATAAGGGATCCAATAAGGTTAAAATTATGATCAAATATGTATACCCCATATCAGTTTTTTGCCACCTAAGGAAGGGGGGGATAGAGATTGGAAGAGAAAAATATAAATAAAATATTTAACCTGAAAAAAAGAAAGTACAATAGATATTCGATAAGTAAACAAGTGTTTTTGTGTTCCAATAAAACTTTATTTATGGTTATTGATAAAAAAGTTACTTTTCTTTTTTTTTTTGTGGGACTATGGAGGTTAAGTGACTTGCCCAGGGTCACACAGCTAGTACATGTCAAGTGTCTGAGGCCGGATTTGAACTCAGGTACTCCTGAATCCAGGGCCGGTGCTTTATCCACTGTGCCACCTAGCTGCCCCAAAAAGTTACTTTTCTATATGGGAATCTGATACTTGTAACTCTTAATACCTTTCTCATTATTAGGGCAGTTTGAAGGCATATACATATATAGAGGGCATGGCTATGAGGTGAATAGGATGGGATGATATAAAAAAACCCTAAAAACTAAAATTAAGGATTCAGAAAGAAATTACTATGGCAAGATATCTAAAAATAAAATTAAGAAGGATGTACAGAGAGAAGGGGGAAGGAAGAGATGTGTGAAAGATCTTTTATAGTAGAGGGGAAGATAGGCAGTTGGTGGATAATGTTTGAGTTTTACTCTCATCAGAATTTCCTCAAAGAGTGAATATCTTATAAATTCAATTGGGCATAGAAACTATATTACCTTAGAAGAAAGTAGAATGGACATGGGGCAAGATAAGAGAAGGCTGATAGAAAGGAAGACATATTCAGAGAGGCAGAGGGACAGGATGAAAGGAGAAAGGATAAATGGGAAAATAGGATGTAGGGAAATAAACAGTTTTAAATCATAACTGAAAATATTATGGCAAGTTTTGCTTATAAAGGACCCATTCCTCAAAGATATAGAGAATAGTATCAAGTTTAAAACTATATGAATTTTCCTCCAATTAATATTTATTAATTTATTAATTTGATCATTTGATCAAAGGATATAAATACATTTTTAGGCAAAGAAATCAAAGCTTGTAATGATCACATGAAAAAAAATTCTAAATCAATATTGATTAGAAAAAAATAAAAGTAAAACATCTCCAAGGTACCACCTCATCCTTATAGAATTGCCTAATATGACAGAAAAGGAAAATGACATGGAGCCAAGATGGCAGAGGAAAACCATGCAGCGGCCTGAGATCTCTAAAATTTTCCTGAGAAACAATGTTAAATTTAGCCTCTCAAAAGATTCTGAAATTGCAAAACTTGCAAAAAAATAATAACCTAGAAGATCTTCAGGAAAGGTCTGTTTCATCTGGGTAAAAGGGGAGAACAGTTCAGCACAGACGGTGTCTAGGCAAGTCAGCAATAATTTCAGCCATAGCACAGATCATCAGCTGAGGACCAGGAGTCCTAACTCAGCCATCTAGTGGCACAGAAGGCCAGTTGTGAGGCATCCAGTGCCAGTGCAGAAAGCAATCTGCCAGTATTCTGCTGTCCAACAGGCCCAAACAGACTGGGTCATTCCAGTGCAGTGAGCAAGCTGCAAGCTGCTGAGGCCTCAAAGCAGGAAGCCAGTGACTCATCTCCTGGCCCTTAGGACAGTGCACACTATAGCCCAGGACCAGAACTCAACTTTAAAAGGCTCAAAAGAGGCTAAAATATGAATAAGAAACAGAAAAGAACCTTTATCATTGAGAATTACTATGGTGACAGAGAGGATCAAAACATAAACTCAGAGGAAGAGAGCATTAATAAAATGCCTACATATGAAGCCTTAAAGGGGAAGAAGAATTGGACTCCAGACCAAAAAAGCCTTCTTGGAAGAGCTCAAAAAAGAATTCATGAACCAAATAAGAGAGGTAGAAGAAAAATTGAGAAAAGAAATGAGTTTTGCAAGAGAGAGTTAATAGCTTGGAAATAGAAGGACAAAAATTGACTGAGGAAAAAAAATTCTTTAAAAAAATGAAATGGCCAAATGGAAAAGGAGGTGCAAAAGCTGACTGGGGAAAATAATTCCTTATGAATGAGAATTGGGCAGATAGAAGGAAATGACTCAATGAAATAAGAGGAAGAAGTAAAACAGAATCAAAAGAATATTAAAGTAGAAAAAAACGTAAAATACCTTTTCAGAAAAACAGCAGGTCTGGAATATAGATCTAGGAGGGACAACACATGATTAAGTTGACTACCTGAGGACCATGATCAAAAAAAGAGCCTAGACAGCATATTTCATGACATTATCAAGGAGAATTGCCTCAATGTCTTACAACCAGAGGAAAAAGTAGTAGTTGAACAAATCTACCAATCACCTCCTGAAAGAGACCCCAAAAGGAAAACTCCAAGGACTATCATAGCTAAATTCCAGAATTATCAAGTAAAAGAGAAAGGAACAGCAATAAGAATTAAATGGGACCTGGCAGCTTGAACATTAAAGACTTGAAATATGATATTCCAGAGGGAAAAGGAACTATGATTACAACCAAGAATGTACTACCCAGAAAAATTAATCATGATCTTTCAGAGGAAAAGATGGCATTCACTGAAATAGGGGACTTTAAAACTTTCATAATAAAACCTCAGAACTGAACAGAAAATTCAATCTAGAAATACAAGACTCAAAAGATTCCAAAAAATGTAAAAATGGGTGGTGAAAAGTACGTTATTCAGTGAGGTTAAAATGTTTGCATCCCTACATGGGAATAAGATACTTATAATTCTTGAGAACTATATGTTTATTAAGGCAGATAGGAATAGTACACACAGACAGAAGGTGTGGATATAAGCTGATTCTGATATGATGATATGAAAAAAAACTAAAGGGGTAACAAAAAATGATTATACTGGAAAAAAGAACAGGAAAATCAGAATGGGGTAAATCACATTACATGAAGAACCAAAAAATATCTATTATGATAGAGTGAAAGAAGGGAGAGGCGAACATTGTTTTAACCTTATTCTCATCTGATTTGGCTAGAAGATTGGATTAAAAACCAGAATTCTACAATATGCTATTTACAAGAAACACATTTGAAAGAGAGAAATACACACAGAGTAAAGGTAAAATTTTGGAACAGAATAATTTATGCTTCAGCTGAAGGAAAAAAAAAGGCAGGGATAGCAATCATTATCTTAGACAAAGCAAAAATTGACCTAATTAAAAGAGATAAGGAAGAAAATTACATCTTGCTAAAAGGTACCATAGACAATGAAGTAATATCAATACTAGACATATAAGTAGCAAGTGGTACAGCATTCAAATTATTAGAGAAGTTAAGGGAGTTATAGGAAGAAAGAGCATAACTATATTGGGGGGGCAGTAAGGTGGCACAGTGAATAAAGTACTGGCCCTGGATTCAGAAGGACCTGAGTTCAAATCTGGCCTCAGACACTTGACAATAGCTGTGTGACCCTGGGCAAGTCACTTAACCCTCATAGCCCTTTCCCCACAAAAAACCCTATATTAGTGGGATACCTCAACCTCCCCTTCTCATACCTAATTAAATCTAAACACAAAATTAAAAGAGAGAAGTTAAGGAAGTGAATATAATTTTAGAAAAATTATGTATAATAGACTTCTGGAAAAAACTGAATGGGGATAGAAAAGAATATACCTTTTTCTCAAGAGTACATGGGACATAAACAAAACTTGACCATGTATTATGGCATTAAATACTTCATAGTCAAATGCAGAAAGGCAGAAATAGTAAATACATCTTTTTCAGATCATGATGCAATAAAAATATGTGTAATGACCATGGAAAGATAGACCAAAATAAATATTAATTGGAAACTAAATAATATCATCATAAATAATTATTGGGTCAAAAAACAAATAATAGAAACAATGAATAACTTCATCCAAGAGGATGACAATATTGAGACAAAATACTGCAACTTATAGGACCCAGCCAAAGAAATTCTTAGGGGAAATTTTATATTTCTAAATGTCTACATGAATAAAATGAAGAAAGAGGAGATCAATGAAATGGGCATTCAACTCAAATAGCTAGGAAAAGAACAAATTACACCCCCCCCCATTTAAACACCAAATTTGAAATAGAAAATAATAAAATTGGGGCAGCTAGGTGGCGCAGTGGATAGAGCACTGGCCTTGGATTCAGGAGTACCTGAGTTCAAATCCAGCCTCAGACACTTGACACTTACTAGCTGTGTGACCTTGGGCAAGTCACTTAACCCTCATTGCCCAACCAAAAAGAAAATAATAAAATTGAAATTAAGAAAACCATAGAATTAATTATTAAAACTAAGAGCTAGTTCGGGGCAGCTAGGTGGCACAGTGGATAAAGCACTGGCCCTGGATTCAGGAGTACCTGAGTTTAAATCCGGCCTCAGACACTTGACACTTACTAGCTGTGTGACCCTGGGCAAGTCACTTAGCCCCCATTGCCCCACAAACAAACAAACAAAACAACTAACAGCTAGTTCTAAAAAGACCCAATAAAATGGATAAACCTTTGGTTAATTTGATTTAAAAGAAAAAGAAGAAACACATTTGAAGCAGAGAGATACACACAGAGTAAAGGTAAAAGATTGGAACAGAATAAATTACACATCAAAAAATGAAAAGAGAGTGAAATCTCCACCAATGAAGAGGAAATGAAAGCAATTAGTAGGAGCTATTTTGCTCAAATATATGCCAATAAATTTGACAATGTAAATAAAATGAATGAACATCCAGAAAAATATAAACTGCCTAGATTAACAGAAGAGGAAATAAAATCCTTCAATAAACCCATTTTAGAAAAAGAAAATTAACAATCCATCAATGAACTCCCTAAGAAAAAATCTCCAGGGCTAGATATTTTTACATGTGAAATCTACCAAAAATGTAGTGAACAATTAATTCTGATACCATACAAACTATTTGAAAAAATATTTGAAGAAGCAATATTACCAAATTCCTTTTATAAGGCAAATATGTTGATGATTCCTAAACCAGGAAGAGCAAAAACAGAGAAAGAAAATTATAGCACAATCTCCCTAATGAATATTTATGCAAAAATTCTAAATAGAATATTAGCAAAGACATTAAAGAAATTTATCACCAGGATAATACACTATGACCAGGTGGAATTTATATCAAGAAAGCAGAGCTGGTTCTATATTAGGAAATCTATCCACATAATTACACATATCAATGACAAAACTAACCAAAATCATGTGATTATCTCAATAAATGCAGAGAAAGCTTTTGACTAAACACAGCACCCATTCATTCCTATTGAAAAGATTAGAGAGCATAAGAATAAATGGAGCTTTCCTTAAGATATCTCAAACCATCAACAAGAATTATATACAATGAGGATGTTAGAGACATTCCCAGTAAGATCAGAGGTGAAACAAGGATGTCCATTATCACCAATATTATTCAATATTGTACTAGAAATGTTGGCCTTAGCAATAAAAGAAGAAAAAGAAATTGAAGGAATTAAAATAGGCAAGGAAGAAACAAAACTATCACTTTTTGCTGATGATGAAATGGTATACTTAGAGTATCCTAGAGAATCAACTAAAAAATTACTTGAAATTATTAACTTAATTTTCAGAAATTCTAATTTGGTCTTTAATTGGGTCTTTTAAATTTGTTGTTTTTCCAGCTTTAGAAAAGTTGCAGGATACAAAATAAAACCAGGTAAATCATCAGCATTTCTATATGTGCCCAACAAATTCTAGCAGTAAAATTTAGAAAGAAAATTCCATTTAAAGTAACTGTAGGGGTACCTAGGTGGTACAGTGGATAGAGCACTGACCCTGGATTCAGGAGAACCTGAGTTCAAATCTGACCTCAGACACTTGACACTTACTAGCTGTGTGACGCTGGGCAAGTCACTTAACCCTCATTGCCTTGTGTATTCTTTCAATTCTAAATGTGGGTTCTAATCTGTTTCCCTCCCCAGTTTTGGGGGGAAACTGGCTAAAATCACTGATAAATTCACCAAGAGTTTAGGCTTTTAAGGTTTTATTAGAAGATATAAGATAGTAAAGAGAGAGAAAGATTGAGAAGAGATTTCTTATAGCATGGAAATCCTAGTCTTCCTTACTCCCACGTGAATTCCTGCCACCAAGCAGATGTCTCAAACTAAAAAGAAGATGAACCCCTCCACCAGCATCTGCTTCCTACTTTGTGTTCTCCTCCCAGAAATGGGAGGCTCCTCAAGTTGATTGCCTGGTAGCTTTGATAGACAGTACCCACAAGCAAATGTCACTTCCTGATGCCAAGGAACTAAACACTTGGCTTGCCCTCAGACACTTTCTCCTCATGGCAAAGCTTTCCTACAGTAACTCTCCAGCAGGTGGTGTCACTCCAATCATTACACCTGCAATCCAAACCAAAAAAAAAAAAAAAAAGCAAAGTAACTGTAAACAATATAAAATACTTGAGAATCTTTCTGACAAGGCAAACCCAAGAACTAAATGAACACAATTACTAAACACTTTTCACACAAATAAAAACAGATCTCAACAAATGGAAAAATACAAATTGCTCATGGCTAGGTTGTGCTAATATAATAAAAATCACAATTAAATACATTTCTTATTCAGTGCCATACCAATCAAACTACCAAAAATTATTTCATAGAAATAGAAAAAATAAAAACAAAATTTATATGGAAGAAAAAAAGGTCAAGAATATCAAGGGAATTCATGAAAAAAAATGTAAAAGAAAGTGGCCTAATTGTATGAGATCTAAAACTATAATATAAAGCTACAACCATCAAAACTATTTGGTACTAGCTAAGAAATAGATAGGTAGTTCAGTGGAATAAGTTAGACACACAAAACACAGCAATAAATGAGTATAGCAATCTCCTGTTTAATAAACCCAAAGACTCTGGCCTCCAGGATAAGAACTCAGTATTTGACAAAAGCTGCTGGAAACATAGAAAAATAGCATGGCATAAACTAAGAATAGACCCACATTTTACACCATAAACCAAAGTAAACTCAAAATGGGTACATGATCTAGACATAAAGGGCGAAACTTAGGCAAATTAGAAAATGAAGAAATAGTTTACTCGTTAGATCTATGTAGAGGGGAAGAATGTATGACCAAAGTTGAGACAGAGAACATTAAGAAATGCAGAGTGAATCATTTTGAATACATTAGATTGAAAAGTTTTTGCGCAAACAAAACCAATGCAAACAAGATTAGAAGGAAAGCAAAAAGAGGGGAAAGAATTTTTATAGCCAGTGTATCTGATGAGGGCCTCATATCTAAAATATGTAGAGAACTGAATCAAATATATAATATACAAATCATTCTCCAATAGAGAAATGGTCAAAGGATATGAACAGTTTTCATATAAGGAAATTAAATCTATCTAAAGCCATATAAATATGTTATCAAGCACTACTCATTAGAGAAATGCAAATTAAAACTACTCTGAGGGGCAGCTAGGTGGCACAGTGGATAGAGCACTGGCCCTGGACTCAGGAGGACCTAATTTCAAATCCAGCCTCAGACACTGAACACTTACTAGCCGTGTGACCCTGGGCAAGTCACTTAACCCCAATTGCCTCACAAAAACAACCAAAACAAAACAAAACAAAACAAAAACTACTCTGAGGAACCACCTCCCATGTATCCAATTGTTTAATATGACAAAAAAGGAACATACTAAATCTTGGAGTAGATGTGGGAAAATTGGAACACTATTGCACGGTTGATAGAGCTGTGAACTGATCCAACCTTTCTGCAGAGCAATCTGGAACCATGACCAAATGACTATAAAACTGTGCATACCCTTTGAACCAGCAATAACACTACTCCCAAAGAGATCATAAAAAAGGGAAAAGCACCCACATGTACAAAAATATTTAAAGTTGCTCTTTTGTGGTAGGAAATATTTGGGAATTGAGAGGATGACCATTAATTGGGGAATGGTTAAACAAGTTGTGATATATGAATGTAATAGAATAATATTGTGCTGTAAGAAACGATAAGTATGATTTCACAAATCTTGGAAAGACTTACATGAATTGATGCTGAGTGAAATGAGTAGAACAAAGAGAATACTGTATACAGTATCAACAACATTGTGGAATGGTCAATTGTGATAGACTTAACTCTTTTCAGCAATACAATGATCCAAGACATTGCCAAAAATGTTATGGTGAAAAATACTCTCCGTATTAAGAAAAAGAATGATGGAGTCTGAATGCAGACTGAAGCATACTGTTTCCACTTTTGTTGTTGCTTTTTTTTATTCTTTCTTGCATTTTCCCCTTTATTCTGATTTTTCTCTTACACCATTAAGAATGTGGAAACAAGTTTAACATAATATTAATTTATAACCTATATCAGATTGCTTGCTGGCTTCAGGAAAGGGGAGGGAAGGGAGGCTAGGAAAAAATCTGGAATTCAAAAATATATTTACATGTAATTGGAAAAAATTTAATTTAATTTAATTTAAAAAATAAGAAATGGTAGAGGGGATGTGGCAAAATTAAGACACTAAATCACTGTTTGTGGAGTTGTAAACTGAAACATTTTGCAGAATAGGACTATGACCAAAGGCCTTTAAAGCCATGCATAACCTTTGACACAGAAATACTACTACTTTGTCTATGCAGGCACACAGACATTTTTAATCAACTTTTTTTTTTATTTTTTGTGTTGGAAAATAATGAAAAATTAAAGCTATGTTCAGTTGGGGAATCACTGGACAAGTTTCGGGATGCGATGATGATGATGATGGGGTACTATTATGCTATAAGAAATGATGAGCAAGATGCTTACAAAAACACCTGGAAAGACTTACATTACCTGTTGCAAATTAAAGTGAACAAAACCAGGAGACCAGCATACGTCATAATAGCAAAATTGTACAATAATCAACTGTAAATAACTTTGCTATTCTCAATAATACAATGATCCAATATAATTCTGGAGGACACATGATGAAAAATGTTCTCCACCTCCAGATAAATAACAGAGTCAATGCAGGTCAATGCATAGATTTTAATTTTTTTCTTTCCTTTTTTGTCTATATTTTCTTTCTTTTTTTTTGGGGGGGGACAGGCAATGGGGGTTAAGTGACTTGCCCAGGGTCACACAGCTAGTAAGTGTCCAGTGTCTGAGGCCAGATTTGAACTCAGGTCCTCCTGAATCCAGGGCCAGGGCTTTATTGACTGCAACACCTAGCTGCCCCCACCTTTTATTTGTTTATCAGGAGTCAGGGCCATTCTTTTTTTTTTATTATTTTTTTTTAATGTATAAGGTATTTAATTTTTTCCGCTACATGTAAAGATAGTTCCCAACTCCTGTTTATACAAGCTTTACAATTTCAGATTTTTCTCCCTCCCTCCCCT